>NC_140800.1:5847500-6447500 GCF_037176805.1 Vigna unguiculata
GGAAGGAGTGAATACAGAAGAGTACATCAAAAGTACTAGTAAACTTGAAGAAGTTGAGAAAATAGAAGGAACGAAAGTGAATAATGAAGAACATGACAAGCTTGATGAGATAAATAAGAAGGTTGAAGCTGAGTTGACTGTGAATGGCAATCATGGGAGTTGAACTGGTGAGGTCAAAGCTTGGAGCAGGCAATAGATTACTAAGCTCTAGGTGTCTCCTCATTCTGACCCTTCTAAATCTGTTTGAAGATGACTGTAGTTTTTGTTAATGTTATATATCTGATTGTTTATTGAAACTACAATATACATTTACAGAGCATAGCCATGTAATGTACCATCTGTGCGTGTATTGAACAGATGTGTAGCTTGTAGTTCCTGTTGTGACATGATGGAAGATGTATGATATAGACATCAATCATATGTAAGGCAGTGATCCTAAATATCCTAGTCTTATGCTATTATGGTAGGTCTTGTCTAAGTAATTTCGTCCAGATTGAACAACGGTTCACATGGAATTACCATTTTCTTTTTCATGGATTTGGATTATTTCACTTTTCTAGATCACGTGAAAATGATCAATTATGAATTATTCTATTTGTAAACCTTTAACACACAAAAATTTGTTTGTACTCGTTTCGACTTTAGTTTGTGTTCTTTTGGAAGAAAGAATTAGAAGGAGATGGAGAGGGAGAGGAAGAGATTAAAAGGATTAGAGGGTGAAGTTAGTGTTGTTTCTTTTAAGGGATTTAGAGGTCATTTTAGAGTGAATTAGAGAATGAAAGTTTGTGATTAAATTGATTGATGTGACATTTTAAAAAGAAAAATAATAGATAAAAAAATTAGACTACCAAAATATCCTTATTGTTATAGGCAACATAAAATTATATATAAATGATTTAAAAATATTTTTATAGATTTTATTGAATGATTGAAAATATAAAATAAATATTTATAAATAAATAAATAATATAATATATTTTGTATGAAAATAAATTTAATATATAAGGTGGAAAATAATTTATTTATATGGAGACTTTTTTCTTTTTAATAGTAATTTTAAAAGTAATAAATTTTTATTATAACCATAATAAATTATTATTTACGTTATTAATTCTTATTATGTTGTTTTTTCATAATAAGGAGAATGAATATGAGTGAAGAGGTAATTTAGTAAATTTGATAATGTCACCCTCTAATCTCATATGAGTAGCGGGTTGGATTTCCACTAAATCTCCCTAATCATCTCCTCTCATCACCTTGTATCACACCTTTAAAAGAATATGTTACTCACTCGCTAATCATAGCTTCCTATTCCTTGTGAATAGTACATCCATCCTAAAGAACACAGTGTTAAAAACAAAGTATTAAAATTGATATAAGTATTATCTAATTTTTTTAATGGAAAAAGAAATGGATATTGTGATATTTTTCTACTCTAAAATTTTTTTCTTAGATAAATAATAAATAAACCATTGAAAATAAAAGATAAAGCAATTTCAAGTCGAGGAGTTGTAAATTTTATTTGCTTATAAATTTTGATTGAAGTTTTCCTTCTATCTATCTTTTCGATCACACTTTAACATGTACTCAAGTAATTAAGCTTGTTTGGAGATCTATTGGGATATGAGTAAAAGTTGTTTTGTTTCAATAATGATCTTGACACAAGCTTATGTTAACTATGGTTCAACTACCTGTTTTATAGGTTCTTTACTTTTTCTTTGTTTTAAGTAAAAAGATCAACATTTAATGTTGCAAATGCATTTAATATATCTTTACATCCACTATTATCAGACACAAGAAGATGAATATCTGAGTTCAAAAGCTCTTAATGATAAAAAAGGGATTTGCAACAACTCTATCCATATCCTTTGATTAATAAGATAGAGAAGGAAACAATTACTAAGTGTTGAAACATCAAGACATTAATCTTCTCTAATGAGTAAATTTTTACAATATTTTTTTATCACATATCTTTATACAACCATTGTTTATTTAGGCGAGAGTGGTTGTACTCTAAACAATACTTGGTGTCTTAAATAAGATATTGTTCAAAAAACACTATGTCTTAATCAACAGTGGTTGCATTACAAACGATACTTGGTGGGTTACCTGTGGGTGATTGAGTTTCAAAGACTACTCGGGTTGTTTAACCAATAGTGGACAAGTTTCAAAAAATATTAGGGATTTCGGAAAGGATTGGATGCATGTCAAAATAATACTTAGGTTATTAGGCAGGAGTGGTTGTGTCCAAAATACTACTCCATTTGTAACTTGTATACAACATTAGTCTGCATAATACACTACAAGAAATTCATTGATTACCGACGGATATGTTTCGACGGATAACTATCCGTCGGTAAAGTTTATTTTTCGACGGATGTACCGACGGATATTGATGATTTATTTACAGATGGAAAGATCCGTCGATAATGGCCTATGTGAATTGGGTTTCTTATTTACCGACAAAAGGATCTGTCGGTAATGTCTGATGTGAAATGGGTTTCTTATTTACCGACGGAAGGATCTGTCGGTAATGTCATAGCGTAAGTTACCGACGGCATGTTCATATTTACCGACGGAGAAGATCCTTCGGTAAATTCTCGGCCAAATGAAAATAAGATTTCACTTTCCCCTCCACCATTTTCAGTTTCCCCCCTTCCCCCAAAATCACCAAAACCCAGTGCCGTTCTTCAAATCGCCGTGACCATCGTGTGTGCCGCTCCACCGTGATTCTTCCGTTCATGCCCTGATGCGCGTTCTCTGGCGCACTCTGCTGCTTCCTCATCTGCTTCGTCCATTCTCCGGCGCGAGCCTCCTGTAGCGTAGTGTGTGGGGGTCTTGGACGACGACGCGTTCTCCGACAACGTCAATGTAGTGGTAAGTGTCAACTGCCATGATGTTTGTTTGAATTTTTTATCCCAAAACTTGTTCTCACTGTCGTTGATTTTGAAATTGGTAAGGGGAGATGATGTCCGGTTGAGTTTAGCAGTGGCGGGCAGGCGTGAAATTCATTGATATTGTGGGTTGTTTGCAAGAGATGTGAGACACTAGGTTTGATCAATTTTCCCTTTCTGATTTCACTGCATTTTCGAATTGATTGCTTTGTTGGATCCGAATTTGATTGGTTGGTTTTGTTTTGGATTCCATTAAGTTATTAAGTTGATTGATTCATTGTGTGAATGTGTTCATGTCTCATACAAGCATTTCTCGATTGGTTGTGTTTCCCAATTCAATGGTCATTGCTAGGTGTGTGCCATTTTCCCATTTCATTGTCTCGATCCCTTATTAAGTGATGTGTTCTGTTTTTTGTTTAATTGAGTTGGTTGATTAGGGATTTGGTGTAGTTTTGAACCAATTCATTGATCAAATTGTGCATCAAGTTTAATTATGTTCTTATTTCTAAAACTTTGAAATTGGGCATCCTTAACAGCCACAAGGATGGGTGATAAACTGTGAAATTGGGCATCCTTTACAACCACAACCACAGCCATTGAATCAATCTCAACTTTCATACAAAAAAGCCACAAATTTAATTTTTTATAAGTTAAGTCTTATGAGAATAGTTTAGAATCATTTTTCAGCTCCCATATAATAATCTCATTCTAAAAATATGAACTACATAGGGTATGATTAACAAAAATATGAATTGCATTAAAAGTAGTGAATAGAGTTTCAAAGCTGCCAAGAATTTGAATAGTATGAGCCTATATCAATTAGGTTATGAGAGCTCAATCCTAAAAAGGGAGAGAGAAACCCCTTAAGAAAGAAACTTAAATTGGAATTATTTTGAAATCTGAAAAAATAGTGTGTTTTCACTTAGTTCATATTGTCTTAGCTCATTTTGACCATTTCTAGTTCATTTTTTGGGTTTTTACTAGGCAAATTCGAATTAGGTTGTTAATTCCGAGTTCTCATCTGTTCTCAACCTTTCTTTTGGTAATTAAAAGTTGTCTAAGGGTGTTGATAAAAGTTTTATGCAGTAGTTTATTTCAGCTCTAAATTTTTGGAGTTTTAGCATAGTTTAGTGCTAATATTAGGTCTTAGGTAGCTAGATTTTGAGTTGTAGTAAGTTTTAGCAGTGTGAGCTGTTTTCTATTCATATTTTGCCATTCGAAACATGTTAGGATAGTTAGATTAAACTTCCATAGGTTAGCTTAGTACATGCATACACAAAGGGTCAATTTTGTAGACTAGTCTTGGTTTTAGGTAGTAATTTTTGGTAAATCATTTAGGAGATAGTTTGTGACTTAGGATTAAGTTTTCTTAAGTCATTTTAACATTGTCTAGGTAGTTTAGTGATAGTTCTACCCGTGCTTTAGCATAAACTTAGTTTTAGCCTATCTTTATGGTGTTTTTAGAGGTTTTAGGTAGTGAAATTTTGAGTTTTAGGTAGGATTTCAGTTTTGAGTTGTTCCTTAGGATCCTTGAGTCGTTTTAACTTTGTTGAGTAGGTCATTGGTGTTGTTTTGACCAATTTTATTGTACTGCTTGTTTCATGCACATGTTTTATGTGGAATTGTTAAAGTTTAGGTCTTCAAACATCAATTTTCGTGCAACATGTTATTGCAGACTTTTACATTACTAGACACAATCTACAAAATTTAAACAGATAAGTATAAAAATGAATAGCGTAAATCTTTCCTTCCTTTACTTTTTTTTATTACATATAATCATACTACAATAACTAAGAGTAGGAGATTTACGAACCAAATATATAGTAAAGATTATTTTTTGACAAATTGTCCATCAAGTAAAACTATGTTTGATTTTGTATCATCAACCAATACATTTCGTAAATTTTAAAATATCTTAAAACAGAAGTCAACTTTTAACATGTTTTCACTTCTTTATATGTCTCCAAAGTCTTGAATGTGTTTTGTAAGCTCTTGTGATTTATTCCTTTTTTTCTTGAGCTTTCATAGCAACCACTCCTTTTAGTGATATAGGCTCCTCTTGCATTGAGATCACATCAAAAAGTATTTAGACGAAGTGTCTTAAAACTCTATTTGAAAGAAATAACATATATTTTGTATAATTTTACTTAGAAAGAGATTTAAGGAAATATTTAGAGAAATATTTTTAAATAGGTTTAATTACTCGGATGGTACCCACTTTGGTACATGTGTGTCAATCTGGTACCCCGCTTTTAAAAAAGTGTCAATTGCATCCCAACTTTTGAAAAAGTTCTTCAATTAGGTTATTTTCAGACGGAGTTGACTAATGTTGTTAGTCAACGTGCCACATGTCAGTCTTTGACTCTTTTTTTTTAATTTCTTTTTAATTTTTTGAAAAAAAGAATAAAAATGCCACGTGTCAGGTCTCTATGTGTGACACGTGGCATTGTCAGTGCCATGTGGCATTGCAATGCCATGTGTTAGTGTCACTATCAGATATCATTGTGTTGATTTCGATTTAGTCCCCATGTATGTCTTTTTATTTCAATTTAGTACATACTTATGTGTGTCTGATTCAATCTTGACCTAATTTTTTTTAATAATTAAAATCCATTTTTTATAAAATTAAAAGTAATTAAGTATAAATTTTTTACAAAAATTAAGTATTTAATATTTATATTAAAATTTAGTGGTAAAAGTCATTTTATTAAATCATTTTTAATAATAAAAAAAATTAGTATAACATTCAGATAAATAGAAATTTTGGTTTAAAATTAGTAAGAGACAATATTATTCTATTTTGGAAAAAAAATAATAATTAAAAAAACATAAGTACTTAATAAAAAAGTAATTAATAAAAAAGTCATTTTTAATAAAAAAGTCATTTTTAATAAAAAATATTAGTAAAACAGTTTATACAAATAATAAATTTAGTCTAAAAAATATTAGTATTTAATTTTGCAAAAGTATTTATACTTAATTAGTTTTAATCTTAAAAAAATGGATTACAAAAATATTTTTCTTATTAAAAAAATTGGGACAAAATTGAATCAGATACATATAAGTGAGTACCAAATTGAAACAAAAAGACATATATAGGGACTAAATCGAAATCAACACAATGACATCTGATGGTGACAGTGACACGTGACATTGACAATGCCACGTGTCACACAGGGACCTGACACGTGGCATTTTTAATTTTTTTTTTCAAAACTTTTTTTAAAAAAATAAAAAAACCATAGACTGACACGTGGCACGTTGACTAACGGCGTTAGTCAACTCCATCTGAAAGAGACCTAATTGAAGCACTTTTTCAAAAAGTTGGGATGCAATTGACATTTTTTTAAAAGCGGGTACCAAATTGACACACCTGTACCAAAATGGGTATCATCCGAGTAATTAAACCTTTTAAATATTCTCTTCTCATCTTCATTCCCTGTGTCAATTTCCTTCCATATTATTGATATTTTCTTGTGAGCTCTTCTTTACTTATCCTCTTGTGCTCTTGTAATAACTTTGTCCACTAATAAAACAGGTCTTCCTTGATCTAGGATCTTATCTATGACTAATTAATAATATCTCATCCCCTTAGTTGCAAAATATAGCATGTGTGAGAATTTTAAGAACAAAATATAGGTCAACTAATATTTCATCCACACCACTCGTTCTTTAAGATAACGAGTTTTCCCCAAATTAAGCATTGAGTAGTCAAAACCCAACCTATACCCCTCCAAAAATAAGGGAACTTTATGATATCATTTCATTCGTTGATCAAAATAAGAAAACCCTACAATCTCGTACATGCTAAAAACTAAACAAAAGGAATAAAATCCAAAACAAATAATATAGGTTGTGTATGAGAAAGAGTATACCTTTATTCTTTATTTTTGAAACAATTGACTCTTGAAGTGGGGTTAATAAAGTTCTAGGTTCTTCTCTTGAACAACAAACTAAATTGTTTAAAGTACATGAACAACTGAAATAACAAAGAAGTTTGATATTAGTTCACCAAACCTCATGGGTTACATGTAGATATTTCTTTAGACAAATTTTTAAGAAGTTTAAATAACTAATCACCGATTAAAATTAGTACATAAACTACTTTTAGTTATCACAAGTACATAAATAACTTATTGTTATCGTGTTTCAATCTTCCTTGAATATTAAGACCTTAAAATGATGTAAAAAAAGACAAGGAAGAATTTGCTAAAGGATGAAGAAAAAGAAAATAGAAAATTTTAAACGAGAAACATGACAAAGAAAAATAAAGAAGAATAAATATAGAAAAGAGAGACACACAAGACATAGCCTAAAATTATTAGAAAAATAAATAAAAAAACATTCAATTTTGTAAAACGCTTAGATCATATATTCTCTTAAAATATTCTACAATTAAAAAGACATCAAAATAGACACATATTGAACGAATTTAACAATGAAAAAAATACATGAAGAGTTTCTAAATACATGTCACTTTAAAGTGCAATGGTTATAATTTCTTAACATGATCTTATTAATAACAAATCATCGTCAAATCTTCTCAATGTGATGTTAAGTCTGAAAGGGAGATTACTAAATCATTGTAATATTTTTTACATGTTGAAGTTTATCTTGTGAGCTAAGATTATACTCTTTTACTTTGAGAGTGTTTCGCAATTATTCTATTGATAATTCTTCATCTTAAAGAGGGAGATTAAGATGCTATACTTGGAGAGTTTTTTACTTGCTACATGGTAGAGGTGTTTGCACTCGTGATAACCGGAAAGAATGATACTCATGTAATAATATAAAAATGTGGTTTCAAAAATTTAAAATAACTTAAATTGTGAAATATGGAATGTACTTTTCAATATGAAAATGTATTTTGAATTGCACAATTTAAAATATATTTTATTTACGAAAAAAATACATCTAAAATGTAAGCCAACAAAAATTTAAGGATTGTATTTTGGCGAAAGCAAAGTTAGAGACGAAGAATATGTGGTAATAATAAATATATATATATATATATATATATATATATATGAATTAAATATTTGTAGTATCTTTGCATGAAAAATTAAAATTTGTTTAAGTTCTAAACTTTGAGACATTTTGGTCCCCAATTTTAAAGAAGGATGAATATAATCTTCTTATTCCCATTATATTAAATTATTTTTACGTGTTAAAGACATCTCATTCGTCAACTTAAACATCATTTAACATGTCAAAAAAAGATTTAACACAATTGAATTAAGATAATTATATCTATTTATTTTTAAAGTTTAAACATCAAATTATATCAAAATTTAGTATAAAAACGAATTTAAACTTCACATCAAAGTTTAGGAAGAGGAGACTGTTGCCCGGATACAGAAACGGGTACGGATATGACACGGATACGGACACGAAAATACGACTAAATTGGAAAAGTATAGGACACGGGATACGGCGTGTATATACAAGTTAAGTTTGAAACTGTCAATTAACACATTGTTAACTAACACATTGTCAACTAATATAAAAATAAATCTAATCTATCTATCCAATATCTAATATGCAAAAAGTAGTGATAATATAAGATTTATTTCTTATTTTAATTGTCAAAATCATATAAAAGATAAAAAAATATCTTTCAAATTGAATATAATGTGTCTTACAAGTATCATATACCCGGACACGGGACACGGGACACTGCATTTATGAGTCGTGTCTGAGCATGTGTACCTTTGTGTTTCGAAGCATACAAAGTCTGGAAAGAAAGCCTATCTTTGTACTCTATCGTAGTCTTACTAAGTGCGGCCTTTCGAACGCTTCGTCAGCCAACAACTCAACTCTTCGATTTTCTTTCACAGGAAAATACTACTATTCTTGTTACTAGAGCATGACATAGCAGGTGAAGTAGGTTAGTATAATTAGTTGTTGAGAAGTTTAGTTTTAAGAGTTTGTTATACCAAGTTAAAAGAGGTATCTGAACGTATATTGAAACCAGAAATTTATTGTATTTTATTGAGACATAAGATCAGAATAATCTGATGAAGCAGTGAGGAGTATTAGATATAGGCCTTAGAGTTGCATGGAGGAAGAGGAGTCCCACACAAACACTTGTTGTGAAGATACGAAAACTCATCAAACCTCTGCAATTCCCCTCCCTGCGGTATCTCACCACAAAGCCGATTATAGCTAACGTTCAAGTGCTGCAGATTTTCAACTTTCGTAAGCGCAACGGGAATGCTCCCATAAATCTTGTTGTGATTCAGATCCAACCATATCACGCTCTTTTTCGGAAACGTCAAAGGGGAGAGATCAAACTCCAACGCGTTCCTCGAAAGGTCAAGCACCTGCGTCCTTTCTTGCTCCCGAAAAGCACGGAAGCATCACCTTCGAGTTTGTTCCTTGAAAAGTCTATCCTTTCAGGGTCTAGGTTCCCCAAGGAAGCGGGAATGGGCCCGGAAAGCTGGTTGTGAGAGAGGATGAGGTCAGGCCCGGGCTTGTTGAAGGAGCCGAATGAGCCCGGGATGGGGCCCGTGAGCTGGTTGCGGTCCAACTGAAGGGAGGTGAGTTTGGGCAGTTGGTAAAGTGAGATGGGAATGGAACCGGAGAGGCTGTTGAAGGAAAGTTTGATCAACTCGAGGTTGGTGAGTTGGGAGAGGAAATCGGGGACCGGGCCTGAGATACCCGTGTTGGTGATGATGAGAAACCTGAGTTTGGTGAGTTTGGCAATGGTGGGCTGGATGGGCCCGAGAAGGTTGGGGAGGTGGTGGAAGGTTAGGAACTGTAGGTAAGGGAGGTCTCCGACAGAGGGTGGTATTGGGCCCGACACGTCAGGGTCTGGGTCGGAGGAAGATATGTCGAGGTCGTAGATTCTGTTGGTTTCTTCGTCACACTTGACGGCGTACCATTCGCAGCAATCGACGTTGGGATCCCACGACGCAAGGATGTAAGGGTTGTTGAGGTCATTCTTGAGTTGGAGCAGTGCTTTCTTGTCATGTGGGTTGCACCGCTCCGAGGAAGCGAGTGGGAATGCAAGAATAGCATGGTTTTCATTTTCATTGCTTGAATTATGAGAAGAGGGTGTAGTGTAGTAGTGAGTTGGAGAGAGTTTATGAGCATGCTTCCCATTTATAGAGATGGTAACGCAATGCGGATGATATAGGTAAACAACGTTTGCCATGTGCGGAAACAAAAATTATAGTTTTCATACTCTCGTAAATGAAAGCATTCATTTCACGTTCCACTATAACAATATATTAATATATTTTTAAATTATAAAAAAAATGAAAGAACGATGTTTAAAATATTATTTTATGACGTTGTTAACTTTTTTTTCTTTATTGGTGGTGTCAATCTATTGGTTCTCATGCGAAACAGAAAGCTCGATTATCAATTCTGAAAGCTTTTGGTAACTCTTTAAGCCAATATTGTTATGTCAGCTTGTTTGTGAGTACGAGGAGTTGAACAATTTTTACTTTCTTTAAGGATAATGATATTTTTATTTATTATTTTGATATTTTTATTTATTATTTTTATTCATTTTTAATTTATTATTTTAATCACTATTATATTATTTATTTTAATTTTTTTAATAATATGATGTGATAATTTAATGATGATTAAAATTAAAGTATTATTATCTGTTTATCTAAAACATGTCAAATAATAAAAACAGATCTCATCAATTATTTTGTGACGTGGACGGTCCTTTAGATTTAAAATGTTGAGGAAATTTAAATATGGTTAATTATATTTAATAGTTTTGTTATAATCAATTGAATTAGAAGATTGTAAAGGTCATGAGTGTGAGATATAATAGATATTTGGTTAGTGGATAAAAAGTTGTGTTTAACTTTAGAAATTGAAAGGCCAAGGATCTATAAATAGTTGATGTATTCTTAAAAGGATTGTGAGAGCAAGTAATAGTAATGAGAGTATTTTCAAAAAGATTTGTTATAAACAAATTATGTCAATATGTCCATAACAAAATTCGTCAACTCCGACACATGAAATTTATATATGAAGATTTTTTTTAATTCTAAAAAAGTATGAGAAATAGTTGAAAATAAACATCAAAAACAAACAAGCATTGAAACACAATTGAACGTCCAACTTACTACATTGAAAGCATTATAAGTGAATGATACAAAAATTTTCTGTAATAAAAAAAATCGATATTATAGATGATATTTTACCGATGAACTAAATTTGTCGATAACATTATATCTTTGTTTAAATTATCGACAAAAGTTATTGACCAAAGATCTATAGTAATAACTATTGCTAATATATTTTTAAAATAAAAAAGTTTAAAGAACGATGATTAAAATATTATATATGACGTTAACTTTTTCTATTTGGTGATCTGAATCTATTGGTTTTCATGTGAATCAGAAAACTTGAAAGCTTTTAGTAACTTTTCAAGTCAATAAAAAAATTAATTTCTTTTAATTTTTAATTTCTTTATTTAATAAATATTTAAACTTTTATATTTTTAATTAAATAATTGTTGTTTGATTTTTTATAATTGGCTACATTGTTATATGAGGAGCTATTTGATTAATATAAAATAATGAGTGATTTTTATTATGTTTATTAAAACCATGTTGGATAATAATATCAAAATCTCATCAATGGTATTGTCGTGGACAAACCTCTTATCTTTAAGTAAGTTTCAACTTCGTCAATTAGAGTATTTTTTAATTAAGTCTATATTAAATCTTTGCTCAATACTTACAAAATTGGTATTTTTTATTGATTTTTTCTTATTAATTTTAATTGAGTGATTATTTTACTTAAAAAAATTATATTTTAACTTGTCATCTTATTTATTTATTTCTTTCATTAAAAACAAATTATATAACAAAAAAATATTACTTTTACTATATTCACTATATCTTATCGGTGACAACAATCGTCATTATATCAAAAATGATAACATAAAAACATGTCATTATTCATGATGTTTTTAATAAAAATAATAAAAATTACTTATTGTTATATATTAATAATAATATTATCTTGTATTAACAAATAAGAGATAAAAAAAAACGGGTGCAGTTAATAACAAGTTATGAAGAGTATATTAGAGATGTGAACTCATGATATTTGATTTGTAAGGATTAATCCTATGTTGGTACTTTTTATCATATAGTTAAATATATTATTACTTTATTTATATTTATTGTTATAATCTGAATATAATATTTAATGATTTAAAGGAATGGTTTGAAAGAAATATAATCAATAAACCATTATTTTTCATATTGCCAACAAATTTTCACTGAACATTTATTTTTTTTTCATCATTTATATTTGTGGGGCTTCAACCCAATAAAAAAAAAGTGAATAGTTCCTCACGATATTTGTAGGTGAATAGGTTGAATAAAAAAATAGGCATAGAGCTTATCCACCTCACGATATTAAGGTTTGCCATATGCCAAAGCAAAAATTATACTTTGATACTCTCTCAAACAAAAACATTCATTTCACATTCCATTATAACAATATAATAATATACATTTCTGAATTAAAAAATTAAAAGAGTGATGATTAAAATATTATTTTATGAGGTTGATAATTTTTTTTATTGGTGGTGTCAATCTATTGGTTCTCATGTAAAACAGAAAACTCGAGAGTTTATCTATCAATTTTGAAAGTTTTTATTAACTTTTTAAGTTCATTGTAAGTTTAAATGATTTATTATTAACTTTTTATTTAATGAGTATTTAAATTTTTTAATTATGTTATTATTGTTTGATATTTTTAATTGGTGATATTATTATGTAATTTTATTTATTTATCATGTGTTAAAATGTATTAAAATAATGTGAAAAGTTGTCTTATTAATGTAAATGATTAATGTAAAATGACAAGCAATTTTTATTTTTTTCACTAAAAACACATGTTTTGGATAAGAAGAGCTAGATCTCATCATATTTAAGTAAGTTTTTATAATTAATATAAATTAGTATTGTCGTTAATATAAAACAATAAGTGACCTTTATTTCCTCCGTTGAAGACAAATTGGATAATAAAAAATCATCGTCACCGTCTATATTGATGTTAGTGACGATAAGTGTTCCTTTATTAGTGTATTGTACTTGATAATGTGAAGACTTGATAACTCATTAATGAAAGTATTTTTAATAAAAGTAATACAAATTACTAGTTATTTTATATTAGCAACAATATTGTCTTGCATTATTCACAAACAAAATATGGTAATACGATACAAGTGATATGGGTACAACTAATTAATAATGTTATAAAAGAGTAAAGTGGAGATGTGGAGTCATAGTATTTTTTTTTTTAAGGAGTGATCTTGTTTTGGTAATTTTTTTTCATATAATTAAATATAACATTAAATATGTTTTTAATTTCTTAATTTGAACTAAAGTTAAAATCCGTTATTATTTAAAATTTTGATATATTTTAATTTTTCAATTTAAAAAATGAAATGATATATTCCTCTTGATCTAAATGTGTTAATTTTTTTAGATGTTAAACAACTTGTTGAGATTGACATTTGAACTAGAATGTCAAGTAATGTAAACAATTCAATTGACAACCCAAAACGGTAACCGGAACTTCAAAAAAATTTAACGCAATTGAGTGAAAAGAACTAGATCCATTCATTTCTTAAGTTTGAGGACTAAATTATATCAAAATTTCAAAGCTTCCGAATTTAGGTTTAGAGACAAAAAAATATATTTAATTCTTAGATGATTATTACTTTATTTATATTTATCTATAATTATATATAAAGAGATGTATCTTTTTGTTGTTCTTTATTTTTTAATTTTACCATCTTAATTACTATTTTTTAAATTTTAATAATAGTTCATAATAGTAAAACTATTTTTCAGTTCTACCATTTTAATAACTATTTTTTTGAATTCAACTAATTACTCCATATAAAAGAATCATTTATCTTTTTATCATTTTAGTAACCACTTTTCAAATTTAAATAATTACTCATAATAAAAAATTTATTTACACAATATTACTTATAATAATTTTATTTAAGTAATTAAAATTTATTTTATCTATAACTATATATCTATAATTATATACACTTTTATTTTTCTAATTTTACTCTTTTAATTACTACTTTTAAAATTTAAATAATTTTAAATATTTAAAAATTCGTACGTTATAGCGTATGTGTTTACCTGAATATAATATTTTATTATTTAAAGGAATGGTTTAAACGAAATATATTCTATATTCATTATTTGCCATATTGTCAACAAATTTTAACTGAACATTAGCTTTTTCTTTTTCATCATTTATATTTGTGGAGGCTTCAATCCAATAAAAAAAAAGTGAATAATTCATCACAATAGGTGGAATAAAAAAATAGGCGTGAGCTTATCCGCCTCGCAATTATTTGCCATGTTTTATTCCTTGGGAAGGGATTAGGTAATAAATAAACTTCCTACCATTTTATAATTCTTGCTTTGGATAATCATCACAATTAAAGAATTAAAGAGTTAAGACAAATTTTACATGTTGATCACTTATCTTTTTAAATAGTAATATATCAAGTTTGTAAGACACACTTAATCACTTAAAAAATATTTACTACCATCACAAATCATGAAACACTAATTAATGCAAAACACTCCAAACCACTGGTAAACTAAACACCCATTTTAGTAAAAACTTATTTTCCATTTTGGTTTTTTTGTTATACAACTTTTGGTTATCTCTTTCAATAATTTAATTGAAAATTTTGATACTAAAAAAATATATACTTTTGAGAATTAAATATGTTTTTAGTAAATAATGATTCAATAATTGATGGAGGTGTAATCCATTACTTTTAGTTTAATGAGCAACATTATTAAAGAGAGGATGAGTGGAAAACCGCATGTCTTTAAATGCTTTACCTATGTGACTCTCTAATTAAACATTTATGTCTTTTTCTTTTCTATTTATATATTATGTGCTGTGGGGCTTCAACGAGAAAAAAGAACCGTAAATAATTTCTCACGAGATATGCGAGCTGAATTGGTGGAATTAAAAAATGGATCAAAATAGGCATTGAGAAGCTTTCAGATAATGTTGCGAAGGTTGTGATACAGCCACTATCCTATGGCCTTTGTTGGCAATTAGGGAAACTCTTAGGTCTTCTTTGCCAATTAAAGAGTTGAAAATAATGTTTTACATGTGGCATTCACCATGTCACTTTAGTAAATAACTTAAATAATTATTTCTTTAAATAGTAACATTAAGTTTTAGGTTAATGGTTAAATATATTTTTTTCCTTAAACTTTGACTATAAAAATTAAAAACTTTAAAAAATTAATAAGGGTTAAATATGTTTTTGTTCATTAACTTTTAATAAATTTTGAAATTAGTATATTTCGAAACCTTAAACTAATTTAATTCTTCATTTTTTAAAATTTTTTTGAAATATGTGGATTTAGTCATTTTAATCAAAATTTGTTAAGTTTACTTGATATTTCAAGCACTTTTCATAATAGTATTTGACTTAACATTAAAGTAAAAATGTCTCAAACAGTACAAACAATTCAAATACAATCTTGAAATGCGTGTGAAACCTCAAATAAACGTAACAAAATTTGATTAAAAGGACTGAATCCAAGTTTTTCAAAAGATGAAGGACTAAATTGATCCAAAGTTTTGAAATGGACTAATTCCAAAATTCACTGAAAGTTAAGAGACCAAAAATATATTTAACCCAAATAATAATTATAGTCTTTTTAATCCAATTATATTAAATTCTTTTTATATGTCAAACACATTTTTCAGAGGTGATATTAAGGCAAAAACGTATTAAACCGTGTAAACAACTTAAATAATATATAAATGGTTAAATATATTTTTGTCCCTTAACTTTCAATGAATTTTGGAATTAATCTATTTCAAAACTTTGGATCAACTTAGTTCTTCATATTTCGAAATACGTGGATTTAGTCCTTTTGATCAAATTTTGTTAAGTTTATTGACATTTTAAACGCGTTTTATAATAGTATTTGACTTAACATTAAAGCAAAAATGTGTCATGTTGCTGATTAAGTGTATTTGAAATGTTTTTGATGATGTCCATAATAGCATGACAATGGTTAACATGACATGTATGTGATAATCTGAAAATGTTATTCTGCTGCCATGTGATAATCTGAAAATGTTAATCTGCTATCCCGATAGTTGACTAGCCAACTAATATAGTCGACTAGGTTCGTGCCTGATAGTAGTTGTTATATAAAAATAGTTTTTGCACTTCCCGATAGTCGACTAGCCAACTAATGTAGTCGACTAGGTTCGTGCCTGATTGCAGCTGTTATATAAAAACAGATTCTGCACTTTCTGAAAAGAATATCTGTTCAACCAAAAGAAAAGAAAGAGAAGTGTGAAACAGGTTCTTGGAGTTATCTTGGAAGGTCCTCTTGAAGAATTCTATAAAGACACATTCAATTTTGACTTGGCAAGAAGAAGAAATTTCAGTCTTGGAAAAGGTGTACTCAATCCATTTTGTAGGCTTTGTTCTTGTGTTTTGATACAGTTTGAAACTGTTTATTTCTGTTGTTTTCTGTCTAAAGCAAGTGTGTGTGATAGCCTTGTTGTTGTGTGGTTGTGCAAGTGTGTGGATGTCTTGCGTGTGTGTTCCTTTATCTTAGAATTTAGATTTATCAAGTGTATTTGTAAATCTTGAAATTCTTGTGATATAGTGAATATCCCTAGCTGTGGTTTGCTAGATGAACTGGATGTAGATTCTTAAGAATCAAACCAGTATAAAAATTTTTGTGTGCTTTATCTCTTTCTCTCTATATCTTGTCATAGTATAAATGCTTCATACATTAAGCATCAAACCATACTATTTCAATTGATTCAAAAGAAAAGGTTTTTATCAAAACAATTTCAAAAGTGCTAAAACTGGACAAAATTTGTTAATACCAATTCACCCCCCCTCTTGGTTGTGAAATATTGGTGCATCAATTCTAACAACAAACAGTATAAACAACAACTCAGATAAACGTGTACAAAACATCAAATAAACCTAACAAATTTTGATTAAAATGATTAAATTCACGTATTTCAAAAGATGAATGACTAAATTAGTCCAAAATTTTGAAATGGACTAATTACAATATTCAGTGAAAGTTAAGAGATCAAAAACATATTTAACCCATATATAAAACATGTTAACACGGTGTAAACGATTTAAATACTACATAAAACTATACTTCAATAAAATTTAATGTAATTTTGTTAAAATAACTATTATATATTTTTAAATTTGCTTACGAAGGTCTTTGTACTTAATACTGTTACGTTACCACTCTGCAGGCAGAAAAGAAATCTTGGGTAACACTTGTGTATCAATTAACAAGATTAAATACACTGCTCTCCATTTTCTTCATTTAATGAAAAGGATAAAAAGGAAAGGCAAGGAGATGTTGCAAAAAGGGTTTCACAAAAATTTTACTCTACCATTACTAATCGATGTGGAACCTAGATCGTTGTTTCACGCTTCATACTTGTAAACAAATTACATGGTTGTTGAGAAGTAGAATCAGCAACTGATTCCACATTGCTTGACATCAGGCCCCTTTGTTTTCAACACAAAAGGGTCAACTCTCACCCAAACCAAGGAGAAGATAGAAGCCAAGAGCACAGACCATATGACAACAAGAGTTGGTGTTCTGTTCTGCCTACCCATTAGACCTTTAAGGAAAGGGTACAAATGGACAATAACCCATAAAGAAAAGAACAGTTTCCCAAGCAGTGCTCCCCAAGAATGTTCTCCACTGTTTATGGAATCTGTGAAGCCAGCCACAATACCAATGAGGTTGATTATTATGATGGTGGTTGGAGGTATTAGAAGTGCAGTCCATCGAATGGTATACAGTTCACGAAATTCTACATCGTCTGGTGCCTTTGATACAATGCTGAAGTTTGTGTTCACTCTTCCCAGTGGAAGAGCTCCCATAATGCTCTGCACAACGGCAAAGAGGTTCGCAGACACACTCCCAATCACCCAGAATTGCTGGCTTCTCCACCATTCCTCCAGGCCAACTCCACTCCATCTCAATTCAAGAATCGCCGAGGCAAAGATTGAGATGAACAATGCGGTGAAAACTAGACTTGCAAAAGTGCCAACCTGGAAATCAATCACTCTTCATCTGTCAATGAATCTTATATGGGGAAGGAAAACCAACCAACAATAGAAAAGTTGTCTTTACACTGTTTAAACCATTCAAAAGAGCATATTTCACTGTCTCAACAGTCATTTTTTAATACTATTTAGTTAGGTGTTCATGTATCACTGTTATTTACTTTTGTGCATTATGATTTTCCATTTTATTTGGAGTTTAAGAAATGTTCAACAAATATAAGCATTATAGTTCATTTAGTCTAGAATGCTTAATTTAGACATATCTTACAAGTTGGCATGCTAGAGGTTACTGATTATCCAATGACATATAATGTGTCTTTTTCTTCTGTAATGTAAATGAAAGTAATGATATAATAAGTAAAAGGAAATAAATGATACCGATGGTGTGATGAATTTATCAGTGAGCAAGCATATAGCAGGAACGATACAGTATATTAGGAGGGGTATTGAGCTGAAGGGGTAGACAGTGCTGTTAATATAGGCAATCCTTTGGAGTCCTTTGAGTCTTCCACTATTGAGGTCATACAGAAGAGGGCAATGGTGGCTGAATAAGATCTGAAGTGATCCCACTGCCCATCTCAGCACCTGGTTGAGTCTATCTGTGAGGTTGATAGGAGCTGTACCCCTGAATGGATCTCTTTTTGGCATGCAATATACAGATCTCCAACCATGACAATGCATCTTTAAACTTGTCAGAGTATCTGCTGCTATAGATCCATAGCTTAAACCCATCTGTACATTCCAAAAATATTTCACCTCTTTTATCTACCACTTCGAATAAGTTTTATTATGTAGTTTAAGTTTCTTCAACTCTTTTACAGAGACAAATATGTAGAAGGCTTTTGTTTTATCATCTAATTACTCATATAACTGATAAATTTGATGACTTTTCTAATTATTATCTTGCGTGTCATATCAAAGATAGTTTCTAATTGATTGGGCGTGTTAAAACTTTGTTTACATTACATATAAATGAATACCTCATATCCCCAGAGAGTTCTGTCTTCATATTTAGAACCCATGACATGAATAGCTTCTTTAAGCAGGACTTCCTGACTGGAAGAAGGATCAACACCACCTTCTTCTGTTAATGAAGAGTTCATGGTATGTGTGGACTTCTCAAATTTATTTTCATCATTCTTCTGCGACTTCAATAGTTCCTTTTCCTCATCTGTTGCTGCTGCTGCAGAAGAAGAGTAGTTTGAGATATAGGAGATAAGAAAATGATTCTTTTGTATGTTTTTGATAAATATAAAGGATTATGATCACCTGTTATGCTAGCTTCTTCTCCATTCTCATCCTGTTTTGAGTGTACTTGCACCATGCTTGGGCGTTTTGAAGACACTGGTGAGTCACAGCCAGTTAAGGATTTCCTTCTGAAGATACATGCTGAACCAACATAAGCCGGTCCCTGAAGTCCATCTAGGCACCTCAAGTTAATCTGCAGAAAAACAAACACAAAATGTAACATATCAAAGTCGACTCCAATAAAGGAAATAAATGAATTCAGAAAAGAGAAAAAGGGTGATAGGACGAGAATTAATTCAGTGCCAAAACTGTTGCACTCACATCAAATAAAACAGTGTTTTTGTTGGCATAACGATCATGCCTATCTAGGCTGTCAAATCTTAGTGGAAACTGTACAAAGCCAATGCCATTCCCAAGTTGTATGTCCATAAAGAAACACATGGCCTCTCGCACGACTTTGCTGTTATTTACATAGTGATTGCAATCCAAATTGAGCACAAAAGGAGCATTGCTTAACACTGCCGATACTCGAAGCTGGAAATTCGAAAGCAACATTTAGGCCAAAAATGAAAGCTTGTTTTAGCTTCATGTCAAGAGAATGAGAAAATGTAAGCTTGAGAAATTATGGTGCTTGAAAAGCTTACCAAGGCGTTGATTGCACCAGCTTTGCCGTGGTGTTGAAATGCAGGCCTTTTCTCACGAGATGTATAGACAAGACAAGGAAGTTCACTACCTACATTGTGAGGAAGAAGGACCTGTATCATACTTGGATGATCTTTGGGGTTGTTTCCTGGCCATGGTGTCTCATCTTTCATAGTCCACCCTTCTGGGGGAACTCGCATAGATTTAGCCACCAGTGCATTTATTCTCACCTTAAATTCTTCGTATTCTCTCTGTCATTCAAGTGCCAACAAACAATGAAACCTTGTTCTTCCCATCGAACTAGTATAACGATTAGTTTAATTGCTAAATTGAAAGTTAATTCTAACCCATATTTGACCTTTTCTGAATTTAGTCACTACTATTTCACCGAATTATAACTCATGGCAAAGGCATATAGTAGTGAGTAAATTCGAATTATAACATTGTAGATTGTGAACTTTGAAAAGTTTGTAGCCTTAGCGTGTGACTACACAAAGACCAATGTGGGGATCAAATTAAGAAAATAGTAGAGAAAATTAAGACTATTTAATGCTAACCTTCATAGTACGGCGTTCTTTTACGTAAGTGGATTGAAGCTTATCCTTTAGAAAATCTATTTTATCAGAGAAGTACTTTTCTGGTGCTCTGGGTTCTATAGAGAACTTTTTGCAGAAAGGAACCCACTTTCTGGAAAACTCAGCTGTTTCTTGAAGAGCTTCAAAGGTGAGCATGGAAGCTCCGTCATCAGAAACATAGCATGAGATTTTGTCAGCAGGGTAATCCAGGGCCAAGATTGAAAGAACAGTATTGGCTGTCACAAGTGGAGGTTCCTTGATTGGATCCACAGTAGTTACAATGATATCTATTGGAGAAAGCATGTTTGGCTTGTTCTCTTGTTCAAACCTGCAGGGCAAATTGTAGACATTTAGCTTCCAACTCTTATAAAATGCAGAATCAATCATATCAACGCCGTTGTATTCTTAAGAATTATGTTAGTTTCATGAACTTTATATTATATCCTGACTCAATCATTATAATTGCCCAAGTCTAGCTCTTGGAAGTTACATCAATTTAGTTTACTGCTGAGAAATTCAGAACAGTTGACCTGATTGAAAGACGATCAAGATATGTCTCCCGATCGATGGGAAACCATTTGGGAATCTGATCAATCATCCAGGATAATGCAAGCCAGATTTCACACGTTACAGATATGAACCATAGTCCAACTGCATCAGGTACTGGGTGGAAAATTCTGTACTGAAAGAAGAGTAATAGAAGGAGGAATCTAGCCACAACCATCATTCTGTAAGGACTGAGTTTGCCAGATGGTATTGCTACTTTCCTTGACAATGGCTCTTTCCTGCGTCATGGTATATCATATCTCGTTACATTAAAGTAGAATCACAAAGTTCCTAAATATGAAAGGCTATTGTGGTGCTTCTTACATGGCCTTTTCCTGATCAACTGAATCATCAGTTTCAGGCCACAGATTCCCTTGGCGCAACATCCACTCATCTATGTTCTCCTTCTCATCCAACTTTGCACCTGCTTCTTATGAAGATATCTCAATTATGATAAGCGTCTTCGCTACATTCTATTTATCTTTATTTATCATCAAATCACAAACTTGAACGAAATAAATATGATTTGGAAAGACAGTGTATCAGACAATTATATACATATGGTTTGGTTTCTAAACTTTAGCTCATCAAAACATCACTGCATATACTCCTCTTAGTGTGGCAGATTCCTTATAACTTCTAAAAGAGAAGGCCAAAACATACCAGGTTCTCCCACACTTGTAGATAGCAGCTCCCCATTCACCTGCGAGTTATACAATTAATCTAAAGTACTGTAGAAATGAAAGTTCAACCAGAATAAAAATGAAAATCTCAGAGTTATTTTTACATATACGTTAACTGCATGCTTGTAGAATACAGTTATTCGTCCTTCTTAGAGTTACCTTTGCTAAACCTGATTTAGAATTCCCATCATCATCTCCATGGATCATGTTTCCCTTATGCATCTCTTCATGCTTGAATTCATGTTCAATATCATCCACGTCGTCTTCATCCTCATCTCCCTCCACTCTTGGACTTCCTTTGCACATCAAGAAACATATATCAATCAAAACATAAGTTACAAAATACAAACAAGAAAAAAAGTATATACATTACAGTAGCTAAATTTCCTATTAACCTTTGATGCGCTTGTATCTTGTATGACACTGAGGACAAACTTGAGTCCCTTCCCTTCTCTCATACTCATAGCATGGCCTGCATACAGGGAAACCACACTCTTCACAAGCTACAAACAAGTCTCCTTCAACTGTAACTCCCACAGAATCACCACATATCTCACAAAGCTGACCATCTAAGTTCTTCACCGGCTTAGGCTGCAACAAATTAAGGTTGGTCTATGTTATTCAAACATACAAAAAATGTTACCTTATAATTATGAAAAAGGTTATAACCTCATCGGGTCCTTGAATGGCCACAAGCTCTTTGCTGTTTGGAGAACCAGCAAAAAGACCTGTACTAGCTTCCATGGTGAATGGGGAATGGAAGCAGTGCAAGTATCATTGAGAGGTTGGGTTTTGCATATATACCTATTCTCATGAATTAAGGTAACTAAAACATGCATGTGCCTGTTTTTCACGTGTCCACATAAGGTTACTATTGATGGTTGTGGGATTAACTTTGATTTGAAAGGTTGAAGTTATACTGCAACAAAATAAAAATTGAAACTGGGGTTATAGTTTAATTTGTGTACATGAAATATAGATTAATGCAGACACATCTTTAGCATCTGTTGTGATGATCTGTGAAAGTTCTTTCCTTGTTAAGGTTCGTAGGTAGAATGAGCATGTCATGTTTCAGTTTCAAAATGTTTATTTTACTGGAGATACTTACGTTGTTCCTAATGCTTGACGTTTTATTATGCATTTATACCATTATTTTAATTTCAGATCATGCTTCTGCAAAGTTTGAAACTCAATCTTTTTCAGGATTCTGATATTTCTATAGTGTTTGGTAACACGAAATTGATGTGTAAAACAAACCCACAAGAAAAACCAATGTGAGGGAAAAAAGTACTGGGAGTAGCCATCAGTTTTTCTCATTAATAATAAAATATAAACTCTCACCTTGTTTATATTCCAGATTAGCATCATGGTTTGGGGTAAGTTTAATCATTGATTTTGTAAAAATTGAGATGTGATAGCTACGTTAGAAAGATTCTGCATGAAGATATACATATGATATGAACCCATCTTCCGAAATTAGCAACATCCTAACCCATGAGACAATATAGGATGAATGATTTTAATTAATTAATAAAACACACAACTTTACAGACTTAGGCTATGAGTGTTATGAGAAAATATATTAATACAGTGAGAATGAACTTTGAAACGTGTTCATTTGTTTCTCTGTTAAGTTTTTGGTTAAATTATTTTTTTTTTCACTTGTACAGAAATATTAGTTTGGTTCTCAAATTTTTAGTTGTCTCAATTTAGTCTTTATTTTTTTTAAAATGATTCAATTTAGTAAATACCGTTAGTTTGACCAGACAATGTTAAAATCAATGTCACGTGTCAATTTCGTTTTTTTTTTAATTTTTTGAATTTTTTTAAAAATTTAAATTCTTTTTTAAAATTTTTAAATTTTTTTTAAATTTTAATTTATTTTTTAAATTTTTAAATTTTTTACACATGTCGACACGTGTCACTTGACAGTTGTGTCACGTGTCAAAATGACTCAATTTAATCTATATATTTGTTTTTAGTTTTAATTTAGTCCTAATTTTTGTAAAAATGAAGCAATATTATCTCTTCTTAAATTAACACTCAATTTACTTTTTTTATAAATCTTATGGTGATATTCTTACTAAAATTAACATTTTTATTAAATATTTCTATAAATATTTTAAATTAATTTTAAATTCTATACGAAACATTAGACTTTGGTTTTGTTTTGAACTTGAAATTTAATTCCTAAACTTACGTGTGACAAATTATTTGATTTTAATCTTCACTAAGTTTGTATAATATGATACACTTGATGCCTTTATATATGATGGCAAAATTGTTAATTTTTGAAATTAAGTTTGGGGTTTAACTTTGTTTAATAATAAAACTAAATCTACAAATATTTAATAAAAATGTCAATTGTATTAAGAATATCATCATAAGTTGTATACAAAAATTAAATGGATTAAATATATTTTTAGTCTCTTAACTTTCAGTGAATTTTGGAATTAGTGTATTTCGAAATTTTTTACCAATTTAATCTTTCGAAATACATGGATTTAGTCATTTTAATTAAATTTTGTTAAGTTTATTTGATGTTTCGTAAGCATTTTAGGATTATATTTGAATTGTTTATACTCTTTGACATATTTTCGCTTTAATGTTAAGTCAAATATTATTATGAAACGCACTTGAAATGTTAAATAAACTCAACAAAATTAAAAGGACTAAATTCACGTATTTCGAAAGATGAAGGACTTGGTCCAAAGTTTTGAAATGAAATATTTCCAAATTTCACTTAACGTTAAGGGACCAAAAACATATTTAACCCAAATTAAATTGTGTGTCAATTTAAGGAGGTACAATATTGCTTAATTTTTTTACCAAAATTGGGACTAAATTAAAACTAAAAACAAATATAGGGGGTCAAATTGAATCATTTTGACACGTGACACAATTGTGAAGTGACACGTGTAAAAAATTATAAAATGTTAAAAAAAATACAAAAAATTCAAAAAAAATTCAAAAAAAGTTTAAAAAAATAAATAAATAAATCAGAAATTGACACGTGACGTTGACTTTAACATCGTCTGGCCAAAATTAATGGCAAGACCAAATTGAATCATTTTTAAGAAAATAAAGACCAAATTGAGACAACAAAGAACTTGAGGACCAAAATGATATTACTTGACAAATAGAGGGACCAAAAGAGTAATTTAACCTAAGTTTTTTTGTGATGTCTGAGCATTAAAAACACATTGTTTTAGTATTTTAAAGATAATTTTAATATATTTTAAAATTTTAAAATTAATTATCAAAAGTGTATTTTGAAAGCGCGCAACAGATGAACAACATAAAAAAAAATCAGGAATCCAAACTCGTTCATTCAATCTCACGAAACAAAATAAATAATGTTTTGCTATTTATGTTAAAGATGTAATATTTGATCACAATATGAAGGTTGGTATGATATATCATACTTTTATCTCGTAAAATTATTTTATAAGATAAATTAAAAAATTATCATATTTATATATTAATATGATAGTTTTTTTATAATATATATATATATATATATATATATATATATATATATATATATAACAATATATAAAGATGATTCTCTCTTTTGTGTTCACATTTCATAATATCATTTTTACTTTTTACAATATAATTATTTATTAAAATTTTAAAAATTAATAGTTATTTTTACTTATTTTCTATAAAACTATTTTTTTTTCATCAACAATTAATTTCTTTATTTATTTCATTTTTTTAATAAATATAAATTTATTTTATATATTAACTTAATAACATTATACTATTATTATCTATTAACATACTATCATTCATATCTAAAACATGCGTACATACAAACATGTACTATTGCACCTGTGTGGACTCTAGTGTATAAGGATGACAACGGGACGGGGCGGGCACGGGTTTCGCTATCCCATACCCATCCCCATAAAAAAAACTCATCCCCATCCCCATACCCAAACTCAACGGTTATCAAACTTTTGTCTCATCTCCATCCCCACCGGATAACGGGTATAATCTCGTACTCATACTCATACCCATTTTCTTACTACTGCAATATTAATTTTAATTAATTTTTATAAAATAATAAAAAAATATGGTAAATGAAACATAATATTATTAAATATTCAATATTAGAAGGATGGTTGTTTTTTTGATATCAAATACTTTAAAATAAATTATAATTATTTACATTTTAGATTATAATAAAATTTCATGAGAACCAAAACAATTATTAAATTTGCAAATATTAATGAAACATAGTTGATAAAATTAAAAAAAAAATTAAAACATATAAAAGGAAAACAAATATTCAAATTAAAATATATTTTAAATGTTTGTTTACTTCAATTTTTAAATTCTAATGAATCTCTTTTTTATACACTAATAAAAGTTATAATATATCATTTGATCAAAATGATACAAAGAACAAATAATAATCATAATAAAAGTTTAAAATAAATTATAATTGTTTACATTTTAAATTATAATACCAAATAAAATTTCATGAGAACCAATACATTTATTAAATTTACAAACATTAATGAAACCTAGTTGATAAAATTTAAAAATATTTTTAAAAAAATATAATAGAAAAATAAATATTCAAATTAAAATATATTTTAAATGTTTGTTTACTTCCATCTTTTAAATTCTAATGAATCTCTTTTTTATACACTAATAAAAGTTATAATACATCATTTGATCAAGATGATACAAAGAACAAATAATAATCATAATAAAATTTTAAAATAAATTATAATTTTTTACATTTTAGATTATAATACCAAATAAAATTTCATGAGAACTAACACATTTATTAAATTTGCAAACATTAATGAAACCTAGTTGATAAAATTTAAAAATATTTTAAAAAAAATATAAATGGAAAACAAATATTCAAATTAAACTATATTTTAAATATTTGTTTACTTCAATCTTTTAATTTCTAATGAATCTCTTTTTTATACACTAATAAAAGTTATAATACATTACTTGATTAAAATGATACAAAAAAAATAAGGAAAATTATCTTTTGACAAAATTTTTTAACAAACTTTTGACAAAGTTTCTATAAATAGAATTAAATATATTAATTTTTTATTTTTTAATCAAAATAAAGTATTAATTGTAATATTTTTTTTACTTAAAAAGGTAATTTGTCAAAAGTATGTCAAATTTTTTTGTTAAACTATCATCTTCCAAAAAATAAATAATAACCATAATAATAAATTTTTAACATAGTTCTTGTATCTTTTGAACTTCAATTATCTTGGATAGTGATAAAAAATTATTCATGACAATTACATGAAATTTTTATATTATAGTAAATAAAAGTTACTTATACAATTATAGTGAAAAAATTACAGTATGATTGATAATGAGTTAGAAAATAAAAAATAATTAGATAAAATATATTAAAATAGTATTGTACATAATGAAAATAAACAACAAATAAAAATATTAAAAAATTAACAAATGTTTACAAACAATATGAGAGAAATAAGGGTATGATAAGTTGAAAAATATCTTAGAGATCTAAGAAAACTTTTCAAATATCAACATATATACTCAATGTTTGAGAAATAACAAAAATTATTTTAGCGAAACAAGAGAGTTCTTCAAATGAAACAAAAAACTAATAATAATAGGTAAATGATTTTTTTTTATATTACCTAGTAAACGAAAGGTTTGCGCTATTAAATACTTAAATTGAGAGTATTAAAGATTATCATGTGAAAGGAAAATATATAATAAATAAAAATATTAAAAAATAATAGAAATATTTAAATGTGAGACATAAAAAAATTTTAATTGACATACATCTTTTTAATATAATTACATAAAGATGATAAGATGACAAATATAATTGAGATGCGAATAAGTTTCATGACAAACCAAATAATTAGAAGAAATAAAAAATAATATATATATATATAGTTACTTAATTAATTGTGAATATTTTAATAATTTAAACGGGGACGGATATTATGGCGGGGATATGTACATCCCCATAACCATCCCCATACCCAATTAAAAAAGTCGGGGATTCCCCATACCCATATCCATACCCAGTCAATGCGAGGATTCCCCGTCAAAATGGGGACGGGTTCGAACAATATCCACGGAAACGGGTTTATTTGCCATCTCTACTAGTATATATATATATATATATATATATATATATGTGTGTATATATAATAGTCATGTATACGATATATAATTATTTATTAAAAATATTAAATATTAATATAATTATTTTAACACTTATATATATATATATATATATATATATATATATAATACATAAAAGTATATAAAGTATGGACATTCCTAATTGGATATCGGAGGATTGAATAATGTTGCGAAAATCTGCTAGAGAAGATGAAATGACATAAAGTCGTAAAATTTGTTAAAAGTCACACAAATGGTTTATCAATAACAAATAAATGGATATGGGAAATGGAGTATATTCTAAGATCTTCAATATTAAAATGTCTATATAATATATTTAGACACAATCTAGAAAAAACACACTTAACATTGTGATAAATGTTAATGCCAAGAAAAGAGATAATTAGAAGTCAAGAATGACATAAATTTGATAAACATTTGGATGTTTGTCCTTTTTATATTGAAAAATGTGTTTTATTTTTTACTGAAAAAGGTATATATTTTAGTCTATATATACAAGAAATAATATATTAGCTTTGACATTAGAGTTGAAACTCTATATTTGTATAACATACTCTTTTTTTGTGCTACACACAATGGCGATTCGGTCAATAAACTTTATGTTGATAGTGTCAAGAATTTGGTCTAAAGAATGTTTAGCCTTATGCTCTGCAATGCTAAGGCTAAGGGGTTATATAGTGTTAGGCACAACATACCGATGGGTCAACAAACCTAATACCGAAGGTAATGATCAATAAAATGTTGACTTGATTAATAACTGTGTTGATAAATCCTCGATCTAGAGATAGAAAAAATGTCGGATTGAAAGACCCGATACATATATTAGTATCCATTTCTAAAGATATATAGTCATAACTGAACTAGCCACTAGAACTAAACTAATACACTTACTGATTGATGTTGTGAGTGTTTTATCCTTAACGCTAAGAATCTATTAGAAAAGTTTTACTCCAAAATTGATAAATGTATAATCTTAAGACACTTTGATAGATACAAGGCTCGTAAGATCTACAATACTAGAATCTTTGTCACCGAAGAAATAACTGATGTTAAATTTAATGAAATTTAATGATGATTTACAGAATGACAAGAAACTATCATGTATTGAAAATAACTTTGCAGATCCACAAATGAAAGAAGTGAATAATGCTACATTAAGCAACAAATGATGCTCCTTCAACTTTCAGAAGTTGCTCCAAAGTCACAACATCATAGAGATAAAAAAACATCTCACTTCATTCCAAAATATAATGCTCAACTTTTTCATTTTTATTTAGTTATTTAGATTTATACTTAAATTTCTCACATAAAGGTAATACTGAGATGATAGGTATAGAATGTTATAACTTTTTGTTTCTCTATTTTATCATTTTTCCCCTCTTATTCTGGATGTTCCTTGCCTTGTAAGGTTCTATCATTTGGTGTTGGTTGAGAATATGATGGAGCCCACCATTTACAATGGTTATGGTTAACATTTTGCTTTCTTCTTTTAATATATTTCTATTTTCTTTTCATACATGGTTTTGAGTTCCACATTAACATACCAACCTTTCAAATAGTGAACATACTAGTCTGCAATTTTGATTTACTCTACAATCCAGGGGCAGTTTCAGCCAAACAATATGGTATAATCAATAGCTTTTGAGAACATTTACAAAACTGATAACACTGTTTATGCTACACAAAAATTTCACTCGCTCCTTATTCATACTTGTGCAGTGTCACTTTTCTGGTTTTTGAAACCATGAATTACCCTACACACATCTTTCAAAGATGTTTAACAAAGAATATATATATATATATATATATATATATATATATATATATATATATATATACTAGTGTTTCAGCAGTTGATTCCACATAACTTGGTATCAGGTCCCTTAGTCTTGAGAACAAATGGATCAATTCTTACCCACAGCAAAGAGAAAATAGAAGCCAATAGAACTGACCAAATCACCACAATGGTGGGTGTGCGGTTTTGCCGACCCATCAAACCTTTGAGGAATGGATACAGATGAACAATGACCCAGAAAGAAAAGAAGAGTTTTCCAAAGAGTGGTCCCCAGGATTGGTAGCCATTGTTTATGGCATCTGAGACTCCAGCAACAACACCAACAATGTTAATGATCAAGATAGTGGTTGGAGGAATTAGGAGAGTGGTCCATTTAAAGGTGTATAGTTCTCCAAACTCCTCATCATCTGTTGCCTTGGATGTGACTGTGAAATTGGTGTCAATTCCAGCCAGAACCTTTAGCAGACCTTGTATCACAGCAAAAAGATGAGCTGATACACCACCAATCACCCAAAACTGTTCATTTCTCCACCACTCCTCAATGCTCACTCCACTCCATTTCAACTCTAGAATACCAGTTGCAATGATTGAAGAGAAGAGAGCAACAAAGTACAAACCAGCAAAGGTGCTTATCTGGATCACCACCACAAACAGAAAAAAGTAGCATTATGAGTAAAGATTCTTAGTACATACATACACTACACATGTTATAATTGGAAGGGGAAGAACAAGATCATTACCGGTGGCATGATGAATTTGTCAGTGAGTAAGCAAACTGCAGGAAGAATACAATAGGCAACAAGAGGAATGGAGGTGAATGGATACACGGTTGTGTTTGCATAGGCAAATCTCTCAAGCCACTTTAGCTTCTTTTCCTTGAAGCCATACCATAGAGGGCAATGGTGACTGAAGAAAATCTCAATGGAACCAAGTGCCCAACGAAGCACCTGATTCAGACGATCTGACAAGTTGATTGGAGCAGTGCCCTTGAATGCAGCTCTCTTAGGCATACAGTAAATAGACCTCCACCCTCGGCAATGCATCTTAAAGCCTGTTAAAATATCTTCTGTGATAGATCCATAGATCCAACCAAGCTGCACATTTTCAAAAGCAAAAGTATGAATTGGATATGCTAATTGTTCTAGTTAAAATTCTCAGTCATAAAAAAGATGTTACTGGTGTACCTCAAGTCCCCATTCAGTTTTATCTTCATATCCACAGCTAATCACATGAATGGCTTCTTTAAGAAGTGCAGCTGGACTTGAAGAAGGAGGAACACCACCCTCTTCCATCAAGGTAGAAGTCACAAAGATAGAGGACTGTCCAAATTTCTTCTCAAAATTCATTTGGGACATCAGTATCTCCTTGTCATCATCCATCCCTATTGAATTTAGACCAGTGACACAAGGTTGGAAGAGGTAAAAGGAAAGAAATTAAGTGAGACATAAGTTGGTGACAAGAAAGACTAGAGATTTAAAGCAAAACAATAACCTTTTAGGCTTGCAGCAGCCTCTCCATTTGGATCACTCTTCTCCTTGTACTTCTTGCGGCTTCCAAAACAAGGGCAGCAATCACAGCTTACCATTTTTGGACGCTTGGGACCCTTTGGAGGATCATAGCCATACAAAGCTTGCCTCCTGAAAACACACCCTGTCCCCACATATACAGGTCCTTGAATACCATCAAGACCCTTCATGTTAATCTGCAGAAAGACAAAAAGACAGGTGAATGATCAAACATTCTGCTCACAATGTTAAAAGACAGTAAATTGCAAGGAAAAGTTCCTGCTAGCTTTGAGTTTCTTACATCAAAGAAAACTGTGTTTCTGTTGGCATAACGATCATGTGTATCAATACCGTCGAATCTTTGAGGAAACTGGACATAGCAGACCTTTTTCCCGATCTGGGGGTCCATCAAGAAGCACATGGCCTCTCTGGCAGCCTTGCTGTTATTGACATAGTGATCACAATCCAAGTTCAGCATGAAAGGAGCATTTGTGAGAACAGCAGATACCCGAACCTGTAAAAAAAATACAGCACTTATTAGTAGGGTCATCAAATATTTGTTGTGCATAAAGGTGAACGAGCGTGGTGATGAAAGTAACCAAAGGTGTTCAGAAACTCTACCAGAGCGTTCATGGCACCAGCTTTCTTGTGGTGTTGAAAACCAGGTCTTTTCTCTCTAGAAACATAAACAAGACGAGGAAGCTGGTTTCCTTCAGTATCTAGACCCCCATTGCTTCCAAGAAACACTTGAATCATGCCAGGATGATCCTTAGTGTTGTTTCCTGGCCATGGTGTCCCATCCTGCATAATCCATCCTCCCTGAGGAACTTTCTGGGCCTTTGCAACAAGTGCATTGATCCTAACCTTAAACTCTTCGTATTCCCTCTGCCATTTACACGATTCACAGCAAATCAATCTCTCTAACAGATATCAAAAGTTTGAATCAAATTATTTAGTACCATAGATACATTTCAATCTTCACCATATTAGTCCCTCATAGATACAAGTCAAAATCATAACTAATGATTACGATTCCTACTAGTTAGTCATAATAATGCAAACCTTCATGGCTCGACGCTCCTTAACAAAGGTGGGTTGCACCTTGTCCTTTAAGTAGTCTATCTTCTCACTGAAGTACATCTCAGGGGCCCGAGGTTCTATAGAAAATTTCTTACAAAACGGTACCCATTTCCTTGCAAACTCTGCAGTTTCTGACAGGGACTCAAATGAACACATTGAGGCTCCATCATCCGAAATATAGCATGATATCTTATCCACTGGGTAATCCATGGCCAAGATTGAAAGAACAGTGTTTGCTGTAACCAGAGGAGGTTCCTTCATTGGATCCACGGTACTAACAAAGACATCTACAGGAGCAAGCATGTTTGGTTCACCTTCACGCTCATACCTGAAAAAACATGTTGGTAAGCAGCAAGTTTAAACTTTGAGGTCTCAATCAACATAATTATAGAATTGTGCAACCTTTACCTGATGGAAAGACGATCAAGGTAGGTCTCTCGATCAATGGGAAACCATTTGGGAAACTGATCCAGAATCCATGAAAAAGCAAACCATATTTCACATATGATAGAGGTTAGCCACAGCCCCAGTGCATCATGCACAGGATTCATAAGTCTGTATCTGAGGAAGAAAGCAAGAATCACAAGGCGTGCCACAATCACCATTCTATATGGATTGATTTTGCTAGATGCTATTGGTACTTTCCTTGAAAGTGGTTGCCTTGCTTCATCTAACCTGCAATAATTACCATCCACATTTACACAGTGGCCAAAATATCATTGTTATATATTATTTCTTTCATCGTAGTGGATAATCAATAACTGCATAAACATAGTTTTCTAAAATGTACTGCAAGAAGCATACATGGCTGCATCTGCATCTTCATCAGGCTCAGGCCCCAAATTACCCTGCTGCAATTTCCAGTCATCCATCCTTTCTTTCCATCCATCCTCTTTCTTTTCCTCCCATCTGGCACTTCCTGAAGTATACATCATAGCATGTCACATATTGAAGTAAGTACACTAAGAAGAACAGTTCAAGGAGCTGCATATAGATTCATGAGGAAAAAGGTTTCTGTGCTACTAATAAAGAGGGCACCACTTACCAGGTTCAGACACTGGATATGGATGCACTCGTTTATGCAGTGAAGAAGACATCTGCTCCGCATAACCATTAGATGATATTGGGAACTCGCCACTAACCTGTATCCATGCATGAATGAAATTTTATAGCTGTATGAGAATAAGTTAATGTAAAGGAAAATATTGGAGTGAAATCTTACAGGCCTAGATCGCCCCCCAGAAATGACAGGTATTGGGAACTGTGAATTCTCATCATCTTCAGGACCTCTTCCATAGCTCATTTTCCCATGAAGCATGGCCTCTGCAGCATGGCCATGCTTGTTCTTTTCGTCATCAATGTTGAACTCATGCTCAATGTCATCCACATCCTCCTCCTCATCATCTCCCTCCACCCGCGGGCTCCCTTAATGAACAAACAGATCAAGATCTATCAGGTCCCCTACTTGTTTCAACCATGAGTTCAAGTTCAACCACATCAAAATAAATGGAAATTTTGAGTGCTGTCATTAGCACAACTACATCTAACTGTAGCAATAACAAATTAAGGTTTCAAATGTTTGAACGTTTTAGTATGAACTAAATCTACTTGGACTTATGCTTACTAAGAGAAAATGAAAAGGTTCAGTTTAACTCACTATTTCATAAAAAAGGATGAAAAGGTGGTATACAAAAAGTGACATATCCATAATATCGGTTGAAGGCTTACCTTTGAGACGCTTATATCTGGTTTTGCACTGTGGACAAAGTTGGCCCCCTTCTCTTCTTTCATACTCATAGCAAGGTCTGCACACTGGAAAACCACACTCATTGCAAGCCACAAATAAGTCTCCATCGACCGTGAGTCCCACGCCATCACCACAAATCTCACATACTTGACCATCCAAGTTCTTCAATGGCTTGTGCTGCACCAAAACCCCATGACATAATAGTACTGTTAATCGAACTGTTACATGAAAACAAACACACACATTCACAAAGAAAAAGGGTCTTTGACAGCACTTGTTCTAGCAGTTATCTTTCATTATTGCTACTACCACTACATTACCTCTTCATGGCCATGAATGACAACGAGCTCATTGCGGTTATGTGAACCTGCTACCAGTCCAGCGCTGGCTTCCATGTCTTGGTGGTGACTTTGTGAATGGGATTGGATATAATACAACACAACACAAAGGGTGTGCTGTGAAGCTAAGGTTTGTGATCAAAGGTTTGTGTTTTATGAAGGAAAATTGGTGCTTTGTTCCTCACCAAATATGTCCACATAAGGGTGCTGTTGTTGGTTGCAGGGTCCCCATTGCCTTAAAGCTAAGCTTCGTCTATTTTTCAACCACCATGGCTTTGAAGCCTTCTCTAGCAGGCTACCTTGGTGCGTATCCTTTTCAAGCTTCCAAAACAAATTACAAGCCTCTAAATACCGTCTCTGTTATTTTCACCCTTTCATCAAATTTTCAGTTCATTTTTGCACAAGGTTAATTTTTCGGTTGCTCATAAATCATAGTTTAAGCTTAATTACTAGTGGGTAAGATGTGATAATGCGCCAAATCACTCTCATATTTAAAGATAGACTGATGTGAAATTATGGTTAATTAGTATCAATCAAATTGAGTTTTCTTTCTCCTAAACAAGTTATTTAAGGAATTTAAGCAAAGTATTGATCAAACGAAAGTAATTTCAGGTGGGTCGAGGTGTAATGCATACACACACAAATATGAATAACAATCTTTATTTATATATATATATATATATATATATATATATATATATATATAAAGATTGTTATTTATACTTCTATGGTCAAACACTTTTTCTCAACATGGAACGAATGAAGTTCGTATTTATCTCATCTAAGGTATCCTATTTAATTTCTATTATTTATTTTATATTAATATGTGTATATTTTTATTATTTTAAATGCATAGATAAAGGATAAATGGCAAATTGGAACCGGGCACAGTTATTCTTCAAAAAGAATGAAAGAAGAAATCAGTCAGCGTAAACAATTTAAATAATTTAATATTTTTTAGGTTAAATATATTTTTGTCCCTTAACTTTAAGTGAATTTTGGAATTAGTTAATTTGAAAATTTGGATCAATTTAGGCATTCATCTTTTGAAATACGTGGATTTAGTCCTTTTAATCAAATTTTATTAGATTTATTTGATGTTTCTTATACATTTCAGAATTGTATTTGAGTTATTTATATTGTTTGACACATAAAATACTATTAATATTAAGTCAAATACTTTAATGTTAAGTCAAATACTATTATAAAACGTGTTTAAAATATCAAATAAACTTAACAATATAGTTTCTAATATACTAATATGTTGAATATACAAATATATTTTAATAACAAAAATAATTGAACAAAAGTTAGCAGTATAATATAATTGTAAAACATATTCATGCATTGAGAAAATCATATAATATTTTGTATTTTTTAATGACTAAATTGGCATCATCTCAGACGTTTAAGATCAAATTGGTCGTTATGTATTCCTATATAAATTTTAGTATAATCGTTTTCAAGACAGGAATACTCGAAACTTACATGAGAAAATTGAAAATACATTTTGGTTTTACTTAAAAAACAAATCATCATTTAATAAGTTATGGAAAGAACAAGGTCTTCTTTTGGAGCTAATGAACTCTTTTATGACTAAGTTTTAGTTGTTACATTGAGTAATGCATGAAGATTCACTTACACAACACTTTATAATGCTGGAGTTAGTAGGAGTGTTAGAATAATAGTAATATAATATGGAAGAGAATTAAGCAACTACTTTTTTTAATAGTGGTGTATACTTATAGGCTTTACTAGCTAGAGTTTTTGGCGTCAATAGTTTTTGTTATTACCATTGAAGGTTGTTGGAGGAACCTTGGTGTTTAACATGTTAGTGATATAACTATTGGTCAAGTAAGTCATATTTTAATTATTTTTTATATTATAGTAATTACATTTAACTTATAATTATTCATTATATTAGGTACATAGATAAATTAAGTGTTATTATCTTTCTACAAATTTGGGAACACATGAGTTCAAATTCAACAATATTTACAATTATAGATGAGTGACGCGCAAAAACATTGAATGGTTAGTTGTTTAACTTGTATTTCTTTTATTATGCTAATTACATGATTAATTTATTTATCATTCAATATAGGTCTCATTGATGATTACTTGTAATTATACATAAGGATTAGATAATAGTGTCGTCAGTTCATTTCAAAGAAAATCCAACCAAAAAATGAAAAACACTGTTGCAATTTATATGCCTGAGGTTTGGTAACTTTTAATACATATAATACGTACTTATTTTAATTATCTTGCATGAAAATAATTTTGTTATTTTTTCTCGTTTTAGTGTAATAGGCTGACAAAGCGATAATAAGAAATCTTCAAGTAAAATAAATTTGAGAATAAATTCTGTTTAAGAATGAGAGTATGATAGAGGACTATTCATAGATTTCATACAAGAAAAACTTGAAAATGAACCTTTACATTTCAAAGGACTTATGACAAGGATAAGGAGCAAGAGATTGAAAGATCAAATCTATTCTAGACTCCTGATGCTACAATCAGTGGCAGATCTTGCTCGATATTTGTGGGGGTGCCAAAATACACTTAAAATTTATATATTTAATTTATATATTTAATTATGGATCTGTAAGATTATTGAACTCAATAATAATTGAATCAATACTAAATTTTTTAGTTATATTTTGTTTTTAATGTAAATAATCATATCGTCAGCAAAAAAAATCATCTTCTGTTCTATTTTACAATCTTATTTTGATAATTTTCATTGTAGAAAATTATCTTTCTGATATAGTTATAGAAACAAGAAAAGTTAAAATAAAACGAGACGGATTAAAAAATCAATCAAATAAATGTAATTGACTTCCTATTTTTGTCAAAGATTGATTTTTTCTATTTTCTTCCTCACGGTAGCTTCCATTTTATCACTTTTAAATAATTAATTTATTCTTTTATTTCTTCATCAATATACTTATGTTTTAAAAAAAATACTAAAAGATAATTTATCATAATCTAAGTAAAATTTGCGATACGTAATTAATAAAAGAAAAATATATGATAATCAAGTCACAATTAAAAACCAGTTATTAAAAAACACTTAGTGCATTACTTTTTCTTCTATATTTATAAAAATAAATATACCAAATGCTCGTGACATAAAAAATAATATTAATTATTAAACTAATATTTCACTATCAATTGAGAAAAAAAGAATTACTTTTTTCTTCAATAATAGAAGAAAGCATACAAAAATGAGAGCACAAAATAATGAATTTGTGTTCAACTTTCTTTTTTTTCTTCATAAACAAAAGAAAACAACACAAATAAAAGTCTAAAGTGGATATAATATGTGAGAAACTCAAAAAATAGTGAGAGAGAAAATAAAAAATATCTTAATAAATTTTTTTATTTTTTATTAAATTTAATTTTATGCTTTATTATTTATTACCATTAAATGTTATATTTTATAAAATAAATAAAAAGATACCTATTTTAATTCTTATCAATTCCCAATATATACTTTTATTATTTAAAAAATTCCAAAAAATCAAATTTCTTATACATAATTTAAAAAATTAAAAACAAAACAATTTTCATATAACATAAATAAAAAAATTTCAAAAAAAGTTTGGGGGGCCACGGCTCCCCCCTGTCCCTTCCTTGGTCCGCCTCTGGCTACAATCAACTAGAAATTCGAAGGATACGAAAATCATGGCTTGGAGCATAATTGAAGGATACTTTTTAGAAAAAATAGTTTATGTTTTTGGACTTTGAATTTTCTTGAATAGATTGAAAGATCAAATATATTCAAGACCCTTGATGCTACAATCAATTACAAATTCCAAGGATACGAAAATCATGACTTGGAGCACAATTGAAGGATACTTTTTAGAAAAAAAAATAGTTTATGTTTTTGGACTTTAAGTTTTCTTGAATAGATTGAAAGATCAAATATATTCAAGACTCCTGATGCTACAATCAATTAGAAATTCCAAGGATACGAAGATCATGGCTTAGAGCACAATTAAATGATACTTTTTAGAAAAAATAGTTTATGTTTTTGGACTTTGAATTTTCTTTTAGAAATTAGTTATGTTTCTATGTTATTGGGTTTTGGGATTTGTTTTATAAATTAATTTATGTTTTGATGTTTTTGGGCTAGGTCTTCTTGTAGGGTTTCCAGGTTTTCTTAAATTAATGTGCCTATATATAGAGTTACCAATATCTCATGTAATGTAAACACTTTTGACTCATATTATATGCATTTGCATTATTTGAGAGAAAATTCTCTTTAGTACTCTGATTCTTATCAAAGATTAACACTTTTATAACGAATTTTCACTTGATTTATCAATCTTAGATTGCTTGTGACCTCTTCCATTCTTCTTTTATTTCGTGTTTTTCTCTGATTTATTTTTGTTATTTGATTCAAATTTAGAAATGATCGTATTTTTTGTCGATAGGATCTTATCACAAAATTGTTTAAATATACTTATTACATCATATAATCAATGAAAGTTATCATTTATACGGATCTTATTGATTTACGGAGAGAGGTAACTCGTTTCAATATTTGCTAGTGTATTTTACTTTTATAAGTACTGTATAATAACACGAGTCAAATGTCGTAGGGCTTCGAGGAAAACAAATTTGAAATTCAAATTTTAAAAATAAAATAAAAGAATTCTCTTTTTTACGATGAATATTGCTTTGATTATGTTTTCCTTACCTAAAAATACTTTCCTTACTTTGACAATGATTATTTTCTATTATATATTGTGATAAAATTGAACTTGAAAAACTAATATACATATCTTTACTATTTAGACTCGTAATATTGTAAAGAAAAAAGAAAAAAGAAAAAGTAGGGGTCATTGTCTTTTGACCTCCGCCATTGAGTTGTCATTTTCTTATCACAAGAGACATTACCACATTCCTTAATATTTGCAATTAAACTTGAACATCACACTTAAGCTATACGTTAACTAAAATTAAAAGTAGGTATAACATTAAACACATCAAATCATAATTACCAACTATCACATTCTAATTATTTTCATTCAAATGTGGAGTGATTATTAAAATCGACTTTAAATCCTTCTCCAACTTACAGCTGTCTGATTTAGACAATGCCAAAAGCTTTTTAACAAATTCACAATTTTTATTAACTCTTAAGAAAACTGTTATTTTAGATTTAGTATATAGAATTAAATTTATCCTTTGTACTAATTCTTTTGTTGTTCCTTTGGAAAAGATTAAATCTCATTACAAATTTGATAGACTTTCGGTTCAAAGTATTAAGAATTGTCCTAACCGATGCATACTTGACTCTATATGTTAAAAGTTAATGTGAAATATTATAAATATTTTGCTAAATTTAAGACACATAGTGAAGGATGTCAAAGTTATGTATTTAGCATTTGTTCTATTAATTATAGACGCCTATTACAATGGAAAGTTAATTAGAAACGAATATTATACGAAAACGTTTTAACCACAATAGAAAAGAGTCCTCAACAAAAGGCTTTAACATGACAAGGTAAATTTGAGTGATAAAAACAAAAACAAAAACAATTACAACGTGTTGCTTTCAGAAGACTACGTTGTTTGCAAGCTAAAAAACATGTCAGTATTAGTCTTGGAAGTCAAGAACTTAAAAGCTAAGCTACCCTCATATCATTAGGTACGTAAGTTACAGCTTCTACATCTAGCAATTGAATATCTCTCAGACCACAAAATAAATAAATATATATATATATATATATATATATATAAAAGGTTAAATATATTTATGATCTTTAAATTTAATTAAAAATTATAATAAGTATCTTTTTCGTAAATATGTAAATTTAATCATTTTAACCAAATTTGATTAGATTTATTTGACGTTTCAAATTCGTTTCTCAATTAACATTGAAACAAAAATGTATCAAACGGATAAATAACTCAAATGTTACAGTGAAACGCAATTGAAATGTTAAATAAATTTAACAAAATTTGGTTGGTTAAAAGGATTAAATTCATGTATTTTTTAAATTAAAGACTAAATTAGATCAACAATTTTAAAAACTAATTTCAATTTTTTAAAAATTAAGAGACAAAACATACGAAGAAGTTTTATTGACCAGAAAATGATGTTTTATTTTCCCAGGAAATGCGTATGTTGTTGGGACAGAACTACCTGCGATTTAAGACTCCTATATACGAGTCAGCAGTTCTCACATGCAGCATTGAAAAGCATGAATATTAGTGTCAATTTCAAGCATTCAACAATAATAAAAATGTGATAAATATAAAGAACTTCCATAAATGATATGATTTTGGAACTATACCTACCGTCTACAATACTCACATCCCAACCAACCTTAATGAAAAGAATGTCAGCTACCCAGAGCCTATTTCACGATTACAAACTTTCTTGGATAAAAGTGTTCAAGATAGGACATTCAATCTTCTCTTTTGGTAGTTTTTATCTTCTTGTTTGATAGTGGATTTCACAGTTCATATTATATTTAAATAAATTAATTTTATTTTGTAACTGTTTTATTTTGAATACAACATTTCATTCACCATCAAATGTAAAAAGTATTTAAATATCAAATGATAGTTAATAATTTTAAAATATCAATGGTTACTGTGACATCCCAATTTAATAGAATAATTCTAATAAATAAAACATATCACATAATTATAATATATATTAAAGCACATACATAAGATATATTATAATCAACAATAACATTTATCCATAATATATTGAAAAAGGAATACCAATGTCATAAACATAATCTAAACATGAAACAATTTGTCCTAAAGATTGCTCACAGAGCAATGAATTACAAATAAAGTTTCTTCTTCAAAAGAGGTTCACAATGAGCAAGATCCAAGAAAGCTAAACTAAAAACTACACCGCATCATCTCTATCATCATGGTGGTCACCAGGGGGTCTTCAAATCTGTTCACACCAACATTGATGATCATTGCAAAAAAAAAAAAAAAAACAAACAAGAAACAGACATAAAGAGAAAGAGTAAGCTAGTGGAAAAATAAATTTTGATATACATGTGCGCAAACAGTTTATAAGCAAGCAAAATCAGTAAGCACACCAGACATATGATAACAACCAATCAAATACCTTATAACTCGATTATCTGGATACATGTAATGAGATCGGATTCACTGGTTGTTTGCACTTATGGTCGTCTCTACTTCTCTGCAGAGCCATCGCCAATGAGTTTCACCCTACCACGCACAAGGTTAGTCCATGATCATCTAAAGCCATTATCCTACCAGAGACTAGGACCTCCTGATACTCTCACCACTTGAACTAGTCTACTCTACATGAGTTTGATTGATTCATTAAAGTGTCAAGATGCAACCTTGCTTGAATCCTTATCTAATTACATACACTACAATAACACCACCATAAAGTCTCTCCAAGAGACTCATGGAATTAAGTCAAGCTCACACAATACATGTTATCTCAAAACATAATCATCTCATGCCCAACATATGAAATCCAGTTCCAAATATCACACCATACATGCACGATATCATTTATCATACCTTTAAGAAGTAAAACAGCCAATCATAGCAGAGAGCAAGTAATAAAACACATTCTTGTACCAGTCTCGCTCAAGCTAGAAGCATTCACTTAGCGATAGAGGTTCTCTCGCTTAAGTTAGGCATTCTCGCCTAAGTGAGAGCTCGAACAGTGGCACTATTAGTTTTCTGCAAGTTATTGCTTAAGCGGGACCTTCTCGCCTGAGCGAGATTTCTCTTTGTTCAAAATTGAAGCTCCTCGCCCAAGCGACAACTCGAGTAGAGACAAATGTGAGTTTCTGCTATTCTCGCTTATGTGAGAGTTGTTCGTTTGGGTGAGAATAATAGGTTTCTCACCTACTCACGCATGCAACATTAGACATCCAAAACCAAACAACATTTTAACCATTTCCTAGCAACCACAATAGCAAGCAGGCATTATAAGCATGATTTAGAACCCAAAAACAGATAGATACTTCAAAAACGTGGAGGGAGCGTTCGACTAATTCAAAGGGGGATTTCGCAACTACCCTAGCTGAGGTTCTACTAAAGAAAGAGGAGAAGGAAGGCGAACTACTTTGAAAAAAGGAAATAGAATAGGGAGTAAATGAACAGTTGGGAGGGTTACTGGGAAACAAGTGGTTGGCTATGGACCCTTACTCACTAAAGTTTGGTCCATTAACTTAAAATAGAAGTAGGCCTTACCCCTGTCATTTATAATTGATAGTGGTTGATTTTATTTTTCGATTAGAGTTTTTCAATATTTTTAACTGATATAGTATTTTCTTAATTAATGTTAATCAAAACTATTTTCAGTTTATTTCAACTATTATTATTATTTTTATGACAATGTTTGTTGGATTTTTTTTTTCTTTTTTTTCTAACTTTTCACTCAACTGTGGCTAAAAAAATTGCCTAGTTAACATTTGCCAAAAATATTCTAGTTAATTTACTTGAAAGTTTACTCCACAAACTAACCATCTACAACATTGGCAATCGATGATAAAAAAAAATCGTTGTATACATCAACAAATATATAGCCAAGATATATGTGAATCGAAATTTTTTAGTTTAGATATGACAATGGTTCCATCCCCTTATATTACATAATTTCATATCGTAGAATCCAATGTAAATTTAACATTTTTATTATACAATCTAAAATATAAATATAAATTTTAGATTTTACGATCCAAATATATTATAAAATACATATTTTAAAATATATAATTTTAAATATTAATTTTATATTCTTAATTATATAATTCAAAATATAAAGATATAGTATTTTTAATTCTAGATAATATAATCCATAAGATCTACATATCACATGATCAAACCTTAAATTGTAAAATGAAAAATAACTAACTCACAAGGATATAACGAGAATTTGAAACATTATGAGCGTACAGGAAGAAAACATGGAGGTGGAAGAAGCAATGACCTTGAATTTATGAAGAAACCAAATAAACCTAAGAAAAACATACGCTTTTTCTTTCAGCACCCCCACATGCTCGATAAAATGACTATTTTATCATCTTGATAAAATGACTATTTTACCATCTTCTTTCTTGTGTCTAGTAATATTATTGTTTTCTAAACCAAATAAACCTAAGTAATAATTGATTTATTTTTTTAATATTAATTACTTATTAACATTATATATATAGATATTAATTATTAATAAAATTTAATTTAATTAATCTAATTAAAATAATTATATTGAAACTATTAGTACACCGACAACGAAATATATTCATATTATTTATTCAATATTTTCCTTTTAGTTAAAAATAGTGTTTTGGATAATATTATATAACATTATAAGTGATAAATAATAGAAGGAGGTGTAAAATCTGTTTATTATTTGGAAAATGATAAGTTGACAAATAAAATTTTAACAAAGTTTGACTCTGTTCGCTTTCGTTCTTTCAGTGTTGGAGTTCGAAGACATTGTAGACAAGTTTTCGTTCTTTCCGCATTTTGTTATTTTCAAAACCATGTTATGTGCTTTTTGGGTTTAGGGTTTTTTTTAACCCCTATTTTTGCACCCTGTTTTTAACCCTCATGTCATTTTGTAGTTTTAGGGATTTATTTTGTGTTTGAGTTTTGTCCAAATTTTGTTTTTGTAATTTGGAGAAAGTAATCATTTTTACGTAGATGATTATGTTGAGGAAGAAGTGTGCTCATTTTTCTATGATATTGTGATTGTGATTGATTTTTTTGGGTAATTATGGTGGGTTTTTTTTTTTATTAAAGTGTGATATTGAAGTATAAGTTGCAGTGAATTTTATGTACCAATAACTATGGTCTTTGGATTAACTTGTGAACAAAATCTTGTCAACAACTTTTCTGTTGTTAATACAAATTAATGATTGATGAAGGTTGATATTTTTATTTTCTCACACTACAACTAGAAACTTTTCTGTTGTCCCTTTGTATCTCAAAATTCTAATTTGACTTGAATATGAACATAAATTATTTTCTCATAATGTTTGATGTTTTAGGTATTTTTGAGATTGATGGGTAAAATTATGCTACATTTATAGTGCTACTGCTCATAATGTTCAAAAGATGACCATTTGTTGCTTGCTAGCTGGTATAGGAATTGGTGTAGCATTGCAATTGTAGCACTTTACATATTTGAGATGATACCCTTATAAACGAGTTTATCCTGTGATCATATGCACATATTTTCTTTATGTAATTTTCTTTTCAGGTAGGAAAAGAAGAGATAGTTAAAGATCTCATTCTTCATTAAAATGAAAAATTGTAACTCTGGGCAAGATCAACTTCTACCTTTTTTTTCTACCTTGCCACACATTCTATATTGTGATTCATATGTGGGGTTATGAGGTAACTACATTCATATATTCAAGATTCTTAATTTTATAAACAAAGAAAAAAAGGAAAAAGGGAAAGACATTTTAGTGCGTGAGGCCAAACATTTGATGGCTTATCTGTCTTAATGTATCCATCTGTATTTGCTCAAACACTTATTTGATAAAATTTGGTAATTAGTATTATAAAAACCACTAAAATTTTATGATATTTGTAGCTTTGTTTATTGTTTAGTTATTTTTACACCAATATTTAGCTTAATGTGAAAGTGGTTGGTTTCTGGAATTCAGGTCCTTGAGAGGATTATAATGGGAATAGAGAATTTTGGTTTCTATTGTAAAGGTTCGATTGAGTGTTCATACATTTGTCTTATGTGTGTATTTATTCTCGGCAAGTGTGAAGTAAACGTTATATTGAAGTTTATGTTGGTGTTAACTAATAGATGGAGTTCTCACCCACCCCAAATATAGAGTCATAGATAATTTGTTTTACCTATTGTGCAAAAACTCTTACAGCGTTTGTCACATAATTACCATGTGTTTGGTAGATAGATATTGCATATATTTGTGGGTCTTTTTTATTCTTAAATTTTATTTGAAGTGAAAGAAGACCCCACAACCCACAACCTCTGACGAAATCCACATGGAGTTCTCATTCACCTCAAATAAATATAGAGTCAAATGTGTTGTTATGGATAATTTGTTTTACATGGTGTGCAAACACTCTTAGAGTGTGTTTGGATAGAGTATTTTAATGAAGTAATTCATTTTTTTGAAGAATTTAGATTTCTTTGACCCAAACAGGTCTGATGACCCAAACGTGCCCGACGATCCAGACCAGCCCGATGATCCGAACGGGCCCAACGACCTAGACGGGCCAGACAACCCAGACGAGCCCGACGACCCGGACGAGCCCTTCCAAATCATTGGACCCGTACACCCATATGGCCCCGAAGACCCGGACAGGTCTGACGATCCAGATGGGCCCGATGACTCATACGAGCCACACTATCCAGACAGACCCAACGGTTTGAAAAGGGCCCGTACGAGTTGTCAGACCCGTTCGAGTCTCGGGCCCGTCTAGGTCGTCGGGTCTCTCTGGGTTGTCGAAAGTGTCCAAGTCGTCGGGCCCATCCGGGTCCTCGAGCCCATCTTAGTCGTCGGACCCGTCCGGGTCTTTGGGCTCGTTTGGGTGTACGAGCCCGTCTGGGTCGTCGAACCCGTCCGGGTATTCGGACCCATCCGAGTATTCGGACTCGTCTAGGTATTTGGCCTCATCCAGGTATTCGGCCCCGTCCGGATTGTTAGGCTCGTTCAACTCGTCGAGCCCGTCCAAGTCGTCGGGCCCGTCCAGGTCGTCGTGCCCGTTCAGGTCGTCAGACTCGTCTGGAGCATTGGGCCAATGACCTAGACGGGTTTGACCGGGCCATGTTGACGAACTTGACGGCACAATCGTGCAGTATGGGTCGTCAGGCCTCTAGATCATCGGGCCACCAAGCCTGTCTAGGCTTCCCAGTCGATCCAGCTCGGGTGGGTCGTCGGGTCTAACCAATTCGGTTGCGTAGTTGGGTCTGCCCAACCCATCTGGGTTGTCGAGCATGTTTCCAATTTTATCATGAACTCAAAACATAATTAAGCGTAAAATAAATATTGTTAAAATTAAATTTTATCTCACAATAAATTCATTTTTTTTTCAAACAAGAAAGTGAAATGTAAGGTATTTTAATTTCCTTATCCAAACAAGTTATTTAAAAAATGAATGGAATTTAATTACAAGCAATTCAAATACAAAGCATTTCAATTTCTAAGCATTGTTGAAATGCTCTATCCAAACACAAGGTTATGGTGTGTTTGGATGAGGTAATTTAAGAGGGTGATTCATTTATTTGGAGAATTTGAAATTCTTTGTTGTGAAATGCTTTGTTTGGATAGAGAAATTAAAAAGCATTTAAAATGCATATATTTTTTTAGAAGGAATTCAAATACCCTAAAAAAAGGTGGAATTTGAAATTCTTCTTACTTAACCTCACAATTTGGATTTAACCCCAAACGGACCTAGCAAACTTGACAACCATGACAGTTTAGGTTGGCAAGACACTCTAGACGGATCAGACCGACATGACAACACAAACGGGTCAAGCAGGCTCGATGACCCACACGGGTTTAGCGAGTCAGATGACCTAGAGGTGTCGGGTGGGCCTGACGACCCAAACGTCTCGGGCAGGCCCAACGACCCAACTGACCCGTTGACCCGACAAGCCTGACCGACCTGACAACTTAGATGAGCTAGACCGGTCCGACGACCCGGGCAATACCGATTGGCCCGGTGACCTTGCTAGGTCAGATCGGCCCAACAACACATACTTGTCGGGTGTGCCTAATGACACAAACATGCCCGACAACCCAAATGGGTCAACAGGCATGACAACCCAGATGGGTCAGGCGGATCTGATGATTTAGTGGGTCCAAGTCAGGTCAACGACCCAGACGGATTAGGTCGGGCTGGGTTGACAAACTTGAGGGACATGACCTGTTTGTATGGGCCGTTAGGCTGATCATGTTTGTCTGGATCATCGAGCCGATCCAACCTAGCCCATCTAAGTTTTACGACCTGGTTGAGTCGTCGGGTCGGTCCGACCCATCTAGGTTGTCAAGCCGGTTTCCAAATTTATCATGAACTCAAAACATAATTAAGTCTAAAATAAATATTTTTAAAATGAAATTTTATCTCACAAGAAATTCAATTATTTTATCCAAACAAAAAATTGAAATGTAAGGTATTTTAATTTCTTTATCCAAACAAGTTATTTAGAAAATGAAGAGAATTTAATTGCAAGCAATTCAAATATTACATTTCATTTTCTCAAAATTGTTGAAATGCTTGATCTAAACTCAAGGTTAGAGTATTTTCCACTTAACTACATAGTGTTTGGTACATAGTTATTTCATATATTTGTCAATCTTTTTTCACCTTTATTTTTTCTTTAAAGTGAACCTACAACCCACAACCTCTGACGAAATCCAAATGGAGTCTTCACCCACCCCAAATACAGAGTCATGGATAATTTGTTTTACTTGTTGTACAAAAACGCTTAGAGGGTTTGCCACTTAATTACCTTACGTTTGATAGATAGGTATTGCATATATTTGTGAGTCTTTTTTGTTCTTAAATTTTATTTGAAGTGAACCAAGACCCCAACACCCACAACCTTTGACGAAATCGACATGGACTTCTCACCCACCCTAAATACAGAGTCAGATGTGCTATAATGGATAATTTGTTTTACATGGTGTGCAAACTCTCTTATAGTATTTGCCACTGAATTACATAGTGTTTGGTACATAGTTATTTCATATATTTGTTAGTCTTTTTTGTCCTTTATTTTTTTTGAATGAACCTACAACCCACAACCCACAACCTCTGACGAAATCCAGATGGAGTCTTCACCCACCCCAAATACAGAGTCATGGATAATTTGTTTTACTTGTTGTACAAAAACGCTTACAGGGTTTGCCATTTAATTATCTTACATTTGATAGATAGGTATTGCATATATTTGTGAGTCTTTTTTGTTCTTAAATTTTATTTGAAGTGAACTAAGACCCTAGAACCCACAACTTCTGATGAAATCCACATGAAGTTCTTACCCACTCTAAATACAAAGTCATGTGTGCTAAATGGATAATTTGTTTTACATGTTGTACAAAAACTCTTAAAGCGTTTGCCACTTAATTACCTTGAGTTTGGTACATAGTTATTGCATAAATTTGTGAGTCTTTTGTCCTTCATTTTTTTTTTCAAGTGAACCAAAACCCACAACCCACAACCTCTAACAAAAACTACATTGAGTTCTTACCCATCCCAAATATAGAGACATAGATAATTTGTTTTACCTACTGTGCAAAAATCCTTAATTACCTTATATTTGGTACATACTATTGAAACAAAGTGTCTAAAACAATTCACTACATTATATCAGACCACTACAACGTAGTGTCTAAAATAAAATATGGACAATATCAATAATTATAGGACAATCTATACCAATTAACATTCATCCTACATTAAGTTATTTTTGAAATATATATTGAATTCCATTGACAAACACAACCAACATCAAGAAAGGGTGTTTGACGATATCATATCCAGCCTATAAAAGTGGCCCAAAAAATTGTCAGCATTTCCTCACCTATAAAAAACCAACATAATGGAATTTGTTAGATGTTTTTGTAACTACAACTTCGACAATTCAAAAGGCAAAACCTACTTATCAAGGAAACCCCAATACTTGACTTATCCCAATTGTTTGAGGTATGTCTAAATTTGATTGTACAGATGTCGACAGCGATACAAAACCACTACATTCAAGAGTAGAAACCTGCAAATGCCACCATAATTACTTAATACTTGCTCATATAAGACTATTTCCTCATTTCTTCAATTCTAAAATTGTCAATGAATCACAAACACAACATCCCCATATTGTGCACTAGAAAATATGTTGAAAAAAATTGTTGACAAAATGTATTCAATATTTGACTAACAAACACTTATTGATTAAGCAACAAACGCCAGTACATGGTTTTGAACAAAAGGTATCCCAAATGAAGGTGTCCAATTGATTTGATACTGCATTTCACCAGGGACACATGTCCACCTTGCTTTTTCAAAGTCATATACCCTATTAATAATAACACCATCCAATGATACTAAGGTCAACACTAACCACACAAAGGATTCCAAAGAAAAAGGGGATTAAAAAAAAACCTAAACACAACTCTAAATAAATCGCTCTAAATAAAAATGGATGAAAGGAAAAAAATTTAGCTTGAAGGTTAAAACAATCCACTGCTCCGACAACGAAACCTAACCAATAAACGAAAGTGCATCGTTGTCCACGTGACGCAAATGCCAACTTTGTACCAAAGAGAACAAAATCGAAAAAAATAACGAGAAGTGAACCAAGAACCAACTTTGTACAAAGAATAAATAGTTTAAAAAAAGTTTAATAGTCAGATAGTACCCACTTTCATTTAGATGTGTCAATTTGATATCCAATTTTAAAAGTGTCAATTGAGTCCCAATTTTTGAAAAGATGTCTCAATTAGGTCATTCTCAGCAAAAAAATTATTAACATCTTTAACAGTATTGATATTTAAAACGACTTACAAAATTAAGTATTTATATTTATATTAGAATTTAGTGGTAAAAGTCATGAATTAAGTTATCGGCTTTAGTAATTTTTTGTTTGACAAAGATCTGATTCATATACTTATTCAAAAGTTTGGACTAAATTGACACATTTTTAAAAACGCATACCAAACTAACACATTTGAACGAAAGTGGGTAACATCCAACCATTTAAACCTTTAAAAAATAAAAGAAAGAGATAAACCTTAAATATGGAACCAATGAAGAGACAAAATTTTATGCTGAACAAGTAATGAAGGAGAACCATGGAGACAATGAAGAAAGCTTGGGGACGCGCCAAGGAGTGAACCGCGAAAGCAAGAAAATGAATCTAAGGAGCGACACTTTCACGAGAGTTTCCTATACTTTTGAGGCCAACGTGAAAATTTCTATTAAAATAAATTAATGACACATGACTCTCATCTCATGTCAAACTTTTGTTTGTAAAAAATCGTTACCCTTATTATTTTTCTCTGTATCTTCTTCGTTTTCCAAAGCCGATTTATTATTTTTCTTTGTATGTTCGTAATTGTTCATCAACACCAAACTGTTACCGAAATCACATCCACGCTTTCTTTTCGTAAGCTCCTTCTGCCTCTCAGCAATTTTTATGCTCCATCTTTCTAAAATGTTTTTTTTTTAATTTATATGATTAAATATGTATTAATTGAATATATATTCTGCAATTGAAGCTTTCGAGGTTCAATTCATCTATGGTGGAAGTGGCGCACCTTCAAGAATTCATCAAGTTGAAGCCTTTTCAGTTCTGATTCGTCTGGTTCTCTTGATTGCTCGGTGCTGATTTAGTATTTTAGGGTTTCAAAATTTGAAGCCCCACCATTGAAGCATTGTATTATGTCTAGGTTCTCGCTTGCAATGATGTGCTTCTGGGTGGCTTTGTAATTTCTTATTATCCCTTTTATTGTTGTTTTTGTGGTCAAAGTTCAACAATTATCACAGAGTTGCTATAGTGTTCTTTCTTCTTTTTAAGATTTATTTTCCTCTACCAGTTCTATCATCTTGTTTTTATTTAATTTTGTTGGGAAAAAAATTGAAAAATATCATCAATAACTGATAACTCTCACAGCTGCTCTCCTTATCGTTGAAACAAAATATATTATTATAATATAAAAAAAAAAAGAAAAAGAAAAAACTATCCATTGTTTGTTCATGGGAATCCTTGATCAAGGAAGTCCGACACGACGTTGGAGCCGCGCTTTCCCGTTTCGGAGGTGTACTGGACATGAACATCGGTTGAAAGCGTGTACGACACAGTATCGGATGCTGTTATTTGGGCCGGACACGACCTTCTTTTTGGACGTGCGGAAAAGACACGCCGGACATGACCTTCTTTTTGGACGTGCGGAAAAGACACGTTTGCATTGCTACGAAAAGGTGGAACGCAGACACTTGCCGTAGCAGAGTTGCCACCGTTGCAGAGTTACTGCTGCAGGCAAAATAGAAATTCCACATAGAAGAGAAGATAAAAAAAGGAAAGTTAAGTAAAAGAAAAAAAATCTAGAAACAAAAACTTAATCATATTCTTATTAATTTAATAATTTAATTATTTTATAATAAATTTGTTTTAATTTCACGGATCCCAAAATAATTCTTTTCGGTTATTACATCCTCACTTTATCTGTATTTTTTTCCTTCTTAATATAATATATTTTATTTAAAAAAATTTTAATTTGTTTCATTAGTATATAATATATTATATTATAATTAATTTTAATCCATAACATCTTTTATTTTTATATTTAAATAATTTAATTTCTATTACATTAATATGATTATATAATTAAAATATTTTACTATATATATATATATATCGTATTTCAAATAAATATAAATAAATTATTTTATATAAAAAATAAAAATAAAGATAAATACATGAATAATCTTAACTAAAATCTTAACAAATTATATAGAATTAAAACTAAAAATTTTAAAAAAATAATCTTCACATCTATTTGAATATCTTTATATCTCATCTTTTAAAAATAAAAATCATATACATGTCCTATAAATACATAAAAAGACTTACAAAATATACAAAGAAAAAAGAATTTGGTTAGAGCAAAAGAAAGAAACCTTGAGATTTACTGAGCGAACACATAGTCATTGTAAAAAAGTTTTTAGAGGAAGAAGGAAGAAGCTCGGATAGAAGAATAAAAAGAGATATAATTTGAGCAGAAGAAAGAAGTAAATACTGAAAACAAGAAGTGTGTAGAAAAAGGTAAGTACTTTTTACGTCTATTCTCCTTCTATCTATTAAATGCTATCCACACCCTTTTTTCCTTCTACTTATTAAATACATCCGTTAAATAATTTAATTTTTAATACTTAATGTCATATTCTATGCATCCATCATATTTGTTATAACTTATACATGTTTTCATATTTGCGGTAATGGTTATATAAGTGTGTTGTATCATGTGAGGGTGCTACATTCCTTGTTCTTTTAACAATATAAAATAATTTAATAATTTAACATTACTTTAAAAATATATTCTATTATAAAAATTATATTTTATATTTATTATTAGATTATACATGATACTTTATTAGTCTTTAATTTCAGATTTCAATACATACATATACCTTACATAATTTTAATTTATTTTATAATTTAAATTATAAACATAAAATTATAAGTTTTATATTTTGAATTTAATTTTATAAATATATTATGTATAAAAATTATTTAAATTATATACTTTTGTTTTATTTTTAAATTATAAATATTAAGTAAATTATGTATTTTCAAATTATTTTATTATAGGAAATTAAGATGAGTAGATTTAATCAAGCTATTGAACAAGAAGATGAAACAAAACCTCTTTGGAGATATTTTGCAAAGATAAGAAAAACTCCTGGTGGTGGAAACTATATGGTTAATTGTAGTTTGTGTGATTTTGAATTTAATGGATCTTACCCTTGAGTGAGAGCCCATCTCTTAAAAATTAAGGGAGAAGGGGTTAGAATTTGTCCAAAGGTGAATCCGTCAAAGCTTGTTGAGCTTAAAAGATTGGATAATGAAGCAACTTTGAAAATAGAAAATTCAAAGAAGAAAAAGGTCTCTATACCACTTGTATATGAGGAAAGAGAGTAGGCAAACAGTGGTGGTGTTCACCAAAAACTCAAAGGTCTCTCTAGAAGCTTCTTTCAACATTCAAGCTAGAGATGCTATTGATTGTGAAATTGAAAGGATGTTTTATTCTTCATGATTAGCATTTCATTTTGCAAGAAGTCCTTATTATAGGAGTGCATTTTCTTAAGTTGCCAATACTTCTAACCTTAGTGGATATGTACCACCATCATATAATAAATCGAGAGGTCTATTACCTGAAAAAAAAAAGAGCTCATGTAGAAAATCTTCTACAACCTATAAAAAATTCAAGAAAGCAAAAATGTGTGACAATTGTTAGCGATGGGTGGAGTGACCCTCAAAAACATTGGTCCACTCTCATTGATAGCCATAAAATTAATAAGAGGTCTTCTTTGAGGGTCGCTCCACCCATCGCTAACAATTGTCACACCCTTTTTCTTCCATGAATTTTTTTATAGGTTTCGGAAGATTTTCTACATGAGCTCTTTCTTTTTCAAGTAATGGACCTTTCAATTTATTATATGATGGTGGTACATATCCACTAAGGTTAGAAGTATTGGCAGCGTAAGAAAAGACACTCCTATATTAAGAACTTCTTACAAGATGAAATGCTAATCCTCTAATCCTGAAGAATAAAACATCTTTGCAATTTCACAATCAAGAACATCTCTAGCTTTAATGTTGAAAGAAGCTTTTACAAGATCTTTGAGTTTTTGGTGAACACCACCATTGCTTTTGTATGCTTTCTTTCCTCAGATACAGGTGATAGAGAGACCTTTTTCTTCTTTGAATTTTCTATTTTCAAAGTTGCTTCATTATCCAATCTTTTAAGCTCAGCAAGTTTTGACGGATTCACCTTTGGACAAATTCTAACCCCTTCTCCCTTAATTTTTAAGAGATGAGCTTTCACTCGAGTGTAAGATCCATTAAATTCAAATCACACAAACTACAGTTGACCATATAGTCTCCACCACTAGGAGTTTTTCTTATCTTTGCAAAATATCTCCAAAGAGGTTTTGTTTCATCTTCTTGTTCAATAGCTTGATTAGGTCCACTCATCTTAATTTCCTATAATAAAATAATTTGAAAATACAAAATTTACTTAATATTTATAATTTAAAAATAAAACAAAAGTATATAATTTAAATAATTTTTATACATAATATATTTATTAAATTAAATTCAAAATATAAAACTTATAATTTTATGTTTATAATTTAAATTATAAAATAAATTAAAATTATGTAAGGTATATGTATGTATTGAAATCTGAAATTAAAGACTAATAAAGTATCATGTATAATCTAATAATAAATATAAAATATAATTTTTATAATAGAATATATTTTTAAAGTAATGTTAAATTATTAAATTATTTTATATTGTTAAAAGAACAAGGAATGTAGCATCCTCACATGATACAACACACTTATATAACCATTACCGCAAATATGAAAACATGTATAAGTTTTAACAAATATGATGATGCATAGAATATGACATTAAGTATTAAAAAGTTAAATTATTTAACGGATGTATTTAATAAGTAGAAAGAAAAAAGGGTGTGGATAGCATTTAATAGATAGAAGGAAAAGAATTTAATAAATAGAAGGAGAAGAGATACAAAGAGTACTCACCTTTTTCTACATACTTCTTGTTTTCAGTATTTTTTTTTCTTTCTTCTGTTCAAAATATATCTCTTCTTATTTTTCTATCTGAGCTACTTTCTTCTCCTCCCAAGAGCTTTCTTGCAATGCCTATGTGTTTCGCTCACTAAATCTCAATATTTCTTTCTTTATCCTCTAACTGATTCTTTTTTCTCTATATTTTTTATATCTCTTTATGTATTTATAAAACATGTATATGATTTTTATTATTAAAAGATAAGATATAAAGATATTCAAATAGATATATTTAAAGATTATTTTGTTAAAATTTTTAGTTTTAATTCTATATAATTTGTTAATATTTTTAGTTAAGATTATTTATGTATTTATTTTTATTTTTTATATAAAATAATTTATTTATATTTATTTGAAATACGGAATATATATATATAATATATATATATATATATTAATTATATAATTATATAAATTAATTTAATAGAAATTAAATTATTTAAATATAAAAAATAAAAGATGTCATAGATTAAAATTAATTATAATATAATATATTATATACTAATAAAATAATTAAAATTTCTTTAAATAAAATATATTATATTAAGAAAGAAAAAATACAATTAAAGTGAAAATGTGATAACCGAAAAGAATTATTTTGGGATTCGTGAAATTAAAACAAATATATTATATAAAACTAGCATAAACACAAGCGTTATCGCGCCTGTGTATACATTTTTTAAATAGGTAAGATATTATATCAGTAGGTGATAATATTGTAATGTTATTAAGTTAATATATAAACTAAAATTATATTTATTGAAAATAAAATAAAATATATTAGAACAGATGACAGAATAATCATTGATAAATAAAGAAAAAAGAGAAGAATGAGAGATAGTCGATTTTAGAAAAAGCCTGTAAAAATAATGGTTAATTTTTAAAAATTTAATAAATTATTATATTTAAAGGATAAAATTGGTATTTTAAAATGTGGACACAAAAAGGAGAATCCCTTTTATATATTGTTATAGATAATAAATTATTAAATTAATAAGAATATGATTAAGTTTTGTTTTCAGATTTTTTTTTTTGTTCAGATAACTTTCTTTTTTCTATTTTCTTTTCTCTGTGAATCTCTATTTTGCCTGCAATGGTAGCTCTGCAACGGTGGTAACTCTGCAACGGTGGTAACTCTGCAACTAGAGATGGCAAATAAACCCGTGCCCGTGGGTATCACCCGAACCCGTCCCCGTTTTGACGGGGAATCCCCGCTTTGACTGGGTATGGGTATGGGTATGGGTAATACCCGAAATTTTCAACTGGGGATGGGGATGGGGATGGGGATATATATATACCCGCCCAAATACCCGTCCCCACTTAAATTACTAAACTATTTATAATTTATTAAATAATCTAAAAAATATATATAAATAAATAATATATTTACACATAAAATATAATATAATATAGTATATATACATATAAATAAAATATACTTTTATATATATATATATATATTTACACATATACATGTAATATAATATAATATAATATACATATAATATATATACATAATAATATAATATAATATATATAATATATACGTATAAAACAAATTAATCATTTAACTAGTAAGATCTTTTATAAACAAATTTATAACATTACAAATTTATAAAAATTTAAAAGAAATATATATATATATATATATATATATATATATATATATAAAAGCATAAAATATCTACGCATATACATATAATATATATACATAATAATATAATATATATTATTATATTTATATTATTATATAATATAATATAATATATACTTAAAATAAATATATATCTATAAATATATATATATATATATATATATATATATATATATATATATATATATATATATATAAACATAAGATATCCACACATATAATATATATACATAGTAATAATAATATAATATATAATATAATATAATATATATAAATAATTATATATATATATATATATAAACATAAGATATCTACACATATAATATATATATACATAGTAATATAATATATAATATAATATAATATAATATAATATATATATATATATATATATATATATAACATATTTCTCATTCTCTTTATTTTTTGTTATACACTTTGTTTACTCTCTCAATTGTCTGGTTTGTTTTTCAAGATTTAATTTTGAAGGTAATTTTTCTTCTTCTTATTACATAATTTTTACTCTCTGTACATGGTTATGTTCAAATAGGTGTTCCTCAATTTCATTCTATGAAATAATTTTTAGGTTACACATTTGATTATCTTTATTTATTTATTTATTTTCATGAAAATGTTTGACTCTTATTTTGTAGCTCTTCTTTTTGTTACTTTGGTTATACACTTTTTTACTCTCTTTTAATTGTTTGGCTTGTTCTTTAAGGTTTAAGCAGATCTTCAAGGTACTTTTCCTTTTATCATAATCTTAATTATACATTTTTTTTTCCGTTATGTTATGTTCAAATGGATATTCTCAAATTTGGGTCACACATTTAATTATCTTTACTCCTTTATGATAATGAATCTGATGAAGAAGGTACATTATATTCTAGTAATTAAAATTTTCAATTTCAATTATTATATCATATCTAATTTTTCATATTTTTCTATGTGTAGGTGGATCGAATGCAAATGAAACTACTGATCATTTGTAAAATTAATAAATATTTTGGTTATTATAAAATTTTAGTAATGTGTAATTTTTTAGCTTTTATATAATTATTTGAATTTTATTTAGTTGTTATTTGATACTTTAATTTGAGATTTATACTATTATAATATTTTTCTTAATATTTGACATCATGAAAATCAAAAAGAGTATGTTATTTTAATATTGAATATTTTGATAGTATCATGATTCCGTTGGTGTGATTTTTAAATTTTTTTTATAAAAAATATTTAATTAATATATGGAACAATAAAAAAATGGGTATGGGTATGGGTATAAGAAAATACCCGTTACCCGATGGGGATGGGGATGAGTCAAAAGTTGTATACACGTTGGGTTTGGGAATGGGGATGGGGATGAATTTTTATTATGGAAATGGGGATGGGATCATGATACCCGTACCCGTCCCGCCGTGTTGCCATCCCTATCTGCAACGGTTAGTGTCTGCGTTCCACTTTTATAAGCATCGCAAACGTGTCTTTTTCGCGCGTCCATAGAGGAGGCCGTGTCCGGCCTAAATAACAGCGTCCGACACCGGATCGTACGCGCTTCCGGCAGGTGTCCGTGTCCGGTGCGCCTCCGAAACGGGGAAGCGCGGCTCCAACGCCGTGTCGGAGCTTCCTATCAGTCGAGGAAAGGGGTTCAATGAACAACTGGTTCAAGAAGCAAATGCGAAGATTTTCACCTCTGGCTCTTATCGGTTGGGGGTATGGAGCTGTTCTTATCTTCCTGTTTTCACCTTTTACTTTTAATTTCAAAAATGGTACCCTGTTTTCACTTTGTTTCCTGTTTCTAAAAGTATGCATTGGAAATAGTGTAAATTAGTCTCTGTTTTTCTGTTTTCAGCATTGGAAAACAAATTTCTGATAGTTCCTTTGAAAATTAAACTTCTACAGATGTGAGTACATCTCCTTTCCCCCATATGTGATTTCTTCAGGCTTCATGAATCTTAAGTGTAAATTGTATCTTACCTCTAGTTTACCATTTAATAACAATTGATTTTTTGTGCAGGACTTAGATATATCACAGGAATCAATATTACAAAATGTTGACGAACAAACTGTTCGTAGTCTTAATGGTTGTAGAGTAACTGATCAGGTCCTGCGGTTGGTTCCAAATATTCAGGTGGAAAAAATAATATTTATGCTCGCGTAGATTTATGTTTGGCGGGTTTTCTGTGGCATATTATCATATTGCTTGTGAAATGCAGACCTTTCGGACAACATTGAGATGCATGAAGTTTTGGGCAAAGCGTCGTGGTGTTTATTCAAATGTATGAAATTACTGCACAGGATGGCTTGTTTGCTATTATGAGTTTGTTCACTATTTCTTGACGTGCTCTTCTTATTTTCCTAATTCGTTCTCTGGCTATTTCTTGGGCAGGTTGCTAGTTTTCTTGGTGGTATAAATCTGGCATTGTTTGTTGCTCGAATATGCCAGTTATATCCTAATTGCACTACCTAATATGTTAGTGTCTCGATTCTTTAGGGTATGTACTCAATGGCGATGGCCAAATCCAGTCATGCTTTGTGCTATTGAAGAAGGATCTCTTGGACTGTCAGTTTGGGATCCTAGAAGAAATCCCAAGGATAGATATCATCTAATGCCTATAATTACCCCTGCTTATCCTTGTATGAATTCTACGTACAATGTGACATCAAGTACATTGCGTGTTATGTCAGATGAGTTTGGGAGGGGAGGTGAAATGTGTGAAGTATGATTTCATGATTTTGAGAATGTTACTTAAAAAATTCTGGAAAAAACTCAATCGAGCAGTCTTGTTCATTGTATTCAAAATTGTGTTATGGCAAATTTTGTTCAAAATTGTTTCTCTTGTTTTTTCCCATTAACTGTGGGGAAACTTCATCATTGTCCCAAGATGGTTATATGGGACAGTTATACTGTCTTCAAGTTAGATTTCCCATGTTCAGATGATTTGGCAATGAGACAATTATATTGAAGCTATGCTAGATATCTAAGGTTAAATTAACTTGTTTTGTAAGTTTGCCTATACTTTTTAAATTATAGGAAATGGATGGGTTTATATTTCTATCAAAATAAAATACACCAGTATTAAAGTTATAGTGAAAGGAGTGGTTGTTGATCCATGTTAGATGAGATAAGGCTTGGAAGTTGGTTGGTTGGTTGGTTGAAGTTTTCATAAATGGAATGAGTGTCAATATTGCGGAAACAACAGTACCTTGTGGGAATTGATATGTGATGACTTTGGATTTTGTAATATATTGTATATCTTTTTTGTTGCAATGATAATTGGATCGCATCAGTTTTATGTTTCTGGTATTTGTAGGCTATGGAGGCTGGCAAGGCCGATTGGGATACCCTTTTTGAGCCATGTCCCTTTTTTGAATCTTACAAGAATTATCTACAGATAGATATAACAGCAGAGAATTCAGATGACCTTAGACAATGGAAAGGCTGGGTTGAATCTCGTCTCCGCCAATTAACATTGAAGGTATGGCACTGTATAATTTATTAATTTTTGGTTAAGTCTCATTTTCTTCTACTCAAGGAGTTGCATAAAACTGTGTATTGTCTGTTTCCAATTCATGTATAACTAATTTGGCTGTTTAAATTTCTAGATTGAGAAGCACACTTATGGTATGCTTCAATGTCATCCACATCCTGGTGAATTCTCAGACAAGTCTAGACCTTTTCATCACAGTTACTTCATGGGTCTGCGGCGCAAGCAAGGAGTTGCAGTGAATGAAGGTGAACAGGTTGATATAAGGCTAACTGTTGAAGAATTCAAGCATTCTGTCAATGCTTACACACTATGGAAAACTGGAATGGATATCCGTGTGTCTCATGTGAAACGCCGGAACATACCTACGTACATATTCCCGGGTGGTGTCCGACCTTCCTGCCCGGCAAAAATAACTACCGAGGATAAACAAAGCTCTTAACTAAAGGCTTTGGACCAAGGTCAAGTTGAAAAGCCTCAGGGTAAAGGAGTGGCAGTTGTAGCAGATGATCTGAAGAGGAGAAGGAAATCAGAGGATGCCATGGATAATAATTCAAAGAATTCCAAGTCCCCTGTATCTTTACCTGCCCCCAGCAGGGAAGCTCATGAAGATGCGACTCGTATTAAATTGGATGAATCAGAAGTCAAAGGTATTGATGAACAAAAGAGCAAGAAACTTTGTCTTAGATCTCCTGGGGAGATTCCTTCAGGGGATACTGGAATCAATGGATTTGTAAATTGTGACAACCAACCAACTAGCCAATCCTATAGTTGCTGCTACTGATACATGTAGTTCTAAAGAAGTAGAAAATCCAGCCATTGAAAAGATTATGTCCGGGCCTTATGATGCACATCAATCCTTTCCAGAAGAACCTGAAGAGCTTGAGGATGACACTCAGTATAGAAATCAAGTCAAAGATACTGGTGCGAACATAAAAAACAACATAACTGAATCTCTAGTCCCAAAGCCTGCAATGGCAGAAGAGCCAGTTGTTTATATGGAAACTAGTTCAACTCGTTTATGCTCCTGTGAGGGCTTGGAGGAGCTTGAGGTTAGCCCTCCTTTTATTCCTCAAAATTCAGAAAAATTGGTTAGATTCTTCAATAAAATATGCAGCAATTGTAAATTGTAGATATCAGATTTCCTAGCTTGCTATTATTTCCTGTGTTGAAGTTGCTCAAAAGTCAGTCCAATCTGCATAGGAACTGCACTTTGTTGGACTTGTTTTCATATTCCGCTTTATGTAGAACATATGCATGCACAATGTCAATCTAGAGAGAATCTCCTTGCAGTTTTTTCAATGTTATGTAGTACGAGTAACAACAGACAGCATGATATGTCAGTACACAAATGTTTGACGAGGTTGTCTGGAGTCCAAATACACAATTGATATATCGCGTGAATCTGATTGGTTCATTTCTGAATTTAGATGATAGTGTCAATTTGTCCTTTTCTCCCACATATATCCCAAAAATATGCAGTTGATACTTATTTTATATCTTGATTAATTCTGTTCAGTACAGTAGCATAGCATGTCTACGAAAATAGTTAAGTTATTTAACCATGCAATAGCATGCGGTTCTGACCATTCTTTTTTCTCTCTTCCTTTTGGCAAAAGCCTGCTGAGCTAACAGCACCATTGTTAACCGTGCCTCCTGCACCTGCACCTGCACCGAAGAAGCCTCTAATCAGGTATGCAATATCCGCTATTAATATTGTACTTGTTCTTGTTTCCAAACTCTTACTTGTACTTAAGACTTGTTTTGGTTGAGTGTTTAATTTGTTCTGCTTGACTCATTATTCTCAGGTTGAACTTCACCTCCTTAGGAAAAGCTGCTGACAAGAGTTCTTAGACACTTCAACTTAATCTGCAGTTATCTGATTTATGTAAAATTGACATTTCTGGTTCCTCGTTTATTTACGTAATACTTATGTTGCAGTAAGTAAACCTGAGCTAGAAAAGCCATCAATTTTCTTTGATATGTACACGAGAGTATGTTGCACCGGGAAAATAAATGCAGATTTTGATGAGTCTATATTATTATCTTCAATGTTTCTTGGATGAGGAAACCTTAGTGTCAGATCCACTTGAAATAGTTCTACAGTACACCATATAACTGTATTAATCTTCATTTGGCAAATCAGTTAGGTTTACATTATTCTGCAAGAAATAATGTTAACATAGAAGATCTTGCACATTAACTACTACATTATTAACAATTTGACTATAATTTTATGAATTTTGTTATTTTTTATAGCTTAAGTACACTTTTTTTTATGTGTAGTTTACTTTATCCTTAGTTTCAGATCTTACCACGGTTATCGAATTGGAATTTGAAGTGCGAATCGTTTTCCATTTATTTTGAATTATGAATTGAGTAAGATTTATAATAAATAAAATATGATAGTTTTAAGTAAAAATAAGTGACATAAAAATAATTGGAAAGTTCTTCATTATTTTTCAAATTATAAGAAAAGTTCTTAATTGTTTTTAAAATTGTTAGGAAAATTATTCATTACTTTTAAACCAATTTTAAACTTATATTTTACATTTAGCAAACATGAAGCATAAATTTAATAATTTCTTTTCAATAATGTAATTATGGTTAATTTAAAAAATAATGAAAGAAATATATAATGTAAATTTTAATTTTAATAAAAAAATTAGTATAACATTTCTATAAAGATTAATGAAAATTAGGACTGAATTAAATATAAATAACGAAAATTTGAACTAAATTGAATAAATTAATGAAAATTAAGATTGAATTGAATATAAATTAAGAGACACTGCACATGACAATAATACTCATTTGACACGTGACAATAATACGGACTTAACATGGATGCTGACTTGACATATAAACACTTTTTGAACATTTCCAAAAAAAATAAAACCAAATGAACAAAATTTACGAGATTTGGGACCAATTATATATTGAAGTCTCATTTTTTTAAATAAAAGTTAATCTTTATACTTAATTTTATTATATGTCTAAGTAAAAAATTATAATAAAGATAAAAAATATACATATTTTTTAACAATAAATATTAAGAAGTAAATTATAATTATATAAATATTATATAACAATTAAATTAAATTAAGATCAAATAATTATTAAAAAAAGTAAAAATTATAAATAAATTAAGAAACTAATAACAAAAAACATAAATTTTTAAAGCACTAAATAAATTAATTTTTTTATAATTTAAAATAAAAAATACATATAAAAACAACGACTGGTATGAAGGTAAACACGCATATAATAACACATCTCATCCACATGTACAATGTAAAGATTCTTTGTCAAAAGGAAAATGATTGTTTGACAAAGAAAATTTGACAAAGTGACGTGATTTTTATTAATTTAATGTTTTATTTAAAAAATTAATCAATGTGTGATTGGAAAAGTGAAGCAATGATGGTCATTTAATTGAAAATTCAAAAGCTCGTGATTGTGGTTCACGACATCTCTTTCTTTCTCGTGCCTAATTCAATTTGAAAACATTCACTCTTTTCATCCCACTTAGAACATAATTTACTAATAAGGTTTCTAGACAATTTCGTAGACTCCTTCAACATTGTTAACCATCCGAAACAGGTCCCTTGAATAAATAACTTCTCTGCTATTAACTAGTTGTTAATAGATGCAACATATTTTGTTCCACAAGAATGCCTAAAATGTATCTGCAAAGAAAATTAAACAGTTACATTAATGGGACTTATTAAAAAGTCATACACAAATCAAATGTATGATAACGCTATCCATACCTTATTTTCAATGGAGCTATTACCTTGTTCCATATCCATATATCAAGAAACAGTTACCAAGGACCTAAAAACTAAAAATGACCACACAAAAAACCAATCATGAAAACCAAAACACCACATCACCAAAACGGATAAAACACACAACACCACATGATCAAATAAAGTAATCAAACTCATAAAACAAGGACCAAAGTATTAAACACCAAACTGTAACTGTTTATGTGACAAACACAGTGCAACTTTTAGCATTCAAATAATATAAAGCTTCCAACTAATACAATTCATTCAACAACATTTATGTACATCCATGTACATTTAACATATTTGACCATTGCAAAAGTATGTAAGGATAAGTCATCAAATCATACTTTCATCAAACACCACAACACAACAAACCATTTCAAAACAAATAGGGGATTAACAAATAAAATCGTAAAGAACACAACTCAAAATAAACTTCACTCAATCAATTTTTGGCAATTACAACACTTTTCCAAAATACTCAAACGGAAATTCCCATAAAGATTTTCATTTTTAAAATTAAACATGCTGTAATGGTTTCCAATCGAAACCCTAAACCCCAAAATGTGTTCGAATCGAAAAACCTAACCTGCAACTTTAATGCTTTCCACTTCCAACGAACAACGAAGGGTTTTCCGTCAATCACCGTGGGTTGGTTCTGTTGCGATTTGGTGAAGCATTGTGGGACGAAGGATATTGTGCGATCAATGACTTTCGTGCAGGTGGGATGAGACACCATGGGAGAAGGATTTCGTGCGGCTTTTATACAGGTAGGATGAAAGATTTTCGATCTGCAACGACAAATTGGTTTTGGTAATGGTTTCGTGCAAGCGTAGGAGTGGCTTCTCATTTCGTGAACCAGCGTCATGTGCACCACACCGTTTCAAATGGTTTCTTTCACATGTCCCTCACGTGGAATATTTTTTTACTTAAAAAGTTAAGGAAGATGATAGTTTAACAAAAAAATTTGACAAATTTTTGACAAATTACCTTTTTAAGTAGAAAAAGTATTACAATTATTACTTTATTTTGATTAAAAAATAAAAAATTAATCTATAGAAACTTTATCAAAAGTTTGTTAAAAAAAGTTTATAAAAAGATAATTTTCCAAAAATTAAATTCATAAAAGCCACATCACTTTTGTTAAAACTTTTTCAAAATCTCTTTGTCAAATAATCAATTTCCTTGTCAAAATACTACACCCTGGATTCATTTATCATTCTTATTTAAAATTAAAAAAAAAATCCAACCATGATCAAGAGTTTCTTTTATCATCATATAAAGATACAAAAATATGTTTCTCATTACTGATAAAATAAAAATAAACTATATGTCTTCTCATAATATCACTTATTTTCATTAAACTAACAATAAATGATAAACAAAAAAAATCATTAAATTGTATCTTCATCGTATATTACACAAAAGAAAGAAACATTCTCAAATTCTACCCGGATTTCATGTATTTACCACTGTGATATTCTAGATAGACATTGAGGACATCCAAGATAATGGTCCTAATGAGTGTGTTAGACAAAACAATTAGAAAGAGAGAGAAGTAAGGGAAAAGTACTAGTATACAAAATGATCCCTGGATAATATAATATATTCAAATAAAATCACAACCTATATACCGAGGAGACTAAGAATTTCTGAACTTTCACTTGAATGTAAGAATCTGCACAATTCTCCATTCCAACCAAAACTTTCAGTCAATTTTCACCGATGAGTAGATTAGTTTTATGAACCAGAAGCATGAATAGAAACCAATTGTACCCGTCACCACGAAGAATCCATACGAAAGAAGCAGCATGTATCCAAAATACAACACTCCAGATACTGGTTTTGTGATCTCAAGCTTCGTGAAGAAGTAAAACGCAGTATAGAGGAAAAGGTAGAGTGCAGAGGAACCAGAAGTGAGATACGACCTCCACCACCAACGATAGTCCTCACTACACAGCTGGAAGTAGCAGAGAACGATTGTGATCTCAGCACAAGTAACAATGAGAATGATGAACACAATGAACAAGAAACCAAATATGTAATAAAACTGATGCAACCAGATTGACGTGAGAATGAAGAAAAGCTCGATGAAGACAGCACCAAATGGAAGCACGCCACCTATCAGAACAGAAAACATCGGATTCATGTACCAAGGTTGATCCGGAATCTGTCTAGCGATCTTGTTTGTCTTCACAGGATCTTCAGCCAACGGCATTTTGTAGCCTAAGTGGCCACCGAGAAACACGAGTGGAACTGAGATTCCAAACCATAAGAAAACAAGCGCAAACATTGTACCAAATGGGACAGCCCCAGAGGATTTCTGGCCCCAGATTAGAGCGTTTAACACGAAGAAAATGGAGAAAGCGATGGCAGGAAACATGAACGCTGATTTGAGAGCAATTTTCTTCCACTGTGGTCCCTTGAACATTTTGTAAAGACGAGCTGAAGAATAGCCACCACCCAGTCCCATAAGCACCCAGAGCAAGAGCATTGCAGTCATCAACCCCCCTCTGTTTGAGGGAGACAAGAATCCCAGTGCTGCAAAGATCATTGTCACAAGAATCATTCCCAAAAATTGAACACCTGTTCCGACGTATACACATAGCAGATCTGAATTCGGAGGAGGCCTGAAAACATCCCCATGAACAAGCTTCCACCCTGACTCTTCTTGAGCTTCTTCTTGAGTCTCTAATTGATTGTACTTTGAGATGTCTCTGTAAAGTGTCCTCAGCATTATCATAGCCACCATACCCGATAGGAAAAGTACAATCATCAAAGAATTAACAATTGAAAACCAGTGAATTTGATCATCCGCCATTAGTAGATAGGAATCCCAGCGAGATGCCCACTTCAAATTACTCTCCTGCAACACAAATGTTCACAGGTTTCAAGAAATGAACATGGCATGCATGCAGCACCCTTTTTTCATTACCATGAACACTGCAACTGACCTGGAACTCAACATCATAGGTAAAAATAATCTCTTTTTTGTCTTCAACCTCTTGGGGAGGCTCAGAGCCTGAGACTAACCTTTTTGCATGAGGATCACATGTAGTTAAGCGCGTGCCATTTTCCCACTCACCTTCATATTCATGCTTTACACTGTATTCATAGGAGTGATGTGATTTCAACTAATTTACAATTTGAAAAGAAAAAAAACATATTTTGTTTCTTGTTTCAAATGGGTGGGTAAGAAAGAAAAAGTAACTTTTGTTTTCTCAAATCAAACCATGGATTAAACCAAGGAAAGAGATATAATAATATAATACAACCTGAAAGGCTTAACCTCAAAGCCTACAATCCTGGACATCTCTGTCAGTGGATCTCTGTGATACTTAACTATGAATGTTAAGTGGTTGTGGACAAAATGCTTTTCATCCTTGTTCTGTCAACATTTTTGTTTGAAATGTCACAATAAAACACAAACCATTGACAAAAACAAAGGTGATTAAAAACCAGCACTTACTCCAGCATACTGTCCTTTAAGACCAACGAGGAAGCCATGCAGATACACCAAGGAAGATTCACGGTCAGGTCGTCTCAGTGGGACAACCAAAGGAAGATTGTCCAAAATCCTGCGACATTGAAAGTATATATATACACAAGAGAATACAATTTTTTGTCAGGTAAAAGAACTAAGCAAAATATATATAGCGTTATTAGTGACTCACATGTTCACTCGATATTCATCATCTATCTTTTCCTTGAACTCGTTGGCTGATTTTTCATCGAGAACTAGCCGACAAACAACATTGCACATCTGGGGTTCTCTCATTTTGAACTTGAAGAATAAAAAAACTACTGTTTCAGTATTTTGTAATTGTACATTCGAAATGTGATGAGAAGGAAGAATGATGCAAAACTTAAACCAACCACGTAAGGAGAGTTTTCTATGCGGTCACCCCTAAGAACTTCCCCAAGATTCTCTGCACTGTCAACAATGTTATCTGGATGACAATAAGGCAGTGAATAGTAGGAGTAAGGAAGCTGTGTTTTTGTTGAAGATAGTTTGTTCACTTTCACCCTCAACATATCCCCCTGTCACCAATGAACAACACAAGATGTTTTATGCAAAACTATATATTCTTTCTGTTCAATCATCATGTGAATAGCCATTTATGTGTAAAACCAAAGCATCCACCAGGTATGAAAAAAAAGTGCGTGCCTAAATTCCTATATTTCCCTCCCCGGAATGGCCTTAAAATGTTCATGCACGAGCAATGTCATCACGTGAACTGCAAATTTTAGATTCTTCAGTATTTGGGTAAACGAAAATTAGAGAAAAGAAAGTGTAAATGATAACGAGTAAAAATGACTGCCACAGGAACACGTTTCACTTCTCTGGTTGGAAAGAATTTCATACCCAGATACCATAATGCTCGGATCTCACAAACCAACGTTGAATGTTCCAACAAGCAAAAGTAAATATCATCATTGGCCAACTTTTAAAACTGAATAAGGATCTTAATTAACAAAGCCTAGGGAAAGAATGAATATACCAGAATAAAAAAAAAATCTTACGATGGTGGTTTGACCAGAAATTCAGAAGAAAGTATGAAACTGAAAATTCAACAAAGAAAGAAGCAGTTTTTTGAATGAAAAAGGTACCTTGTGGAAATCCTCGGGTGCAACACCAGGAAGGTAAAAACAAGTTCCGAAATGGACATGAAGAAGTAACAGCAAAGACACAGAGATCCATTGACCCAGATTGCGTGCGAGAAGCTCTCTCGCCATGGTTTCGAACAACGTATTTCCTCTCTCTTTCTCTCTCTGTCTCTCTCTCTCTCTCTCCTGGTCTTCTTCCTCTTGTTTCTCCCACTTTCAAGTTTTCTTGCTTTGTTCGTTACAAAACGATGTTTTAGTTGTTGGACTAAAAATTATGTGGCCGTTGGTACGTCTTTCTATCATAACGTAATAACTATTCTCGTATCTAAAGCCAAAGAAAAATTAACATACATTTTTCTTCTTCGGGGTTTGCATTACAATTTTAGTTTTGGGTACGTGGGTGGTAATTTTGTCTTATTTAGAAAAAAAGAATTTGCTAAAATGTTCCACATGAAAGTCGAAATAAAATGTGATGGTTTGTTTGGTTGAAACACTTTGTAATAAACTTCTATCCATTTAATCTTTGACCTGATAGAATATAAGTGGTTGTTGATTGTTCATACATGATTGAAAGTCATGTTTAATAATATATCTTCATTTCTAAACATATAAATAGGTACTTTGAGAAGGAGTGACCCACGACTTCATTCAGATAAGAACTCACATTTTTATTTAATTAAAGTTATCAAATTGAGAATATAAACTTTCCTTGTAAAGAGAGTATGGTGTGAAGGACTTTGAAAACCACATTGTTAGAGAAAAAGTTTATGATTTTGATTAAGTGATACTTAACTATAAACCTGTTCATACCATGTTTAAAAGATGGCAATTTAGTTTAAAAACAATAATATAAGATGCAATTGTTCCTCCTAATGGACAATATAAAACTGTGTAGTCTTCTTTTATATATAGCATAATATGCTTAAATAATAAATACGTAAAAGTGAGTTAACCTCACTCATACTATACGAGAAAATATAAATGCCTATTTTATGTTGCATGAAATGTATTACTTTTATTTTCCAAAGATATTTGATAGCAAATGGCAAGTTAAGTCAGAAGATCTCTTAGATAAAGAGTTAAAACTATTTTTTTTTTTCAAAAACTCCTTAATCATGCAATGATATCTCCATTCTCCACTTTGGACTTCAATCTTCATTAATGATGTTTTTTTTTTTCTTTTGGGTTGAGGAGGAAGATAGGTCACGAATTGGAGATAGATAGACAAAGAGGAAGTACGATTGGAGCATGGATAGAGACAAATAACCTTGAAGAAGGGCATACATCTCTCTTTGGTTTCAATTTCTTCCTAGACTCTCCACCATGGAGAGCTAACCCTATTTGTGATATTAGATATAATAAATTGAATCTTGTGTATTTTGTGATGTTAATATATATGTTTTTTTCATTTCAATGTTAGTATTTGATTTCTATACTTAATGTTTGTTGGAGCTTGATCATCCATGGCTTGATTATTGGTTATTAAGGAAGGTATTGAAAAATGTCTTTTGAACTTGGAATTGAAATTGAATACCCAATAGAATTTGTATGTAGGAATAAACATGATTCTTTAGTAATCTTAAGACTCTTGAACTTAATGCATGGTTGTTTGTTGAGGATTCAAGGAATTAAAACTTGATGAGTTATCATAGAATCAAAGTCATTAGGGATTGGATTTGAATATATTAGTGAATTGATTTTGACTTGAATATGAAATTGAGATGCTTATGAATGCATGAGAGTGAAGTTAATGAAATCTAATTTTGAAAATTGTATATATCGCCAATCTAGAGTTTGAGTTTCTTTGTAGTGAAGGTTTCTTCTTATGTGACTCAACACCAGTTTTATTCAGCTGTGTAAGACATGTAAGTGAATCTTCATAAACTGTCTTATGAAGCTTAGCTTTTGTTTTGAGGGTCAATGTCAACTTCTCAATTTTCTTCATTTTGCCTGCGAAAACAACAAAAAAATATCAATCTTCACATTTTATAACTTCTCTACCTCTTATTTTGTATTTTAAGTTAAAATGGATTGTTTTACTAGGATTTACATCAAAATTAAATAAGATAAATGTCTAAATGATATATAATTTGAAGTAAACTAGATACTTATCATGCACACTTTTAATTTTAAATAAATAATATAATTTCATGCGTCAAACACGTTTTTAATCAATTAATGTTTACTCATATAAATATAATTTAATTTTAAATAAAAATTTTAATGTTAAAATTTCCCAACTATGTAATTTATTTTATAACTATAATAATAATTTTAAAATTTTAACAACAAAATTTATAACAAAACGAATTAATTAAAAAAACTAATTTTGGTACAACACAATTAATATGAGTTGTTTGCATTTAATTATTTAAACTATTTTCAATTAAAATCATTATTTAAAAACCAAATACCATACTACAACTATAAATCTTTGAGTCTCTCTTTCTTTTCTTTTTAACTTTTTTTTGTGAAAATTGAAAAAAGAAAATCAAGCAAAAATCCATCCCGCGAGTTCTCCAACTATAAATACCACCGTTTAAAGTTTAAAATTCTAGATTGTCTATCGGTTTTGTAATATAATAAAGTTATGACTTATATTTTTTTTAATGTAGTTTAGTGTGTCATTAACTAATGTATCATTATATTTAAAAAAAAATTAATTCATACTAAATTTTGTCAAAAAAATAAAATACGAAAGTAAAAAAAAAAAATGAGAGTCGCTATATAAATAACGTTACGAGGATTTATAAGAAGTAATTTTTCTTAACAAAAAATGTGGGTAGACCAAAAATTAAGGTGGGAACCTGAATTAACGGTATAGAAGGTAGCAGAGAAAAAGAACATCATCATCCCATTTTGTTTGTCCCCTTCCCACACTCTCTTTCTGTCTCTCACTCGCCCATTTGCATTTTCTCTCTCTCCAATGATCAATGACTGAAGAAACATGGAAACACCCACACTCACATCAATCGCTCTTTCTCTCTCATCACCACAAAAACTGAAAAGGAAAAAGAAATGACGGGAAACACAAAAGAAAGGAAATTAGCTAAATTCATGGCTTCAAACCTTCTCCAACCATACCCAACCATACAACGCAACACAAACCCGTTCTCTTTCTCTGTCATAAAAATGTGTTCCCCTATTTGCCCTTCTGCAACACCTCCAACAATCGCATCTTCATCACTTTCTCTCAAAACGACAATATTTTTCACCGAGTTATGTGGACTTCGTTTTGAGTTTTATTTGTCCTGGTCAGAGTACCACAGAGAAAACAGGAAAGCCAGAAGAACCTTCTCTGTCATTAATCTGCTTGTTACCTTTACTTTTTGTTGTTGTTGTTGTTGGTTCTTTGTTTGTGGTTTGCTCTGTTATTTTCTGATCCGATGAAGAAGATGAAAGGGGTTGTGTCTGCGGAGTATACACCTTATGGTGCGTGTGAGGATCAGACGGCTAGTTTCAGGCATCAGAGTCTTTTGCGCGATTATGAAGACCTGCACGAGGTAACCCTTTTCTCAAATTTCTAAAAGTTTGAAACTTTTGTGATAGATCTACTCTTTCCTGTCATATCTTTATGGATTTTGATGATCGTTTGGCTTTTTGCTCATATCTTTTAATGGAGGAACACAATAGAAAATCTTACGTTGTGTGTTGAGTTTTTGAAAAAAAAAAAACTATTTTTATGTTCGATCACGTGAATTGTTTTGTTTATTGTCCACCGGTACGATACTGTAGTTTCTGCTTGAACATCAGAGTGTTTTTTATTCTCTTTGTTCTGAATTTCCCTTACAATCAAGGGCTACGATGAAAGCCATGTCGTTATTTAATAGCTTACTCATTGTTATCAGTATCCTATTTGTTCCTATCATTATGACACCAAAGCTATTTCCTTTGAACGATTCAATAAGCGTAAAACAGTTATCACGTACATTGCAGTGTGATTTGTTCTAGTTTTCTTTTTTCTCTTTTTTATTTCGAGTATCTGTGATTCACATAAAGGAAGTCTTTTCCTGCTGAGCTACTTGTTATTTTTTTTTCATGTTTCATACAATCACTTGGGTGGTTTCTGATATTCATACAATCTTTAAGGATGAACTTAGCTTTCTAGGAAGAATCTATTCTGTGTTTGTTTTAACTTTTTTTTCTCAAATTTGGCAAACTATTTATCATCACTCGAAAAGGTTGTAATGATACCTTTTTAATATGTTCAGGAAACAAATGCCACGAGAATGAAACTGCAGGCTGCGAAGCTGAAAAACTCGATACAGTCGGCAGAACTTCGGTAAAATATCACCATGTTCTCATAGTGGAATCATTTTATGTTCATCCATAGGAGTTTATGCTTAATTATCTCTCTTGTAATTGTAGATTTTTGAGGCAACGTTACAGATATTTGATGCAAAATCCTTCTCCAAAACAAGACACTTCACACCAGCAAAAGCTTAAAGTCCATGCTACCCTTATCAGAAAGGGCAAGAAACATAATAGAGAGGAATCTACTTTGCACCCTGCCACAACCTCTCATTTGAAATCTAAAGGAAGGATTTCCAATAGAGTTGGGAGCACAGTGCAAAAAACAGTTCCTATGTTTGATTTAAACCAGAACGCTTTGAGCCTTAGTAAAAAGGAGCCTTCTTTTCTAAATTCTGCTCCAGTGGCTGACTTAAATCACGAAGATAGAATTCATAGTGGGAAAGAAGCCTCAAAGAAGAACATCAGTAAATTTTTTGACTTGAACCAGATTTGGGTAAATAATTGCACATGTTATGTTTTAATGATTAGTAGTTTTTGCTTATATTTCAATCCACTAGGCTTATATTTTCCATCTATTTTGGTCCTATCATGAGCAGAGAGAAGAGGAGGAATTCCTTGGTATTGAGGCCATGAGGGTTGAAGAACAAAAGAGATTATCGAAGAACAGCACCATGACATGAAGTTGTCGGTTTGTAGAAATGTTGGGAATGGTTCAAACAGTGCAATGAAGAGGAAGATCTCTTGGCAAGATCAGGTGGTATTGAGGGTTGGAACTTAACCAGTTGAGTTGGTAAAAAATAGCAGGAATTTGATAATATATAGATTTTTGTTTTTGCATGTGCTTACCCCTTTCAGTTTTATTTTCTTTTTTGTGAAGATAGAGCATAGCATTATATGTTTAATATATATAAGATGAGATGAAAGGGGTAATTTATTTATCACCAGAAACCATTATTTCTAGTGAATTCAATTTGTCATCTGCACTGCAAAATCATATCACTAGAGCTGTCTAATTCCCTGATCCTGTTCATTATCATTTAGAAAATAGAACGTGATATTACATGTTCTGTGTGAATAAGGCTTAACACGGTTGAATAATGAAAAAGAAGAGTAGAAGATAAGGAATGTTGTTTGGGTTATAGTTTAAGCGTAAGATGGTTCGGTGATGAATGGATAGTTAGGAATCCAAATATGAGTCTAAGTTTCATATTGACTATAAATAAAAAAATAGAGTATTATATAAGGATAAAGATTCATAAACCTATTATCTTAAGGTTTTGTATTTTTCAAATGAACCGCCTGTTTAAACCTAACATGGATGATATTGGTCGGGTTCAGTGGCGACATCAACGTGGTTCGCTGCTTGTTTTGTTCTGTTCAGTTTTGGCCTAATATGTTATGTTCTATACTTTATACTTGTATTTGGAGTTTAGGGTGGCCTAGGATCATGTTTCGTTCTGTCCAGCAAATGAGTGTTACATTTTCTTCACTGGTCACTTTCGGTAGCTAAAAAATTGTGCATATATTATTATTATTATTATTATTATTATTATTATTATTATTATTATTATGCATAGCAAATTATATCCTTGAAAATAGCATGAGTTACCACCCTTTTCATTTAGCTTGCTAAAATCATACATACTTTTATACCTATAGTCTTATAGAAGACAGCATTCACATGCATAATCGATGTTATTATCATTAGAGAAAAATTAAAATAATTATTTGTATATATGATTTATTTCTATTTTCTTCTTTTTTTTATTTGAACTTTGTTGGTGTTGTTGGTGGACTCAATACATATTAGACTGTCAGTTTTTGTTTAAATGATATTTAAATGTACACAATTAAATTAGTGAACTGAGTGGATCAATGAAGTAGATGCTATTACACTCTAAAAATGATGTTTTTGTTTTTTTGCAAAACTGTTACACCATCTAAGAGATAATAGTTTTTAAAACAATACAATATCAAATGTGATTCTTGATTCTTGATTTTATTTTATTTTTTTGCTTTGTGTTTGTTTGTTCCTTTCAATATCAAATGTTTTTTAGAAAGGTTTTTCAAACATTGTTTAAAATCACATATATTCATTTTGAAACACATAGAGAGCCTTGGATTAGAGAATGTATCCATTTTGCTGGACTTTCGTTATCCTTTAAATAGAAACCATTAAATCTTAACAATATTCTCTTTGTTTTAGTGATAAATATTTGAGTTTTGAATTGATTATAACATATTTAAAAATAAGCATATAACACAATTGTAGCAGGTTATAAACTAAAAATCAACACACCGTAGTAAAAGAATAGGTGAGAATAATCATGGATATTCATAAAGGCTTATGATATAAAATGTGAGAATTTAACAATAATATCACCATGAATATGCTAGAATTAATATATATATATGTATATATATATATATATATATATATATATATTCCCTTTTGTCAGCAAACAACAAAGGGTATTCTACAACTGGTGGTAAAGGTTTTCACACATAAGGTTTTCAGCAGTACCAACGTCTGTTTGGGCTTTAGCTTCTACTTCGGCTTCACCAAGAGAACCTGCCTCTACCTTGGCCTGTGCATAAGTTGTTTCCTTAGCTTCAACATTTTCTTGGGTTTTTCTTTCTGCACCCCCAATTTTTCTTCCTACACCCCCAACTTTTTTATAATTCCACCACTGTTACCCTTTTGGTTTGTAGTAACTGGCTTTCAAAAATCGGAGTTACCGGTTTTCAGAACCCAGTGTTACCGACTTTCAAAACCCAATGTTACCGACTTTCAAAAATCGGTGTTACCGGTTTTCAGAATCCAGTTTTTTCGATTTTCAAGATACAAACAGTGGCAAAAAATGAATAAAAATTTTAGGGATGCCAAATTTAATTTTTTTATATATAAATTAATTTTCTAGTTAAATAAAAATTTCTTCATTTTCTTTACTCAAACCATTTGCATAGAGTGATTCACGTATGCACTTTTCAATTTTTAATATTTCTAAATCATTGAATTCACGCAACAGAGATATTCTAATTTCTATTTCAAATCAAGATTATCCAACTAATTCATTATTTGTAGTAGAATTTGTAATGCAATTCAAGATATATCCATAATTTAAGGTTGTACTAATTTGGGTAAAAATATAATTAAGGTTCATGCCAATTTGATAAAGAATTCCTAAAATCATAATTAGGGTTCCTACTAATTTGGGTAAAACTTAATTTGGAAGAAATATTATAGGACAATCATAAATTTAAGATACATAAATCATAAATTTACCGGCTTTCAGAATCTGGTGTTACCGGCTTTCAGACACCAGTGTTACTGGCTTTCAGAATCCGATGTTACCGGTTTTTAGAATCCGGTGTTACCGGCTTTCAGAAACTGACGTTACCAACTTTTAGAAATCGGGGTATCGAATTTCATTCTTGGGGATGTGGGCCACGAAGATATTTAGTTTATAATTTATTTTTATTTTTTTGAAGCATATAATGGTCTTCACAGTCAAATTTGGAGGTGCATGAAGAAAAATTGAGGGTGCAGGAAGAAAAACCCCATTTTCTTTCTCAATGGTTTTCTCCATCTCTTTTCTTTTCTTTTTTTTTTCTTTTCTCTATAAAAGCTAGATGCTTAACTTGTAACAATATTTATTGATAAATTTTGTTGACAAATTTTGACATTTTAGTTATTGATGGAAATATATGTTAGTAATGGATCTCTTGTTAAAGTTCATTAGTAAAATTTGGCAGGAAATTTAATTTTTATTATCAATGAAATTTTCATTAGTAACCTAGAATTTTATTACAATAAATGTTTTTTATCGATAAATTTCGTTGGTAAAATTAATATTAAAATTTTCATTTTGGACTTTAACCATTTTGTCGTAAAATTTATGGGTAATTAGAATTTTTTTTAAATCCATTAATAACTTCTAAAATTTGTCCATATTTAAATTTTTGAAAATTCATGGATAATTGATTTTTGTTTTTAAATTTGTCGATAAAATGGATGCCAATTTTTTCATCAAGTATGTCAAAATATTTGTTATAAATTAATTATAGATGTGCGAGAAAAAAAAGGAGAAAGAGAAGGAGAAGGAGAAGAAGAAAAAGGGGGAGGAGGAGGAAGAAGAAGAGCAAGAGGAGCCGAAGGCAGTGGCAACAATGATAGAGGTCTTAGTGACAACGATGGAGCTAGAGAGGAGGAGGATGAAGAAGAAATATTAAATTACAATTTTTACCAACAAATAATTACTGACGAATATATAGCAATGGATAATTATAAATGAATTTTGCTTGTTGGTTATTACCAATAAATTTTTTACCATCAATAATTTGATTTATTGATGGATTTTTACGATTATGAATGGATTTTTTCTATTGGTAAATCTATTTTTTTGAGAATTATATGTGAGGAGTTTCATATTAATTCTTTGTAATATGTGAGGGACTCTTTGTTCATTTTCTTGATTGATTGTTTAATGCGTCTTAGTGTAATTCTTCCGGTTTCTATAGTCACAAAAGAAAGATCATTTTTTAAAATTATCAAAACAAGATTGCGGAATAAAATGGAAGATGAATTTCTTACCGATAGTATGGTTATATAAATTGAAAAAGAAATAGCTGAAAATTTTAGTTTCGATTCAGTTATTGATGAGTTTAAGAATCTGAAAGAGTGAAGTACAATCCTTTATATATGTGTGATTTCATTTATAGTTATATATATATATATATATATATATATATATAATTTAGTATATTAGTGATAAAAATTAAATATATAAATTTTAAATGTATTATTTTGACTCCCAAAAAATTATTAGTGAAGATCCGTCATTGCTTAAAACTCAAACTAAACATGTTGTTCAGCCTTTAACAAGCAAGTTGTTTAAAAAAAAAATTAAATTTAAAGGTATCAAAGAATCAAAGCATATAATATTATATAGTGATTGATCAAAGACCCTAAGTTAGTAGGGGCAATATGCTGAGGAGGGACAAATATATAAGATTAGGTGGCAAAATAAATTTTTTTCATGTACTTACTAATAATTTCAACAAAACCAGGGGGTGCGATTGCCCACACTGGTGTACATGTAAATCCATCACTAACATTGTATTATATTTGTGCCAATACTTTAATTACATCCTCTTGTATTTTTGCTCTTAGTTTTCTTTGTCTCTATCGCAACAATTATATGTGCTCATTATGACCTCCTCCTAAGATTCCTTCTCCCCCATTGGTTGCTTCTTGTTCTTTCTGCATTTTCTCATAATGCTTTGTAATTATGTTCATTGGATGATTTGGAAGAAGAGACTTGGTAGATGGAATTGACCTATATCTTTTAATTCTTAGGTGGTTATTATTATTATTATTTGGGTCTGCAATGCAAATATGACAATGAGACAACAAAATAATTATAAGTACCTATTGTGTAATTATATGAATTGTCAACAAATAACCAGCCTAGCAGAGTCCAACAGACTGACATGAAACTACATTAAGTTGTCATCACTGATTTAGTGCTTCAAATAGAGAATGTCATTTTTAAACTTTCAAAACTCATACTTTCTTTTAAAGGTTTAAAGAAAGCCTTAAAGTCCATATATCTTGTGTCAATGGTAGATAAGATCTTCCTAACGGCTTTAGGGTGTGTTCTTATGGACAAATTTCCTGTAGCCAATGAATGGAGAACGATGATTTAGCAAAGACAATGTTGTTCATTTTCAGTGAAAGAAAGTGAAAGATAAGCGATGATTTACGAGATTATACTATAATTTCGATCTCGCTATTTTTAGGAGATTTGTGAGATAATTTTGCCAATTTATCACTCTACCCCTTGTTATTATATAGGAAAATATAACATCTCCACTGTTGAAACTGCACTCATGGGCTCGAGGCCTGCATAAAGAACAAGATGTTTCATTTACTCTACTTCCATTCCCTTCTATGTTGGTCTGTTTGATTTTCCATACCACACCCAAACTTTGCAGAATTTCCATGGAGATATGAAGAAGTAATGGAATGGATACACTCTACTTGTATCTGATTCTAACTTGTTTCCTTTTTCTCCACTTACCCGATTCCATTGTTGATGTATCTAGTTCTAAGTACTTCAATTTTGTATCCAGATACGTATTGCTTGTATCTGATTCCAACAACTTCTTATTTTTTATTTTTTGATTGTTTTTACTTTGTGGCAGGAAGTTGGTGTTATTTTGTATCTACGTATTTTTTTTTCAATTAATAAATATCTTTAATATTTTAATTTATGTAGAAAAAAATTTAAAATTAATTACAACTTATCTAATTATCATTTTATACTATATTTAACACTAAGGGCAATTTAATAATCTAACTTTTCATAAATTAAATTTTATTTTTTATTCATCACATCACTCAAATCTTGCACAAATTGTCACAAAATTTATTCTCAAATTACTTTACTATCAACTCCAAATCTCTTACAAAAATCAATAATAACTTGACTCTCAAATCCATTCAAATCAATTATTTATGTTTTCCTCAAATCTTTCCACTCATAAGAACACACCCTTGGGAATGTCAAATATTTGTTGGACACATAACAAAACAACGTTAAGTTGAAATATAATTTCATTTTTACAGCAAATTAGTTTAAAAATAAAACAAATGGATAAAATAATAAAATAATTTTCTATGAATATGTGGTAACAAGATAACTATAAATAAAAAAGTAAATTAAAAGTGTCAATTGAGTAAAATATTAATTTTTGGAATATTTGTCAAAATATAAATATGGATAATAAAATAAATATCTCAGTATAATTTTTTTTTATAAAAAACATTAATATATATATATATATATATATATTATAAAAGGATAAAATTAAAAATGAAAAAAGTAATATAAAAAATACGAATTAATATTTTAAATATAATTTATTTTTTAATAATAAATATATTAAAAATATGTTAGAAAAAAAGATTGATGATTGTTGAAATGTGTCTAAGGGCACACATTAACCAATTTTGAATTTCACGTATTATTGATTGAATTGATTAACAGATGAATTTGAACTTTAAACATAAGTCACCGTTTAGAGATTGATATGAAAATTTTGAATTTCGGAAACTAATACTAGTTTTAAGAACTAAAATAATAATTTATTAGATATTAAATAATAAAGTTGAAATATATTTCTATTTTAACGACAAATCAGATTAAAAACAAATAAAATGAATAAAAGAAAGGGTAAAATAACTTTATAAGAACATGTGACCGTCAACATAAATACGAAAAAAATAGTAAATTAGGTTGAAATATATTTTTACTTTTATGAAAAATCAGTTTTTAAAATAAAATAAATGGATAAAAGAGCACAATAACTCTCTATGAACATGCCACAACAGACAACAAAAACTAATTAACAATGTCTAATGCTATAAAATATTAACTTTTGGGACACTTGCACTAACACAAAAAGGTTTTCAACTTCATTATTTCCATGTCGCTTGTAGAAAAATTTCACATTAAAATTGTACAGCGACATTTTTTGTAAATATTTCGTCTAAATTGATGTCAAACCTACTCCTAACAGAATAACGAACGACATGACGAATGGAGCGGCGAACAGAATGGCGAAGAAAGAAAATATAATTCTAGAGAAAGTATGGAGACGATAAAGAGAAAGAGTAAAGAGGGAAGGAAAATTAGGAAAATTAGGGATTTGAAGATATTATGACATGTTTCTCTAGATGTGTCATAATATATTTTTAACATAATTTCAATTTTGTCTCCGTGCCCATCTATTATGATAGGTTCTCTGCACCTGTCATAATAAATTTTTCCTTCTCACTTATTATGATCGATCCCTTTTTTTCAGTCATAATAAATTTTTCCTTCTCACTTATTATGATCGATCCCTTTTTTTCAGTCATAATAACTCTTACTTTTATTACAAGAATGCCACCGGTCAAATTATTATGATAGGTGGCTTATACCTGTCACAATAAGTCGTCATAGATTCCTCTTTTTTCACTAGTGACATATGTTCTAGGAGGCCTGACGCCAATTTAGAATTATAGGATAAAAAAAAATAGAGGCACGAAAAGTCACATTTCTACTATTTCACTGTGGCATTAATCCATTGCATCAATGTGACGAGGTTTTGAACTCCATTGCACCCTATTTCATTCCATTTTACTCTCATTGACGCTCGTGGTGCTCATTTTCTCTAAAAGATTCATTCTAACATATTGATTTTCGCATTAGGGTTAGTTTCCTTTAACTTTGTATTGTTCTTTCTCTCTTGTTTATTGAATGTGATGACATTGTTTATTTCTATTGTTGATTGCATGTGTTTTTTTACCCTTGTATTGTCTTTGTGGGAGGCTCCCTTTGTTGTTGGTCTTTCTCCCTTGTTGATTGCATGTAGTGGTTTTGTGCTTTGTTAAATTCTTAGAATGTTTGTAATATTAAATATTTAGTTTTTATGCTAGTTTTATATTAATTTTAATATGAATATTTAATTTTATCGTAGTTTTATCTTATTAAATTAGTAGGTACATTATAGTTTATATTATGCTTTATTAGGTATTTATTATTAAATTGTATTTTTAGTTTTTATTAATTATATGATTAATTTTAAATTTGTCAGATGTTGTATGTTTATATAATTTAGATTTATTAGATGTGTTGAATGAATTTATAAATTCTTTTTAGGTGCATTTATGTTGAGATTTATTATAATTTTAGTTGAACACTAAGCGAACCTTAGTTTTCATCTGAGATTTATCACAAATGAATAAAAACTAATTGTTTGCATTAAATTTTGAATTGTCCGATCGGACAGTTTGAAATTTGTTTTTCATTACTTGTTATAACGTGTGCAATAAAGTTTATGATGTTCTTGGAATAGAACTAATAAATGTTAGAATAGGTCATATCTAACGTTAATTAACGTCTATTATAGTGTACTAATAGAAATTAAATTCTACCCAATTCTTTTTTGAAGAGTTTTTAGTTTCAATGTCTATTAACATCACCTAATATAATGTTGGTCATTTTTTAACGTAAAAAAGTAAAAAATAACAGACATTAAAAGTTTCTAATTTATTTTTATAATGTGACCAAATAACTAGAAATTATAAAAGGATAATTTAAAATTGAAAAAAATAGTATAGAAAATGTAATTAATACTTTTAAATTTAAGTTATTTTTTAATTTTGAATACATTGAAAATATGTTAGAAAGATACTTTTGATGATTGTTAAAATGTGTCAAGTGCACACATTAAAGATAAGGTAATTATTTATTTGTTTTAGAGGCTTACTAATTTTTGTAATTATTTTTAAGGATGCATATCGTAGATTAAATTGGTTAATAAAAGAATTTAAACTTTAGACGTGACATTTCATACATTGATATAAAATTTTAAATTTCAAAAATCAATAGCAAGTTATAAGAACTAAAATAAATGTTCATTAGATATTAAACGATAGAATTGGAAATGTATATTTCTAATTTTGGGCAAATCAGTCTAAAAACAAAACAAATGAATAAAAGAGTAAAATAATTCTTTAAGAACATGTGACAGTAAAATAAATATGAATAAAAAAGGTAAATTAAGTTGAAATATATTTTAACTTTTTATGGAAATTTAATTTAAAAATAAAATAAATAGATAAAAAAAATAACACAATTATTTATGACATATGAGACATTAAAATAAATATTAAAAAATAGAAAATTAATAATATTCTATGATTAAAAAATAATTTTTTTAATTTTTTCAATATTATAAACATGAATAATAAAGTAAATGTTACAGTATTTTCTTTCCTTATAAAAATATTCATAATAAAATCAAATTTTTAGTGTCTTTTTTTCTTATAAAAATATTGTTTATTAGTATCTTCTTTTGATAGAAATATTATTTCTTGTCTTTATTTGTTTATATTTATTGGAATCTATCTATAATGAGACAAAAACACATAATTAGAAATTGAAACTCACTTTTCAAAATGAGAAAACAATTTTTATTTTTCAAATTTGTACAGAAATAAAGTATTTTATAGGTTTTGTTTTTCAAATAATATCTTGATCAATGATGCTTAGCCACGTAAGCTAAACATATTTGAAAGGGACATGGAAAGGATAAAATTCAGTTTTATGAATATTTAAATAAAAATTTAACGAAGATAGCAAATTGAATTTCTTACCCTTTCTCACTATGAAACAAATGTTCGAGTTTTATATAAAGTACTTAGTTTTTTTTTTCATTTAAAAAAAAAATCTTAACCAAGGGTCCCGCAATATAGAGAACACGTCATATTTTTGGAAAATTAAAACTCACATTTCACCTTCCAAAATTTAATATTGAGAATATAAAGGTAACAAAAAAATAGAAACACGTGATAAAAAATTGAAACTCACATTTTTTTGCCTCCCAAAGTTTAATGACAGCTAATTTAATTTCTTAAAATGAAACACAAAATTTTGAAGATTAATAAAAGATTTTAAAGATTTTTTTTAAGTAAAAGAAACCTTAACCAATAATATTTACACACCTAAATAGAATAAACCTAGAACGATATGCCACACTTTAGGAGGTGAAAAAGGTGATGAATGAAAATTTTTAATTTTTATAAATATAGACTTATGAAGAGATTTTTTGTAAATACACCCTAGTACTGTTGAAAAGAATCATTAAAAAACATTAAAAAGTTACATATTTGTTTTATAAACCGAATAAAAAGCTTAGAATAAATGTTTTAACGTTTGATATAAATGAAGAAAATTTATTACATGGAATTGTAATCTGAGTCAGATTCTCTTATAAAGTCTTTTTGAATTGTTATGGACAATAATACTATTACTTTCATTTTTTTCACTTTCATCTTTTATTCCTTTAAATGACTTGGTGAGAGACATTGATTATTTTGAAAAAGTACAATAACATATGGACAATGATATTATAACTTTCATCTTTTGACTCAGATCTTTTACTCTCTAACATGACTTAGTGTGAATCATTGATTAATGTACAATTATCTTTTTTTTTTAAAGAATCAATGACTCACATTAAATTACGTCAGAAAGTAAAGAATAAGAGTGATAGTATAAATTTTTGATTTGTTATGATAATTTTGTTTTCTCTGAGGCTTGGCATTAAGATGATATAAGTATATAGTTGGTGAAATGAAATATGGAGGAGTTGCCAGCTAGGAAAGGCGGCATGAACCCATCGTCACTCATCACACCACTTTAGATTTAGATAACAAGCAACGAGACGTGGTTGAGATAAAGATTGCAATATCAATATCTACTTGTTATGCATAAATTCCCTTTCTTCTTCAAATATTCGAAAGCAACACCTCCAAAACAAACTGTAACCACGCGATCCTTCATACCTTCTCCACCACACCCACAACATCTTTTTACCTTTTTTTTTCAACACCTTTTCCATTTTTACTTACCTTGCTAAATATATCTACAATATCAAATCAAAATATATACCATATATGGCCATGGTTTAATTTCTGTCACCTCTTCTCGAACCCCAAACATATACACTTTTTCAAACCTTCACTACTCAAATTCCTTCTTAACTTAATCAATGCAAGACAACACTTGTTCTTCCATTATCACTATATAGCAGTGTATATAATATATATATATCCATGCATCATCAATTTCAAGCATGAACCCTCGAGTGTCGCTTTCGTTAATCAACCCTCAATGCTCGCTTTCTACGTTAATTCATTACTCCAACTTTTGTTTACTTATATCATCCCGTTTCCAAGGAGGAAAAACAACTCTCTCTTAGGGCACTATTCATTTAACAAAAATGAAATGTTTTTTTATCTTTGTTTTAATACTACTTGCATTAACCTAGGTATTACAAACCTAACATCACATTTTGTTCAATATATTCACCTCCAGCAACAGTTAAGGTAACAAACCAGATATCACTTATTTCATATTACTCGTGTCAGCAACTGAGTGTTTACAAGGTCAGCAAAAAGAATCTATTTTCTCTTACTATATAACATAATATGCAAATTATATACTCATTCCATAATTTTCTTAACAATTTAATGACAGACAAAATATTTTAAAACTGGTTAAACACCGATCGAACCCACCTGCGACAAATCAATTCTAGGTTATCATTTTCAGAATACTATTTTGTCTGTCAATCAACTACATTTGGACTCTCCTATCAAACTGTAGGTTTGTGCCATCGTTTCAATCCATTGATATCATGCCTGGGTTTTAGACTTCCTTTAATTCCTATGAAACAACATAGGACTGCATGTTTCAATCTTGAAGTTAAGGTTCATCAACTTTTTTGGGAATGGAATTGGCATTTTAGTTGGTGGAGAAATTTGGAAAGAAGAACAGTGGCCAAAACTTTTTATGTATGTGTGTGTAGGTGTGGGTGAAATAATACAAGAGGTGGAAATGAATGTCCGACAGAAATTATTGGTTTCATGGCATGTACTTCTTCACAGTTGCTAAAACTTTGTTGGATAAAAACAATATAAGACTAAATGAGTTGTTTTACCATGTTAGTCGTCAGTGAGTAGACTTTTAAGTCTAACTCAACACTATAAAATTGCAGAAAGTAAAGTTTATTCAATTTATATATTATGAAATTATCTTATCTCTAGTTGATACGAGATTTTCAACGGATTTCTTTACAAATTGGTTTCATCTACATTCTGGGTTGGTGATCTCTCTATGATTCTTGTTATTGATTCAATGGTTCATTATTTCCAGCATGACACTATCCTTATAGCCAACAAGTTCCTGAACTTCTGCCATGTTTTTTATCTTGGGCAATCTTGTTTATGTGCTGCTAAATTTTCTTTCAACAGGTCGAAATGTGGTGAACATTTAGAATCTATTTTTAATCGGCAAAGATATATAGTATTTCGACAAAAAACAAAGGTACAAGAATACCAAAACTTGTAAACAACCATGGGTATGTCCATTGGTTCAAAAGAAATGAGAATAACATGCTCTCTAGCATTATAGAGCAAACAAATACAAACCTTAAACAAAGTTAAGTCTAGGATCTTATTCTTAATTCATGGCTTATTGCACAGAAAAAGGAAAACAAAAATATATCTTGATTCTGCTATTCATGAAACATATTAATTTCTGTAACTATAATTTAAAATAATTTCAAGCTTGATATAATTAAAACATATTTCATTTCTCATTTTATACACACAACCACATGTATGTCATAATCCATTTTCAAAGTTTGTTTGCTGGATGAAAAGTACACTTTAACGTAATCTGTTAGGGTATATATAATTTACATGATTTTCATAAAATAAAGAATAAAACAGGTCTATATTTTGATTTAAGAATGAAACATAACTCTTTACAACAATTTAAGGTGAAAAGCATATTTAATCTCTTTTATTCAAAATGCTGTGTGTACAACAAATGTGTGTATATATTGATTTATTATAAGTATTGTTTTGGACAAATTAATCATGTCATATATTGAGAAATAAATATTTGAGAAGATATATTAATAAAATATTTTGCCTTTTTGTCTTCGGAATTTTTGTATGTATAGAATTACTCAATTGTTTGTGTGAACATGGATGAACCATACACAAAAAGTATTTAGATTCTGTATTGCAATAGTGCGAGAAAATCAAATTTGAAGTTCTCATTGTTTCCAGTGCGGTCCATTGTTTCTATCTCATGGTCCACAGTTTCTATTCATTCTTTCCTCTTTCTTCTCAACAGCCCTAGATTCTAATCCCAATTTTTAATTACAGTTTTTTTATAAGCCAAATCACTCTATATTTACAAATGAAAAATCATGTATAAAGTTTCATCTGATTTAAAAAAAAAAAAATATTCCTATTATTAAAATAAAGTAAAAGACTAATGAATAAAAAAGAAACGAAGAGAATTTTTCAGTGTTTGGTTTGTCCAGAAAAAGATAATTTCATAAAAAGGATGTTGATAATAAGCTGTATGACAATGGATATTCTTATCCCATTCATGCTTTTGAAAAGAAAAATGAGAAATGCCTTTCTACTGGCTATGACAAATATGAGAAATCCATTTATATGATGAAAGAAGAGGAAAAATGAGCCTCCACTTCCATTTCACAAATACCAAAACACTGATATAGGAACTGATGTAGTAGTGTAAACATTCAAAACCCTTTTCAACCTTTCTTATGAGTTTACAGTCCCAAAATCCCATCAAAGTTGACGATTTTCTTCATCTCTTCCAAAACATGAGCAACCCTGGAGATGAAAAGGATCAGCTGTGTCAAAAGAAGAGGAAATCGACCATTTGTGAAGCCTCTAACTTTAGGACTTCAAGGAGAAGATTCTGCAGCAACCAACAAAATGATCAAGATCAGGAGATGAACAAGGGAGTTTCAACAACATTGAAGCTTTACGATGACCCTTGGAAGATAAAGAAGACTCTAACTGATAGTGATTTGGGAATCCTAAGTAGACTCTTGCTGGCTGCAGATTTGGTGAAGAAACAAATTTTGCCTATGTTGGGTGCAGATCATGCAAGAGCTGCAGAAACTGAAGAAGGTACCCCAGTTAGAGTTTGGGACATGGACACCAAATCCATGCACCAGCTCCTTCTAAAGCGATGGTCTTCCTCCAAGAGCTATGTTCTTATCGGAAAGTGGAACCAAGACTTCGTCAGAAGAAGAGATCTAAAGAAAGGTGATGAGATCGGATTTCATTGGGATCCATATAATTGCATTTTCAATTTCTGTGTTCTTAAACGAGCCATGCCAGATAATTAATTTCAGTCACCAAATCACAACTATAACCTCTATATATGCTTATGTAAACATACAATAATGTTGTTGTAAGAGCTTCTACTTCAAACTTAGTCTATTTTATACCAGATCATGATCCAGTTTCTATTTTCATTTTCATCCTTTCGTTTCCCACATCTTTTCTAATTTCCATCTCTTACAAATCTAGGTCTAGCATGAGATCTTTGTGTGGTTGAAACCTTAATTCATAATCTATGTATAATGAATGTTTATCACGATGTTGTCTAGTTTCTACTTCTGTTGTTAGATACGATTGTACCATGTTCTAGACTGATTGCACTACTTGCTGCTTGAAATTGAAACCTTAATTGCATTCATCATTCATATAACTGATGCAAAATTACCCATCATATTCGTTAAACTCTTGATTGAGTTACAAATCCTCATCGATCGATTGATAAGTTGTTGTATTACAATTTGAGATTCGATGTGCCTGCAACATGCTTCTAAATTGAATCAATTATATCATTTTAAATGATGTAAGGTTGAGACTAAATACTAAAAAAGTGTTCATTTTTGTCTCAGATGTCATATAATGTAAAATAACAAATGTGATTCTTGGTTATAAACTCATTTTCAAGCACAATTGTATCAGCGTTTGAAGCTTGTATAGTTCTATTAACATGTATTTTCCAAGTGTGAACGATCCATGCATGAAATATATACATTTGAGACCTAACTTTGAAACACAATATAGGACTTTAAAGCAGTGGAGAATTTGTTCATCTATGTTTTTGGATAAAGCAAAAAATTTGTTATTTTGGAATAATTTTAAGTTTTTCACCCTTTTATTTCCTTGAAGCCTCCCAAAGTTCATGCTTTTACCCAGTTAGTGAGTTCTATAGCACTTTTGCAGGAAAAATTTTCCTTCTTCCCCAGTTGAAGGGATGGTGAAGAAGATACAATTCAAAACTGCACATTTTAACTATCAAAGTTAACCTAAATCTACACCCTTATATTTTCATTTTACAACTCAAATTAGTTATGATGATTTTCCCATTTGCTTTTCATTTTTTAAACAAAATTATTGATGCAATATTAGTATACGATTTGATCATAACCCATTAGTCATTAACAAGGTATTGCAGAAGAAAAACAATCAGCAGCTATTTTGTAAAGGATAAAACAACAACTCATCATGACCAAACACTTTCATTACTCAAATCATTAGCATGCACGAATTTATGTAATCATAATCCCATATATATCCCATGTAAATTGAAAAGTTATACTTAATCATGAATTGTCTAAAAGGACAACTCTATATTTTTGAGGTTTAAGACAACCTAGTAGTTGGGGGATTGAGTGGTATGATGAACAATGTCCTTTTGGTTGAAAATTTTTCTTATTTCTCAAAGAATTTGAACTTATAAATGTGTTGTGTTATGTTAATAACTTTTTGTATAATTTAAAACCTTATTTTATAGGATTAATCTCTTTTTAAAATATGTAAAAGGTGTTGAATATTTTAAAAGGCGTTATAAACTTTCTTCTAGGTTACCAACATTTAGGTTAGTACAATGTTGGTCCATTCACATTTTTTTAATAAAATTTTAATATGTGACCAATATGGATTTATATATAATTTTAAATAAATAAAAAATAGGTTGCAGAAAACACAAAAATATGATACCCATACAAGAAATTTGTGAGCCAAAACTCTTGTGGCAATTAGGGGGTGTTTTCAATGAAATTTGGTATAAACAAAAAACAAAATATCATTCACAAACAAAAACAAACAAATTTGTGGAATTATTTTATTTCAATTCAAAGAAATTGAAGAATCAAATCAAATATTTTCATACACTTATAATAACTTAATTAAAAACTATAAATATATTAATAAAGCAATTTAATTTTGATGGTATTACCTTTATCTTTGCTTTTATGGAAGATGATCGATGATTAAGATAAACATGATCATAAAAACTCGTCCTAAAGAAAGAAAATTTTAATGTAAAAATGAAATGACGGAAGGAAGTAAACAATGAAATTAAATTTTGAATGCGCTCTGAGTTGATTTCAATGGAGATGTTTAATATAATTTAAAAAAAAAAAGCATACGACAAGAACAATCTCCAAATTAATTGACTAAAGATCAAATTAAAGAATATAAACTTGTATACAAATTTAAGAAATTAGTGAACAATAACATTAATGACCATACTTTTTTTATTATTCTTTTTCAACATTTTACAAAAAAAAAATCATATTCAATTCTTATATATATATATATATATATATATATATATAGAGAGAGAGAGAGAGAACATGACATCTACATTATGTTTTGTCAAATGTTCAGTTTTGTCATTTACAATAAATCATGTTGACCAAATAGTTATATCTTCTATGCTTTCGAGATGTAGTCCTTGTGTCTTTATATCTTAGGTATCTTATCTTATTACTTCCTTCTAGACTAGCTCCTTTAAATACTGCAGGAACATGAAAATTCATACACTATTAAAAAAATTTATATTTTTTTCTAATTTTTTTAAATATTTATAAATTGTTATAAAAAAAATTTGAAAGAAATTATGTCAATTGTTTTACAAAATATTTTGCATAAAATATTTTTTATAACAAATTTTGTAAGAAATACTTACAAATTTTATAATTTAAGAAATAATTATCAATGAAGGAATTACATGCTAATTAAAATTTTTAAAAAAATAGTAGAAAAAAAATTTACAAATTTTTTTAATAAAATTACAAAAAAAAATTAATGTAATATAAAAAATTTTAATATATATATATATATATAGACATAGAGAGAAAAAATTATACTTTTGAGAATTTTACAAAAAGAAAAATATCCACTTTAACAACTCATTTTAATAATTGTTGGAATCGAACATCCTCAAAACATGCGTAAATCATTGGATGTAACAAAGAAGACATGAAAAACTAAAAAAAAAAAACCTTAGAATAAATAAATCCACGAGATTAATCTCAAAGAAAATTTAAGAAAAATCAACATCATAAAAAAAGTCTTAAATTGAAGAAATCAATGAAATAGTTATTGGGGTGAATGGGTGAAGAAGCAATTATAAAATGACATTTATGATTAAGAGAGTGCGAGTTATGTAGCTTTGGCGGGATTATACTACTCGCTGTGAGACTTCATAATTCATCATTTGAGAACCACACACTTCTCTCAATTTGAATTCTAATTTTTTGTTCCAATCAATTAAGATTTTAATGGTTAATTTGTAAGAAATACTCTTAATAATTTGTAAAATTATTATTCAATAATTTACGTCTAAAATACTCTAACATTGGCATTAATTCTCAAGTGATTATTTATAAATAAGTCTCTTGGGTAAATTCTTTTAGTGTAAAAAAAATTGTATAAGAAAATTTACAACTTTTGTCAAAAAAAATCATAAGATAATGTTTCCCATTTTCGTTAGAAAAATTACACTATGGATAAAGTTTACTGTTGTTACTAGAAGAATTTCATGTTAAATACTAATACTTGTATTGAATATTCATAAATACAGTGTTTGAAGTGCGAAAAGACATTAAATCTATATTATGATTTTATTCTATTTTTACATATTTTTACATGTGAATATGCTTTCATTTGAAGAATTTTTATTTTTATTTCATGATTTTTAGCAAAGAATAATCATTACAAATTACAGTATAAGGAATGACACGAAGACAATTATTATATGTATACCATTTAATTTGTACTCTTCTTGTGAAATATGGCATACCCAACCTCAATATATTTTGTTTTCATGATATTTATTTATTGTGAATTACATATTATGATAACAAAAGTTATTATTAATTTTATTTTACACATTTTGATACAGTTTAATAACAAAGTGTTGGACATAGTTCATCGCAAATGTGAGCCACCAATCCTATGAATGAGAAAGTTTTAGGAAGTACATATTCTGGTGACAAAATGCATCACAAATATATGTACATTTGTATCGGTCAGAAGGTAAAGATTTGATAAGAAAATAAAAAAGTGTTACTAAGAAATAAATAATTTGTCGTGAGAAAGTTTGGTGAGAAAGAATGATTTTCTTTTGGTGATTCTTAGTGTGAAGGCAGTAGTTAGAGAGTTTTGGATTGTGCCTCAGAGAAAAAGTTCCACAAAGACAACGGTCCTTTACCACTCCTTGAATGGTCCCAAACCTGATTGGTTACCAAGTTGTAAAGAAAATGACACCCATCATACGCAACACTTTCACCATCCTATGTGCTCCCAATTATTCCTATGCTCTCTCAACATACTTACTTACATTTTCGCTACAACACAACATGCCATACAATCACTCACTTAAATAATATATTTTTACAAAATTCACCGTCAAATTTCTTTAGTCCCTTCAACTTCGTCTTTATCTCAAACTAATTATTTTCATTCTCGTACTTTATTATCGAATGAAATCCAAATAATCGAAGATTTGTTAATGTGATAAACGACGGTCGTCATGTGTGTCCAATCAACATCCACACATATAATAACGATAAATATTTAATGTTATTTAATCACAAATACTAAATTTGTTCATTAATAAAATTTTGGAATGATAGTGATTCAAAGTTTGAGATTAAGACAAAATTTAATTTCAAATTAAAATTAAGAGACAAAAAAATATATTTAATAATTTTGGTAAAAAAATATATCTATCAAAATTATATTATAATACTATTATACTAAGATACTTCGAGCCATAAGATGTCCTCATTCAACATAAATAGTTAATTAATATCATATACAAAAAGTTAAAAGTGATAATTTTCAATTTTAGAAGAAGGAAAAATAAAAAGATTTTAGAAACCAAAATCAAAACTTTTGTTCCCACTATTTTATATGTATAAAAAAACTAGTTTTGTTGATTTAAGAATTTTTTCCACCACAGAGGATGACAATACTTGAGGATAAATTCGAATTTAACTATCTTATTTTCATTCTCAAAGTAAAAGTTCATTCTCATATGTAAAAATGAAAATTTTGTTTAATTCTCATCTCCATTAAAAAATCAAGTATATCATTATTTTTACTATTTTAAATATTAATCAAATAATTTCCTACAAAAAAATGAAAAATATAAGAAAAAATATTATATTATCAAGTATTATATGTCAAAATAATACACATTTTTTTCAAATATTAAATATAAAAAAATAAATTATAATTATATAAATTAAATAAAAGTATAAAATAATAATTAAATAAAACTCAAATAATTAGAATAATAATAAAAAAATATATATGCCTTGTAAATAAGTTACAAAATAAATAATAAAAGAAATATGGACAAGTATTAGAATATATATAAAAATGTGAATAGGACAAGTATATATATACATATGACATCTTTATATCAATTAAAACAATCGAATATTATACTAATATACTCTTACTTATATTAAATCAATATAAAGATTGTTGATAAAAAAAAACAAAGAAGTTGGAATAATAGCCAGTAATCCTATTAGGAAAATGCGAAATTCATATATAATTCCATCATTTTCAAAACAAAGGAGCAAATTAGGATTGTTGAGTGTTGATAATGTGCATATTCTCTTGACATGTATTAGTGGCACGACTTTCAACATTTGTCACATTAATAATTAAAGAATCTGGAAAGGAGACCCAATCTGGAAAGCAAAGCAGTGTGTTATAGCTTCCATAAACCAAAACACACAAAATGTCATAAATATAAATAAAATACTTTCAAAATTTATAACTTTATAGAAATAAGATATTGAAGAGTAAAAAGGTATAATAAATATTACAAAATTTTTAAAAAATATTTAAAAATTGTAAAAAAATGACATTAATTGTGTGTTGATTGAAGGTTTGAAAATGATTAAGGTTGATGCATGGAAGAGGATAGAAGAAGAGAAGAATCGTTTGTTAGTGGAAGAAAATAGAAGAGGGGGCCAATGGATACGTAGAAATATATCCTCTTGAATATACACTATTTGTGAACTCAAAAACTTCAGAATAATACTTTCCTCTTTTGTGGTCGACCTTTCTTTATTCCGTACGTATATGAATATTATTATTTCACTTCACGTGCGTAACAAATTATTGTAATTCTTAAATAATTATTTAACATTCTACCTTCATCATTTTTAACACTTTTATAGATACTTAAAGTGAAATACAAATATTCCTGAAGCCATCGAAAAACCAAAAGTCTGGATATATATATTTATTCAATTTCCTTTCCCAATAACTTTACCTGCTTCCTTTATTTGGGTCTTGTCACTGTATTTTTTTTGAAACATATTAAATCTTATGTGTTCTTATTTTAGTCTTCTACTAATGTAAAAAAAGAAAAAAATCATGACAACTCTTCCTAACAATTATTTGAAAATAATATAAAATACACCTTCGTATGTGCTGTAAGAATCAGATCGGACCAGACAATTCAATCGGAATCGATCTAATAGTCAAGATAAACTGATCTGCTGAACCGATAAAAAGAAAAAAAATCAAAAGTCGAATGATTGCCGTTTAACGAAAAACAAATATTTAAAAAGTTATGTTATGTTGGCATAGAGTAAAAATCTAAATCTATACATCAGTTTTGTGTTATAGAACTAGAATTGAAGTTCACTCCTTTAATATTTTAATAATATGGTATCAAACTCATCGATTAGAATTTGACTCAGTAAAAATTATTATTTATTAGATCTATTATTTCATCCGTTATCAAATAATTTATTAATGTTTAAAAACACACATAAGATATATATGTTAGAGATATTAGTATAATTAAAACAATAACCTTGTTGTTACTGATGTTTTTATGCTATATTAATTTTATAGTTAAATGTTATTTATGAATAAATAGTTTTTACATTTATTTTATTTTAATAGAATTGATTACAAATTACAATTTTTTAAATAAGATGAATTAGAATTCACTCTTAAATCAACCTATATATACCACCTATTTGTATGGAAAAATACACAACAAACACCATAGTTCATACAGAAGTATTTTATCTTCTATTATATATTATCTTTTAAAACATCTTTTACCTATAAACACCATCTATTTGCATGGAAAATACACAACAAGCACCACAATTCATACAAAAGTGTTATGTCTTTTGTTCTATACTATATTTTAAAACAGTGATGTTCATAAGATTTAAAGATCTTTCACTGTACTCAATGAAAGACCATGTTTTGTAGATGTTATTCTAGGTATTAAACTTATAAAAGAAAGATGATGACATTATTTTAACACAATCTCATTATGTAAAGAAATTGTTGAAGAAATTCAATTATTTTGATGTGAACCCGGTTTTAACGCCTTATGACCCTCTACTAAATTAAAGAAAAATGTAGGTGGAGGTCCAATATCATGGAAATATGCTAAGCAATCTATTATTTCACGATCTATCATTGGAAGTAGAGATTATTATTTTAGATACTCTTATTGTTGAGGCAGAATTTCTTAAAAATTTTCTATATGATTTATCATTATTAAATAATCATATATCTCCTATTTCAATGTATTTTGACAGTCAAGTTGTATATCTAAAGTTTCTAGCAAAAAAAAATTAATGAAAAAAAGAAGATATCTAAGAGTGAGACATAATCTATTATAAACTTAATATTTCATGGTATTATTCCTCTTGATCAAGTAAATAATCAAATAAACTATGCAAATCCTTGATTCAGGATTTTAACAAAAGGTGTGAATTCAACAAATTGTAAGTATCGTAAAGCATGTATTGAAAGTGTGAAATCAAAATTATTGAAAGATTGATATGTTTCAAGAGAACTTTGAAAATGTGTGTGTGAGGAAAACATTTCATAAATAGATTAATCAAATATATATAGTGATAATTGATTACATTGTTCTATGTTGTTTTGAGAAAGAATACTAAAAGAAAATACAATAGATTATTTTTCATTTATTCAATTATATTCATGATAACCGATAATTTTTGTATAATTGTTTTAAAATTATTTTGAGCTAATTGATTAATACTTGATTACTTGGTGTAAATAAAGATGATGAAGGACTTGTTGAAGATTAAGAATAGAAAATATAAAAGAAAAAATACACGATGACAAAGAAAAATAATACAGAAGAATATTTTGTTACTTAATAAGTAAAATATTTTTAGATAACTTGATATTTAACTTATGAAAACCAAGCACTTTTTACATTTATTAAAATTAAAACCAACTTAAAAAAATTGTTCCGAGTACTCTTTTGTTCAACAAACTTAAATAGTTATCATTTGTGTACTTACATTTATCTCTTGCATGTTTTTTTGTTGTTTAACTTAATTTAGTCTCTTTAAATAGGGTTTCTTTCGCTTCACAGGTCTTGAGATCGTCGTGAAGAGAACTTATCTAATTATTGGTAGAGAACAAGTTTTAAGATTTTCTATAAAGGGACGTGTAAAGTAAAAACATGTATGTTAGTGCAAGATGGTTCTAGCAGGGAGATAAATAGAGCATGCAAACTTTGTCTATTTTGCATAGATGTAAAATAATTAAAGTAAGAATATAAGGAAGAGATTGCACACATAAAGTTATACTAGTTCACCCAACACACTGAGGTTACTTATACTCTCTTAAGCGATCTACTTAAGATATCCCAGTAATCAAAATTTGATTAGAACGAGTATCACCCTTTTCAGGTTACAATGAGTATCAAGCTCTCTAAGTATCACAAGTATCAATCTCTCCAAATTACAAGTATAAACCTTGTTAGGTTTTTTTTCTCAATCTTCCCCTAAAATCGAGAACTGTAAAATGAAATAACAAGAATAACTCAAAACTCAGAGAGTACAATGAAATCTCACAGAATATACTTCACAAGGTGAAGGACTTTACAATGGTTATTCACATAACTTTGTATTTCTTACTACTAATATAATTTAACTCTATAATCACAATGTATATATGAATTGTCTCTTAATAATGTAATACTACTTGTCCCCGTTCTATCTTTGTTCAACCATTCTTCTTTTCTTCATTTATGTCTTTGTATTTACAATCATGTTGTAGAATATGACCATCGATGTGTTTTCATCTTTGAATACTTTCTTTATATACCAATAACTTCATCTTACTTTGAATAAGGAATGTCTTGATATAGCTTTCAAGGTATTTGCATCTTCAAAGTATACATTCTTTCATTTCTTGTATTTCTTCAATTTTAATTTCTTCGTTCTTCAATTCATATATTGCCATTGTAGCTTTGAATATGATCTTCATGATATTCAAGTAATTTGAAATCTTCAAAATATTTCCTTGGTCATGATTAATTTAAATCATATAAGATATTCTTTAATATTTGTAATCTTCAATCATTGTGGATATTCTTCGTATATTCTTCTTCTACTTCAATTAAGTCTTCAATCAATCAGCTTATTCTAATTCTTGATTTTTTCTTAATATAATATTCTTTGGTTTAATCTTCCTTTTCAACATTTAAATTTCCTTTGATCAAATGATACATTAGGCTTAAATTTTTGTCTCATCTGATGGGTTGTATGGTGACCTTTGTAGACTTAGTTCAACTAGCTTTTGATTTTTTTTTCTTGTGTCATCTATTCAATTCACATTTGACTCGTTTGATGGTCCACCTTGATCTGCTCACCTGGTCAACTCAAGTTACCTTATTATCTTTGACTTGTCTACTTTTCACTTATGTAGTGCATGTACTCATTTTGTGACTTTACTTTGTTTTGACTTGTCTGATCCACATCTTTGACTTGACTCATTTGATCAACAAGTTTTGCCTTAACAGTTTTGACTTGTCTAGTGAACTTGTTTGGCTTGGCTCGTCTACTTTTCACTTCTAGATTGATTTCATCTATTCTTTATGTTTCATTTGCTTTACTAATTGCGGTTTTGATAAAAATTACTTGAAACTCGTGAACACACATTAAATAATCAAATAAAATCATAACTTATATTTGATAGGTCATTAGACAACATCTAATCAATGTGTCGTTTAATGGGTACTTAGCATAATACAGTGATGACCAAGTCTAGCCCAATCTTTTTATGAGTGTATTATACTTATTTCTTTGGCTAAACTAAGAATTAAATCATTCTGATTTATGTTGCTTTATCAACATTAGCGTCTCATGGGGTTTGTGGTGTCTAGTTCTAGTAATGTATTTGTGAGTCTTTCTCATTCATGTTGGAGATCACATATCAACTAGAGATAAGATAATTTTACAGTATATAAGTGAGTGCAAACCTCACTTTACAAACTTGTTTCATAAGGTTAAGTTAGGCTAAAAATTAACTTCTTAAAATGGTATCAGAGCCGTCTGAAGTCTATCCTAGCAGTGGCGGAACTTGAATAAAAATTTTAGGGTGCCAAATTAAAATTTTTTATATATAATTTTTTTTTTAAAATTAAATAAATAAACTCTTCATTTCCTCTACTTAAATCATTTTTCCAAATTAATTCACTCTATTCTATTTTAATACTATTCAACTAATTTATTATGTGTAACAAAATTGATAATGCAACCTAGATAGATTCAAAAAAAATTACAAATTTAAATCGAAAACAAAAAATTCCTAAATTTCATAATTTAGTATTGTACTAATATGAGGAAAACTATAATCGGGATTCATGCCAATTTCATAAAAGAATTCTCAAAATCTTGCGTTCATACTAATTTGGGGAAAACTTAGTTTGGGAAAAACATCGTACTAGGAATAGGAGAATCATAAATTTAAGATACATAAATCATAATAGAATACTAACATTAATTTATGAGATATATTGTGATAATGCATCTCTCTATCTCTTTGTTCTTCCATCTCTTTTCTGATTATCTTTTTATCTTTCTTTCTACTCTCATACTTTCTTGATAACTTATTAAAAAAAAGAAAAACTTATGTACATAGACAAAATCATATTCCTTTTTATTAACGAACATCTATCAAATTGATTTTATTTTATTTTTTAAACAATAAAAATACATAAATAAATAATATATAAATAAAATGATAAAAAACTTTTCAAAACTTAATATATATATATATATATATATATATATATAATATAATAATACATAAAATATATAATATATAATTTTAAAATATATAAATTATATATAAAAAATTAAATTAAATTTTTTTGGGAGAGTCATGGCTCCTCTTAGTAAGTTTTGTCAATGTATCCTAGCAAAATTTATTATTGTTATTTGTTGGACTATTGTATCATGTGCTATCACACGTGCTATCGAACTATCCATAAATAATCAGTTTCATGCTCAACATATATATGTCTCAACATGAAGGACAAGTCAATTTGAAAGGTTAGATCAAATTAAAGTCCACCTCTTAAAATTTTACTTCACTCAACTCAACTCAACTCAACGTGAAACCCATAATTCTGCCTTAAATTTCTTACCACTTTTTTCTCTATTATAAAAAGTTGCATTCTTTGGATCATATTTTATCTTATTTAAATTCTTTACAAATGACCTATAAGGAATTACATAAGCTTGCTTTTTATCTCAAAGTATAATGATCAATTAATGTTACATAGATTTGTAAGTAGAAAAATTGTTTTGGATTGACAGTATTTAATGACTAATTACTATTAAATTTTACATAACCAAATTTTCATAACTCAAATGTGTGCAATTTATTAGATTATCAAGGACAGAGTATTTCCAAAGACACTGTCTTTTAATTTTAATTTTTTAATGAGAAACTTACTTTCGAAAGAATAAATAAATGGTAAAAGGAGTGTTATTTATTTTCTTGGATATTAATTCCATTATTAGTTCCACAAAAAGAAGACATAAATAAAATAAAAGAGGATAAAAATAAAACAAAGACGACAACTTGAAAAGGAAAAAAATAAATAAAAACTAATATAAAGGTTATGCATCAATATTTTAATCAAATTCATTTTGACATAGCAGTTTATATCTAATAACAAAATTATTAGTTTTGGTCATTTTTTTAAGCAGAAAGGTCCAGGCGCACAACAATAAGAAACTAACAAAATGTTGGGCCTGTGATAAAATAATAATAATTGACTCTTACTATTTACACTTCATTATTATTAAATATACATCATTTCCTTTTGAAATTATAAATTCAACAATGTAACTTTTCTTTCTCGTTTTCAAAAATTACTATTCACCACACTTCCCGTGCTCTTATTTCAATATGTGTAAGTGTTGAAGTTGTAATTCATTTGGAGACATAAAAAGAAAGAACTTTTAGAAGTAAAAATTTTTAAAATATAAAAGGAGGTGTGGATAGCAATTCGAAGACAATAGTGCAAGCAAAATCTGGGAGCCCAATTTCCCTCGCATAAGGCAACAGAATAATATCGAGATACACACCAAAATAATGCAATGTTGCACAAAGTAAAAGAAAATGGAATAAAAACTAGGTTATTGTGGTAGAAATATCGTATCATGAATTAAAAATATGTTTAAATTTTAATACATATTTAAGTGTAAATTTCTAAGTTTAATCTGACCTTTAAATATATTATTAAAATCATTAAAAAATTATTCTATTTTATATTAGTTGAATCTATCGAGTTTCTGTTTGTTGCTATACTCCATGTTTTCAATGTGAAAAACTGATTCTGAGATCCACCACCAGATAAATACAAATCTTATTTTATGAAATTAAATAGATTTAAACTTATTTTCTAATATTACACATTTATAACTTATAATTTTATTATATATTTTTAATTAATAACACGTGGAGCTAATTAATGAGGAACTAGATGGATTGTTTTGGTTTATTATGTGTTGGTGATGGGTGAAATATTCATGATTGGTGAATGTAGCAGAGTTTAGTGTTTAATTTGTATGGCCTTGGGCTTCGGGGTTGGTGGTACACAGTGAGTTATTTCTTTCCACACCCCTAATTTTTTTTTCTTCTACATTCTCAAAAATACAAAAATTTATAATCTATCTTTTAAAAATATCTTTTGTATGTAATTGGGAAGTAATTTTGGTATGAAGAAAAAAAAATTAGATTGTACTGAACATAATTTTTATTTTCGAATTGTACATTTCGATAATTATCTTTTGCACAAAAAAAATTAGATCGCATAATTTGAATGTCATTTTTATATAAAAAATATTCCAGATTGTGAAATTTCAAAGTGTCTTCTAAATTATATCATTTGAATGTCACTTATTGATAAAATTATTTCTTTTTTTTTCATTCTAATTAAAATAAATAGTTTTATTCAACCGTAAAAAAAATCTATGTAGATAATACATATAATAAATAGAAAACCAAAATTAATAATTTGAACATAATAATTTTACTTTTAGAATTATTATTATTTTTTAAAGATAAAATATTTAAAATAAAATAAATGGTATAATGATGTGACAAATAGTTTATTATAATAAATAAACTTAAATACAATTTTTATTTGTTGAAATTGTAACATCCAAACTTAATAGAATAATTCTAATAAATTGGATGTCGCATGTTCATAGAATAAAATAGAGCAATAAACAAAAAGTATATAAGAATAATCCATTACAGTTTTTCACAATATATTGAAAGGAATACCCAAAGGCATAACACAATGCTTTAAACAGAATCTAACACAGATTAGATGAAACTGGAAGAGTAAGAAACTACAAAGTAACAGTAGATAAGGAGAAAGACTCAATAATGAGAAAGTAAATCATCTAGGAAGCCTAATTAAACAACAGTTTTTCCGTCAACATCACGATCATCAAGAGTCTCCACATCTGCTCACATTAAAAATTTGGTGATCATTACAAAAAGAAAACCACACAGAAACACAGACACAGAGAGAATGAGTAAGTTAGAGATAAAAATAATTTTCATCATATAAATACACTAGCAGATTTTTAAATAGACATTTCAGTAAGCACACAAGTGAAGGAAAATAATGCAAGATCCTCAAATTCAATTATCCTGATTATGTGCTTGATATAGAATTCTAAAGGAAGTATGCACCTGTGTTGGTTTCTAAACTCTGTAGAGTTTAGACACAAGGGGTTATCACCCAACCACACACAAGGTTAATCCCATTATGTCTTAGGCTCAAACACCTCCCAAGACTAGGATCTCCTATCACTCTCACCACATAATTCATTCTACTCTATATGAGTGTGAACGATTATCAGAGTTCATAATACATTCATTTATCTAGACGTCTCCTATATCAAGGCATACACTAACCACACCATCACTAAGAGTTTTCCTTAAAACTGTTTTACCAACAACATTCCACATGTCGTCTCAAGCATTACAGTCTCATGCCAATGAACAACCAACCAGCAAATTCATGTCTCATTTCATGCAAAACACAACATATAACTATATCATCACATTGCATAAAACATGTGTGGCATCATACTTCATACAATAAAAGGGTAAACAAATCAATCATGGGAAACTACACCCAAATCAGAAAAGAGAACAGAATTAAAACACGACCCTACACCAGTCTTGCTCAAGCTAGAGGTTATCGCTCAAGCGAAAGGGATTCTTTCGCTCAAGCGAGCCCTTCTCACCTGAGCAAGAGCTCAGACAGTGGCACTTCAAGGTTTATGCGAGTTCTCGCTTAGGCGATACCTCCTCGCCTGGGCGAGATTACTCTCGCTCAAAGTTGGAGCTTGCCGCCTGAGCAACAACTCAAGCAGAAATCAGGAGCGTGTTCCTGCTACTCTCGCTTAGGCGAAAGCTGCTCGCTTGGGAGAGATTAGTAGATTTTGTTCCCCTGTTCATGCATGCAAATCCAATAACTCAAGCAATATCAACTCATTTTCATAAAACATGAACATCAAAGAGGCACTGGAAACATGATGTAGAAACCAGAAAACATGCAATATTTATAAAAACTTTAAACCCTAGTTTCCCTTACTTCGAAACTGAGAACTAACTTAAGAAACCTTTAAAGAAGGAGCACCAAAACCAAGAACGGCTTAAGGGACTGAAAATAGAAGCACAAATAAACCAGCCTGAGATCACAACAGAAATTTAAAGGAACTGGAGCTACCAAACAGAAAAGAAACGCAAGGACGGGGTTAGAGTTCTACTTACCCTAAGGGAAAACATTCAACAAGCTTGGAGGAGAAAGTAGCTCAAGCCCTAGCAGAGCTTTCTCTTTCAGGCAAGGAGGTAAAAGAGTGAGCTCTGGCCAAATGAAGGAACAAGATGAGAGTAAGGGAGCAGTTGGATGGGAGGTCCTAGAAAACAAAGTGGACTGCCCTTACACCTTTTTAACAAAGCTGGCACAACTCTTTAACACAGAAAAAAAAGGGTCTTACAGAAATTTTGAAATATTTTTCATTTTTGATTCTATAATTTAATTTAATTTTTACTCTTATTTTATTTAAAATTATTTTTATGATATTTTGATTAACTAATTTGTTTCTATATAATAATATTTCATTTCTTATAAATTAACGATATTTCTATTTTTAGTTCATTTGAAAAATATATTTAGTACGTCTTAATATAAATAATCTACACATAACAAAAACAAATTTGAATATTTTATAAATGCTAAAAAAAATAACAATCACCAATAGTTTAGAAAAAAAAATTGAGAACGAGAAGCCAAATTTGATCCTATTGTAGAAAAAAATTAATTCTAATAAATAATTAAAACATAATAATCTACAATGACTTAACATAATTTATTAAATCTATTTTAAATTAGTTTTCAATAGCTTTTTTTTTTCATGCGTATGTGGATACATGTGTGTTATGCATCAATTTAAAGTGTTTATTTATTTATTTATCACATATTCATTATATGCATTTGGTAAGAGTTAAATATTCTTGTAAAGTGTTTTAAAAATAGTTTTAGACATAATAATCTATTATATTAAAATATAATTGATTATTTTCTTATATCCAAAATTGTGCATGCACAAATAATTATATGCTATGGAATAATTATTATCATTAGTGGAATACTAATTAATTGTCTTAAACAATAATCAATTATCTAAAACTTAGAAAGAATATAGTCAATTAGGTAAAAATAATGGATCATTTTGTTTTTATTAAATTTTCATATTTAATTAACAACAAAATAATCTATAATCACTCAATATAATTTATTAGATCTATTTCAAAATAAATTACGTATAAGTTTTTCCAATATAAAAAAAAGGACATAAACACTCAAAATAATTTTTGCCCATTACAGTTGATCTTTTAAGAATTTTCCAAGATAATAATTGTAATTTTCTTATATCATCAAATAATTTATAAATCTTTGAAGGATATTTTACTTGAAGTTATTTGATGATATGGTTGCATAATTTTTTTCAGTCTTAATATTTTTAGGTTTCCTTACGTCATGTGATGTACCTTTTAAATTTTGTGTGAACTTTTGTAAAATAAGCTTGGTATTTCATGCAGTAAGTTTCAATATATTTTTGTTATTGTTCTTGATAAGTTCTTCAAGAAACTTGCAAATCTTGAGTGGTTGTGTTTTTGTTCGTGAATTGTTTGTAAAATGTGTTTGTAATATGATTTACTAAGGTGATGGAACAATCTCACTCATACGTAGATCGTGGACAATCAAATTTTTTCTTGTTTCGTTTTTTTATCCTTCTTTTCTTATTTTTGTGTTTTTAATATTTTCTTGAATATAGTCCATGATTGTATTTTAATTCTTAATCTAGTGCTACAAGATTATTTTATAATATTCTGTTAATAGAAGCAAAATTGTAATCACCAATTCACCTCATTTTCTGTAAAACATTCACACAAGATCATAAATAAGTCAGAATTTTAATTCTAGAAATCAAACTATCTCCAAACTTTTTTCACAATTCTACTCAAATTTGAAAGCATTAACATGTAAATTCTCTGCATTTCATAAATCAGTACTCAGTTTTTAAAGCATTAACATGCAAATTGTATGTAATTCATAACATGTAAATTCTCTACGTTTCATAAATTAGCACTCAATTTTTAAAGAATTAACATGCAAATTATATGCATTTTTCATAAATTAGAGTTAAATCTATTGATTTTAGTTTTCTACCTCCAGCAATTCCTTCCAAAAGTTATAATGAAGTTAGATTGAATAAAAGTTGGTCAACTTACTAAGAATGCAAGACTTATTTTCCTATAATTTAAAGTAAAAGTTTTTTTTTTTTTTAATCATTCATTCTAATACATGGGTCCCTATAAGGTTATTGGTGATTCAATATTATTTGTAATATTTACGAATTCTACTCAAATGATTTAATTATGCTTAATGGACTTTAAAAATAAATTTGAAGGGCTATTTTGAAAATTTTGCAAAATGTTTGAGACATGTTTTACTCAAAAAAAAAAAAAAAGAGACCCATAAACTAGATCATATATGTTCTCTTTCGTCTCACTTTCTTGTTGTCACCCATATTTAAAGGATTATTCATATATGAATATTTTCCTTTTATTGTCTATATTCATTGCATTTATTAGTAAGGATACTCCTTCCTGAGAAGACCTAGAAAAAATACTTTTAAGTGTGGTAGAATAACTTAGTGACTTTAAGTTCTTATTGATGTTATTGAAGTTGATTCATTTATTGTTGTTTAGTTTGTTAGAACTTGTTACTAGACGAGCTTACAAGTTCAATTCTCATTTTGAAAGAAGAGATAATGATTTCAACTCTTGCCAAGAGCACTTATTTATTTAATTTTGGCATTTTTGGAAAGAGTTTGAGAGTGAGTTTGGTACAGTAGAAGAAAAAGAGTTTTATTTTTATTTTTTTGTATGAAAATATTGGAGAATGGGTTTGGTTGAATAAAAGAAAAAGAGTTTAAATTTTTTAGTGGAAACATTAGAGTGTGTGGTGAAATAAAGGAAAAGGGGTAAAATACAAATTTTGGTGGAGCTGTGGAATCTTTGAGTTAGTAGTTAGTAGAAATAGAGTAGGAGGAGGAGCCAGGGAAAGGTAAGGTGGGCTAACATTTTTCCTTATTATGTGATTATAAGTGGAGAAATGTTTGAATTTGAGATTATGGGATGGTAAGTGTGTTTTCTTGGTTGTTATAAAATGAGAAATGTGTTTTAACCAATGAATCCATGATGGAATTATGACATGCATTTTAGTTAAAATTTTGGTGTAAGGGGAGCTAACTTTTTTTCCTTATTATCAGATTATGAATGGAGAAATGTTTGAATTTGATATTATGGAATGGTAAACGTGTTTTGTTGGTGGTTATAAAATGAAAAATGAGTTTAAATTGGTGAATCGATGGTGGAATTGTTATACGCGCTCTAGTCAAAGTGTTTGGTGTAAGAGAGGTAATTGTCTTTCTTTCATGGTGTTTCACTTTGACCATTGAGATTGCAAATTAGACGCCTATGGTTAGAGAAATCCCTCTTGCGATTTTGAAGGTGTAACACACCACCTTCTTTCTATCTATGAATTATCCCAGTAAAATAACTATTTCCACTTAGTTAAGTGTTGGATCAGGATGACATTTTAGCAGTTGGTCTGTGACAAATGGTTCTTCACTTTGACCGTTGAGATCTTCGATGGGAGGTATATGATTAGAGTAGTTAGTCAAACACGATTATTCTATTTTAGGTTTCCCTTTCTTGGTTCTTCAATTTTGAGAGCATTATTACTTTGATGTGTTGGTTGATTGTCAGGAACTTGTTTGTGTTTTTGGACTAACTTTGGAATAAAATAGTGTTTGTGTATATTAGTAATTTGCAATTTGTATTACATGCGATTAGGTTTTTTACTGTTGGAAATTGAGTCTAAGAGTTATGAGGATTTTTAGAGATTTTGTGATGGAAAATTAAGATTTGAGTTTAAGTATGTATGAGGTATAAACTTATGGTTTTAAGTAGGACTAATATGTAAATAAGTTGAATGAATATTATTTTAACATGAGGACATTGTGAATTTTATTGGATTATTTTATATGATGGAGTGTTGAGTTCTCATTGCAAGTAATGACATGATTATACTAAATCAATTTTGTTTGGTTATGGATGGAAAGTGTTTAAGAAATTTTAATCATTATTTGAGAAGGAAATAATTAATATTATGTGGTATGAATATATGGTGATATATGGAATCATGATAAGTGGTGTAGGATTGGAATGTCTCATTGATTATAATGATAATGTGCTTAAATATGAAGGATGATCTATTGGTTTTGCTATGATGTAGTGAAATTCACTCTTTAAGGTCAAATGAAAGAAAATGGTTAAGTATATATTAAGTTAAGCAAAGTCGAATCAATTGAGAAAAATGATGAGTGGTTGTATAGTAAGAATTGAATGGAATAAATCAGAGTTTACTCCTTTAATATTGGGTTATTTTTAGAATTTGGGACTCTTTGATGATAGATAAAAGAAAATGAGTTAAGTATGTGTTAAGTTAAGAAGAGTTGAATCAATAGAGAAAAATGGTGATTGTATAGTAAGAACTAAATGGAATAAATCAGAGTTTAATCCTATGATATTGGGTTATTTTTAGCATTTGGAACTATTAGAGGATATTTTTTAAGTGATGAATTATCATTGAATGTAAGAACATTAAGAAGAAGTAAGTGGAGAGGGTAAATGTTTACGTCTTGGAGTTTTTCGTGTTGCATTATACATACAATTGTGCACATGTTTATGGGTGTTCAGCATCACTTGAATAGTGTTTTGTGTGACTTATTATTGTATGAGTAGAAATTGTGGAGTTAATGTTGTTTAGTATGATCGTGATGACATGTAAATGTATGCTTGTTTAGAAATGGACGATAACTCAACGAAAGTTGGTGCACTTTGTCTATCTCTAATGGTGAGCTTGAGTGTTGACTATACCCATAAGAGTCTCTCGGAGAGCAATGAGTAGTGATCTTTACATGTAAGTCTCTCTAGAAGAGTAGTAGAAATGGTAATTTTATGTGGTTGTATCGGATGTGAACTTTGTCAGGGAAGCTCTCGAGGAGAGTGATAGGAAGTTGCACTTATATAATTTGTTAGTGAAGCTCTCAATGAGAGTGATGAGAAGTGACACGTGTGTACTTCACTTGGGAAACTCTCAAGGAGAGCAATGAGAAGTGACACTTGTGTATTTTGTTAGGGAAGCTTTCGAGGAGAGTGATGGGAAGTGACACTTGTGTATTTCGTCGTGGAAGTTCTCGAGGAGAGTGATGGAAAGTGGAACTTGTGTACTTCATCAAGGAAACTCTAGAGGAGAGTGATGGGAAGTGGCACATGTGTACCTCGTAGAGGAAGCTCATGAAGAGCAAGGGAAGTGAATCTTGTTCGTAAGTCTTGTAAGAAGTAAGAAGGGTGTTTGCTTTAATGATGAGCAATTGTTGATTAGTTACGTATGAGAGTTGTGAAAAAAGTCTTCTATTGAAATCCACAATTTTTACTAAGTAACTTAGTAACATCCTAGACATGGTGTTACAGTCCTTTAATATCCTTAAAAATCAATTTAAATGTTTTAATGATGATATCATAATTTGTTCATTAAATATACATATTGAACCTGAGTTATAACACTACACAACCCTCTAGCCTCAAGCCTGAACCTAGAGACTAAGCATAAAGTTTTTTTCCCACCTTTTTCCCTTTAAGTAAATTTGATCAACGAGTTGTATGGTGAATAGGCAACTAAGATTACCACTAATTCGACCATCAATTCATGTTGTGATTGGACAATTAAGATCTTCAAAAAATCAATCATCAACTAGCATTGTAATCAGACGATTCAGATTATCAAAAATTCATCATCAACCTACGTTATGATGAGTCTATTAATGTCGTCAGAAATTAGATCATCAACTTATGTTGCGATCGGACGACCAAGATCATCGAAAATATGTTCATTAACTTGCGTAATGATAGGACGATTAAAATCACCAAAAAATTGATCATCAACTTGTGTTGTGAATAAATAGTTAAGATCATTAGTAACTCGATCATCAACTTGTGTTATGAGTGGATCATTAAGATCATCAATGAATAAACAGTTAAGATCATTAGTAATTTGATCATCAACTTGTGTTATGAGTGGATAATTAAGATCATTAGTAATTCAATAAACAATTTGCGTTGTGATCAGAAGATTAAGATAGTCAATAATTCGACCATCAACTTGTGTTGTAACCGAATAATTAAGATTGTTATTAATTTGGTCATTAACTTGTATTGTGGTCGAACGATTAAGATCTTCGGTAATTTGATCATCGACTTGTGTTGTGCTCAAATGATTATGATTAAGATTAAGTTGTCCTCATTCCTTAAGATAATGCCCTCCTATATAGAAAATAAATTGACAAATAAAAAAAAAACAAATGTGGTGCAAGTCCAATTTTACTTGCTCCAAAAATGGGTGCCAAAAGGTTCTAATCAAGAAGTATGGAGAACCTTAAGCTAGAACATTCAATATGTTATCTTTTTCTTCTCATTGTCACCCTTTATTTGAATTATTATTATGATATGAATGCTTTCCTTTTATTGTTTAGATTCATTATTATTATTATTATAAATACTCCTTTAATATCTTTAAAAGTAATTTAAATGCCTTAATGATGATATCATTATTTGATCATTAAATGTATATTACAGTCACATGAATAAAGCATCCATCCAATGAAAACCAATTAAGTGAGAGGATCATAAAATGAGCCATAACACTACAAGACCATAGGCGGAACCTCATAGGAGTAGGGAGGGGCCTAGGCCCCCCAAATATTTTTGATTTTTTTCAAAATTATATATCCATTTTTTTTATTTTTAAAAATTTTGAAAATTTTAAAATTATAAATAGTATATTTTAAAAATTGATGATAATTAAATTGTGTCTCTTTATTTATTTTATAAAATACAATATTTAATGTTAATAAATAATAAAAAATAAAAAAAAAATATTTAGGTTTAATTAGTCTTCTAGTATCTGTTTTCGTCTAAAAATATCAAATTGCCACTAAATTGAAAGTAAAAGAACGGGAAGATCAACTTACATTTTTGGAAACAATAACCAAAAGAGTAATTAAATCAAACATTTATTAAAATAATTTTATTTTCTTCTGTCATTGCCTTTTAAAATTTTGACAAAATTGTACTCATCTCTCACTATCATATGTTTTTTTGAAGAAAAATGAAGTTAGACACGTACTCATTATGTTTGCTCCCATTTCTCATCTGTTTCCTTCATTTCTTGAAGAAATAAAATGTAACTCTCTCTTGTCTTACTTGATGATGAAATATTACTTTAATAGTTATTAAAATTATTTTTTATCTCATGAGCCTTTTGTATACTTACTTTTTATGATAATAGAAGAAAACAAAACATGTATTATATGTTTTTTATAACCGATTTTTAATTATGACTTGATTATAATATATTTTTCTTCTAATACTTATGTCTCTCAATATTTTATTAGATTATGATAAATTATTTTTTAGTATATTTAAAAAAAAGCATATTGATGAAGAATAAAATAATGAATTTATTTTGTAGGAGTAGTAAAAGGGAAGCTACACGTGAAGATGAAAACCAGTTAAATTATATTTCTTCACATCTTTTAAAGTATTTAAAGTATTATACTAATAATCCAATTTAACGATCCAATTGTTTTATAGAAGAGTCATTTTTTAAAGTGTTATACTAATGGTCCAATCAAATGATCAAAAAATTATATTATTCTAGCCCCTCCAAAATTTTTGGTCAAGATCCGCCATTGTACAAGACAGTGGCGGATCTTGACTACAAAATTTGGAGAGGCCAAAACAATATAATTATTTGACTATTAGATTGGATCATTAGTATAATGCTTTAAAAAATAACTCATCTAACTGAACAATTTGATCATTGGTACAATACTTTAAAATATGTGAAGAAGTAAAATCTATCTTGTTTTGATCTTCACCAACAACTTATCTTCTATTACTTTTAAAGAATGAATTTATGGTTTTATTCTTCATCAATATACTTTTAAAAAAAATTAATATTAAAAAATAATTTATCATAATCTAATGAGAAATTGAGAATCGTAATTATTAAAATAAAAATATATTATAATCAAGTCACAAAATCGGTTTGAAAAAAAAACATAATATATTATTTTTTCTGCTATATTCATAAAAAAATGAATATGCAAAGTTCATGAAATAAAAAATAATATTAATAACTATTAAACTAATAATTCATTATCAAGTGAGACAAGACAATTACCTTTTTTCTTAAGGAAGGAAGATAATAAACGATAAATGAGAGCAAAAGTAATGAGTTTGTGTCTAACTTATTTTTTTCTTCAAAAACAAAAAGAAAACATGAGGCTGAAAGATGAGTACAAGTTTGTGAAAACCTAAAAAGACAATGAGAAATAAAATAAAAAATATTTTAATAAATATTTGTTTTAATTACTATTTTGGTTTTTGTTTCCAAAAATGTAAGTTGATTTAGTCTCAATTTGGTTATGATTTTTTAGTCGAAATTTGATATTTTTTTGACAAAAACAAAAATAAAAAAATAATTAAACCTAAATATTTTTACTCTTTATTATATTAAATTTTATATTTTATTATTTATTATGCTTTATAAAAAAATTAAAAAGACACAATTTAAATTTCTATCAATTTTTAAAATACATTACTTATAATTTAAAAAAAATTAAAAATATATATAATTAAAAAAATCAAAAATTTATATACATAATTAAAAAAATCAAAAATATTTTGGGGGGGTCAAGGCCCCTCCCTGTTCCATGTATAATCTGCCACTGCTACAAGACTCATTACAAAACACAAGTTGAGGTAGTGTATAGTGACAATAAAGGAAAATTATGTTGAAATTCAAACTTTTATTCCACAAAATAATGTTGAGTTCATATTAGAGAAATAAAGTAACAAAGTTGTATCAAATGATGATGAAAGTATGCAAGAATATGATGAAAAGGTGTAACAATATGATGATTAAAAACCACGTAATAGAGAAAAATTTAAGCATGTTGAGATTGAAGGTTTGTTTGTTGATGCTAATCATATACCACATTATTCGTCTCCTCGAGAATCTAATATAGCAAACATGATTATGTTAGATTGTGTCAATAAAGGCATTCCTAAGCCTACTTATGATCTTGACCTCACATGTAAGACCAAATACCATATGAATTACATTTGTAACAAAATATTGTCTAATAGTATGCAGGAAATTTTGGCTTACTATAGTTGGTCCTTGCAAAGAAATGAAATGTGGTAATTGGTAAATTGCCCAATTAGAAAGAAACCAATAGGGATAATAACAGTATTTTCTTGGAATTGAGGTTTCGAGATTGAAATCACGAATTGAGGTCTCAAAAGTATGCATTGGATTTGTCGAAAGAAATTAAGGTGACAACATGCTAATCAACAAATTTTATAATTAAAGGGATTAAAGTTGTGTATTGAAAAAGATCAAACTCTAACAAACAAAGGGAGATATCATATATTTGTAGGAAAATTGAGGTATCTCTCACACCTTGGACTATATTTAACTTATTCTCTTAGTGTGCTTAGTTAGTTCATGCCCACTTTAAGCAAAAAACATGAATATTGTTATACAAATTTTAGGATACATAAAACTACTCCTACAAAATTATAACTACAAAGATGTGATGAATTATATTGATGTCACTACAAAGAAAATGATATTTAGTGGAGACTATTTTGCGGAGGTTATAAAAACCTCTCACAAATTAACATGATTTAGGATGGTTTGGTGGATTTAGGGTTTAAATTCTTTTTTTAAGAGGTCTATGACCTACACAAATAATAATACATTTTTCACCTTTACCTTTTCCTTCCCTAATTTTTTTTCACTTGATCCCTCCTATTCTTTTATAATCCCAAATTTTTACACTTACTAAAACTTTTTCCCCAAATTCAAAAATCTAAGTGTGAGTTCATCTTTACTTAAGCGTGAGTTCATCACCAGTTCAAACACCTACCTAAGTATCAGTTCATCAAAATCCTGAGAATCAGTCTATCATACTCCCATTATTGTTGTTAATCACGTCATGACCCACTTCGAATGAGCATGAGCTTTTGATGATAGAAAATCATCCTGAATACTTCAAATTTGTAAAAGATAATCTTGTTACATGAAAAAAAAAAAAGTAAGAAGTAAAAATGTATAGTTAGATCTAGTGTAGAACCTCAACTTGGAGAAATTATTCTTGGACTCTATGAAGGAGCGTGACTTAAACTACCTTTTCATGGTTTAACTTTGTCATTAGCTTGATAAAAGTATTTTAGAATTACCAAACACTCAATGTGAATATCAATTGGCTTATAATCTTACTAAAGTTGTGATAAACCTATTTTTTGAAGATTAAACGAGAAAATGTGTGACACTTATTTTATTAACTTGAGAAGAAGTGTTGAGATGAAAATATTTAATTAAATAAATTATAATCTTGTTAATCAAGATTTTCTTAACTTTGTTAACCATTTTTTTTTAATTTAGTATTTATAAGTAGACTCTCTTATTTAACTTGTGATTTCTAAGAATAAAACACTATAAAACCAATGTATTTATTTAAAATATATATAATAAATTCTACAAACAAGAAAATTCTCAATCAAACAAATTATAAATAATTGAAACAACTTATGACATATGCATCCATTTTATGAGGTCCATTAATCAAAAGAAGTAACTTGGAAATAATGGAGACTATCGGGACTCTACATTTTTATGACTCTGTCCACCATTTACGTGCTTGTCAGATCTTGCATGGATTTAACTACACTTTTCATCTGCCCATTCTTTTCATCAATTAAGGTATCCCATATTCGACACCAATGCTATAAATCGCTTGTGTTGAGCTTTTTAATAAACTGTTCAAAAAGTTACTGCTCTTTTTTCATTTTATTGTCATTTATTATCATCATATACAAGTTCAAATAATTATTTTTATTTTCCCATCGGTAGGATTAGTGAATTTGGTAACTAAATACTTCTAATGTAATCAAATAAATTCTATAAACAATTCTCAACGCCCAATTTCATCTAGATAATTTATACAAAATTATAATAAATAAATAAATAAATTATTTATTTATAATTAATGAAAATCAATATGAAAAACAAAATTAAAACTAGAGAGCTTGTGAGAGGAATGTTTGGGAGCTTCATGGAAAGAAAACTTATATTTTCACTTGTAATTATAATTATAAATGTTTTTCTAATATAACTCAACAATAGAATAAAACTCTACATTAATTTAAAGTTGATAATCATTAGAGTAATCTTTCAACTATGTTGCACTCAAGGTTTCTAACATATACTTTGGGGGTAGACCACACTACTTCCTTGATAAGATACAATAAGGATTAAATATGTTTTTTTTTTTAGTGAAAATTAAAATTAATTTTTCTTCAAAATTTTAACACAATTTAGTCTTTCAATTTTTGAAATGTGTAAATTTAATTTTTTTAACTAAATTTTGTTAAGTTGATTTAATGTTACAAACATGTGTTTCATGATAATATTTAAGTTGTTTACAACTTCTGACACATTTCTAATTCAATGTTAGTTGAGAAATGAATTAAAACTTTAAACAAATTTACCAAAATTTAGTTAAAATAACTACATTCACACATCTCTAAAAATAGGAGACTAAATTAGTCCAAAGTTTCAAAAAAGAACTAGCTCCAATTATTAAGAGGCAAAAACATATTTAACCTCGTCATAAATTAATCTTGATGCTTTAATCCTCCTTTTGACCCATAAATACCCTTAATCAGGTAAATCTATGAGAGACATATATTAAACTTATTTTCTAATTATATTTTAAGATTCAATATATTTTCTTTACAAATATAAAATTTCATTATTTTAGACTTTATCATATATTTGATGATAGTGTCTTAAAACATCATTTCTTTTATTTGAATGTTAGTATAAAAGATGGTTTTACTGTGGTCATATACCATTTTCTCTTGTGAGGGTTATTGTAATTTGTAAAGCTGAAAAAACTTGGAATCATAGATTGGGTGATACAACATTTTTATGACTCTGTTCAAAACTTAGGTATTTGTCAGATCTTGCATGCATTTAACTAGGGTTTCTCATGTGTCCACTTCTTTCATCAATTAAGGGATCTATATATTTCCATATAAATTATATAAATTGGCTGTGCTTGAGCATCCATAATAATTGATGAAAAAGATACTTCTTTTCATTTAATTTTCTTTGTCCGTTGTAATGATTTAAAAAATAATAAGTTAATAAGACACAATATATATATATATATATATATATATATATATATATTCAACCGTTTTACATTTTCTGTCTTTCATAAATAAAGAATTTAAATAGTTATTTCATCTTAATTCATTCTTAAATTATTGATATTACAATATTATGATAGTCATATGTATTTTCTGAAATTATATATTAGGATAAATATACATATATTTTGAAATTTTGGTTTGGGCTTATACTCTTCTTAAACTTTAGTAGATGACAAATAAAACAAATGTACTTTTAAAATTTTAAAATGTTCTAAATACCAAAAGTAAATTAAAAGTGGCTTTATTGGTAAATAGTTCAGTTTGACTTTAAATTATGGATACAAATTAATCTAATACGTAACAAAATTGTCAACGTGAAAAGGATTTTTGTTGAAGTGCGTAATTTTACTTGGAAGGAAATTAAATAAAAATAATAATAATCTGAAAGATATTCGTCCAAATCCTACTTAACTTTGATGAGAAAAATTCATTTGAGTAAATTTGAGTTTAGATTTCAGTGTGTAATTGTTGCCTAGTTTAGATTTGAGAATGTGAATCCCTAACCCACATGGTGAAACAATTAATAAAGAAAATCAGAAGAAGGCAAATTGATTTCGTGATCTTTCAATATTAAAAGATTAAAAGAAAGAGAGTACCATCAAAGTATATACACCTTCTTAGCCAAATAGATTTATATATATTTTCTCATAAATGCTAACTTAAAAATTAATAAAATATTTCAATAACTATTGATAGATTATATTTACTTTTTAGGCTTATAAAAACTATCTAGTACGTGAAACCCGAGAAATCTTAAATATCTTAATCAAGTCTATTTAACTAATGAGTAATTTATAAATAAAAAACATTATATAATTTGAAATAAAAGGTTAACTCAATAACCGGAGAGTTGATAATAACTTACATATGCCTTTTGAAAATTTTACATAATTAAAATGATTAGATGGTTGAGTTATCTAATTGTTTTTAGAGACGTTACGACAGTGAAGGTAAGGACGATTCAAGGATAAAGCAAGTAAAACATTCATTATAAGTCTCTAGAAAAAAAGGTCTCAAAATTCTTTTATTATTAATATTTTTGTATTAAATTAATTACAAAATTATGTTTAAAAAAAAAAGACTTAAAAAAAATTCTTTTAATACTAATATATCTATGTTAAATTAATTATAAAATTATGTTTAAGAAAAAAAAGATCCAAAAAAATATTTTATATTATTAATATAATTCTATTAAATTAATTATAAGTTTATGTTTGAAAATAGAATTTAATTAAGTTATTATTGTCTTATAACTTTAATTGGTATTAAAAATCATAATTAATGACTTAAGACTTTTTTTGTAGTAAATTATAATTTTGTTTAGGGAGAAGATAATGATTAGGGATATCTTTATTCTCTAATGATCAATCTATTATATTTTCTTTTTTATCTCCCGATGACTTCTCTTGCCTCTCATTACTTTCTTCTCTTTTAGGAGTCATTTTTTTAAGGTTTTAGCATATTACATTTCTTGAATATCCCCATCTTGAATCTCATGTTGTACATGTGTACCAATATTTCATCTTCATCTCTGGTTAGTATGTTTTTTCTTTCTATTTGTTTTTCTGTTATTTTTATTTTATTTTGAATTTTTATTAGAATTAGAAATGTGTTTCTTCTTCCCAGTGTGGTTTTTTCGGTACTTTTTGATTTATAAGTTTCAAGATTTTTTTTTTCATATATCTTGCCCACTTACTACCGAAGAACAATAATTTGTTTGAATTTTTTTTATTAATGATTAATCTTAAAATAAACTCCGCAGGTTGGTGAAAAAGTCGAGACTTAATGAAAAAGAGGTTTGAGACTTCAAGATACTACAAGTCTACTATCATGTTTACTTCCTTGACCACCAAAACCAGGTTTTATTTTTTTTAATTCATTTATTTTATATATTTATCTTTAATATTATTTTAGATATAATTTTTTATTTCATGTAAATATATATATATATATATATATATGTCAACTAGAAAATTTGAATCAGACTATTCAGAAATCCAAAAAAAAAATTGAGACATCAATTGCATCACAAAAATGAGTTATGAATAAATTTAGAAAAATAGATAAGAAAAATGAATTAGAAAATACAGATAGGTGCTCTTTGAATAAACAAGATAATGACAATATAGATATATGTGAAAGCAACAATAGAGAAATAGGAGTAGTTAGTGATGAGGATAATGTTAACAATTTCAATATTGGTTGTTTCAGTCGAGAGGAGTTTATCAAAGCTAAAGATAATAAAAACGTATTTAAGATGAACAATGTTCCAAGAAAAATTAAACGAATTAGTCATATTATCTATTAAAAAAGAAATGTTAAATGAAATTAATTTTGACAATTTAATAAATAATTTTGCATAAAAAAAGCTCAAAAAATAAATTTTAAATAAAAGACCTTATTTTATAAGTTTGTTTTAGGGCTCCCAAACTCTTGAGTCATCCTTGGGTGAAGGGCATTATATAACACACGTAAGAAAGATGTAAAAAAATTCATAATTGCGGTATCTGGAAATAAAAGCCGTAAAAAATAGAAAATAGATATTTGCAAGTAATAGATATGTTTATTTTTTATATTCATATCTTAACGAAACGAAAATGGTTTATGTATCATATATACCCGTTAATATCTAATTTATCAAAATACACTTTTATATATATATATATATATATATATATATATATATATATATATATATATATATATATATATATATATATATATATATATATAACTTATATGAATTCGAGTTATTTAAACTTTGTTTGAAACTTATGATTGGTATTGTGCTGTACTTTATTTGAATTAATTTGAACGTTATTTTTTTTACCGACAAAATATATATATATATATATATATATATATATATATATATTAATAGTAGAATATTTGGGATGCTCTAATCCTTAAAATCTAAAATAATACACTAGAACATACTTTTCACTATCATGTGGTAAACGCTTAGTAGTGGGGGTTTGTTAGGTTTACGGGATTTCACTAGGGAAATATAACACCAATAAGACCTGAATCTAACCACATAAGACATTGATACCACTCTCAACCAAAAATCTTAAGACAATGGGTTTATGGGTCTTTATCCTTATACAGTGGTTTACTTTCTCATTTCTAACAAATATGAAACTTAGACTTACACTTAGATTTCCAACATCCTCGTGTGATGGATGTATGATTTACTCTTATCTAAACTTATCAATCACTACCATTAAGTGTCCACCATCTAGGTATATATTTTACAAAACATAGTAAATCAATCTCTTTTAAGTACTACATTTTTGCCTGATAGGAGGTCTTCATTGCCTTTTAACCTTTATCGTTGCCCTTTCTTCGTTATTCCATTTAGCATTTTGTGATAGCACAGTCATCTTCACCTCAACGGTTCGGTCCATTGCAGACTTTTGTTGATCACATTATGCTATCATTCTTCACTTTAGTTAGGTGTAAGTTCAAATCTGTAAAAAATATTTTGCATATCATGGCTAACAACATAAATAAACAAACAGTGAGAATCAATCCATCTTTATAATAAATCTTTTCCCTTTGCTTCCATTCTGAATAAACATTTGGACGTTGTTATGTTTGATTAAAGGTTTAAAATTTAGTTTTATACATAGATATTTTATAAATTTTAATATAAATATTTTTTAGATTTTAATAACCATAATTCTTTTATAACTTTATATTTTTTTTATACAATTTTTTGTTTGTAAATATTTGTGGGTACGTAGCGGTAATAACAAATGTAAGGATCTTACAAGATTGAAGGTCTTATAAACATACGAATTATCGACCTCAATAATCACATATTAATTTTTATTAAAATTATATTTTCTCTTCTTATTTATTAATTTAGTATCATTCTAATTTATTCTTCTAATATTATAAACAGCTAATTTATTATTCTAATAATATAAATAGCTAATTTATTATTCTAATAATATAAATAGTATTTTTCATTAGATACCAAAAATATTAATTCAAAAAATTCTCATACATTAATTAAATATTTGCTTATATCTATGCTTATATATAAAGAAAGTTGTTGTTTTTTTTATATGTACATATATATTTTCTAATTTTACTCTTTAAGTAAGTAATCGTTATTTTAAATTAAAATAATTACATTTTCATTTTTACCCTTTGAATGGCAGTTATATAAATTTAATTATTTTGTAATTAAAATAATTATTTTACTATTTTATTCTTCTAATAAATAATTTTTTTACTATTTTATTCTTCTAATAAATAATTTTTTTAATTCAAATAATTATTTAAAAAAACTATTTAATAAATAAAATATATAAATTATTTATTTTTATAATTTGTACCTATATATAAGGAGGTCCTCTTTTTGTATTTAATTTGTTTTTCAATTTTATCCTTTGAATAATTTTTTTTTATGAATTAATGGTCGTCCATTAATTTAATACGGTTAGGGTTATAATTACTCATATAATTTATTACTCCTTATGAGGTTTAAATGTTTGTATCTTTTATGAGTTATTTCTTGTATCTAAAAGTAGCATTTTTCCTGAGTAATATTAAGACACCCAAAATCCAAAACAGTTGATCTCCACTCTCTACGAGTTACATCCTCCTCTTTCTTCTCTCCCTTATTAGTTTTATTTTATAACACATTATCAACACAATGTTTCAACCAACAAAAGCGCTAGTGGGAGTATTTCTTTATAAGGACATTGTTTTGCCCGTCTCAATCCATAGTCTCTCTAATCCTTCCTTCATTTACAATTTTATCTTATATTCTTATTTTTGTGATAAGAATTGTTTAACTTTATGAATCTTCATCTTTGTCTTATTATTATTATTTTATTATTTTTATATGATTGTGATTATTATTATTATTATTATTATTATTTTATGTGTTAGTTCTAAACATGTCAAATATTGCAAATTTTGAATTTGTGACCTTGATATTACGAGAAAGAATTACTTATATTGGATATTGAATATTGAAATACATTTGGATACAATGGGTCTTGGTGATGTTATTAAATAAATAAATAAATAAAGTGTTTGAGCAACTAATTTTCTCCCACAACAACAATATAGTGACGAGGGATTTCACAAATATTTTGAATTTATTTCATGTCTTCTTGTGGCTGAACAAAATAATGAGTTTGTGATGAAGAATCATGAGACACGTCGAATTGGTTTTGCTTCATTCCCAAAAGTGAATGTAGAAATATTTGATTTATATTTTCATGGTTGTGATAATGATATGGACATGGTCATATAGGAAATTTCAAAGAGACATTTTATCACACAAAGTGAAACAATAATGTAAAAAAGGTAAAAGAAAAAGGTGACAATGACGAATAAGATGAAAATATAAGTTATTATTGCGGTGGTAAAAGTCATTTGAGTTGTATTTGTCATATTTCCAAAGCATCTTCAAGAAGAAAATTAGGAAAAGAATCGCGACTCCGAAAACTGTCTTAGCACCTTTGATTTGCTTGATCTTCCTTCCATTCGTTCATCACGAATTAGTTTCGCTCACTCTCATCTTGGTCTTCAAATTCTCCTTCAACCATCATGATCTCTAGATATCGAGCCTCCCTTGATCAACTTTCACTTCCTCAAATCATACACTCGCACATCAGGCTCTGGGTCCGTGATGGAATGCTCTCGTTCTCCCTTGATCAACATCACAAAGGATTTGCCACTCTCTTTAATGAAACGCTCGTTTTGAGAAAAAAAAAACCTTGGTCAAACTATAGTTGACCCATCAGGGGCTAGTCTGCAAATAAGAGCAAATTAGGATTAAGGGTTCACAAACAATTTAGCAAAAATAAAAGGTGTCCTGGCAAAGCAAATTTATTCTAAAATTGAAATTCTAAAGGAATAAAAATAATGCCAGTAAAAGACTACTAAAATAATCTTGTTACCATGTTTTTATGAAAACTAAATTTTCCTAAGCAAATAACAAAAACTAGTTAATTCAAAACAAACAAATATTTATTTTTAAACTAAAAAGAATTTTGTAGAAATAAAACATGAGCAAACTTGGAGTGTTAACACACTTTAGGGTTGACATTAAACTCAATTATCTGGATACATATCTTTGATATATAGAATTCATTATTAAAGTTGACATTAGACTCAATTATCTAGATATATGCATTTGATATAAAATTTACTGAAGGTTGTGATGGTTCCTAGACTCTGTTGAGTCATAGCCTCAAGGAGTATCACCCAACTACACAAGGTTAATTTTCCTTCACGCCTAGAACCAAAAAACAAATACGAAAACTATGACCTATTGTTATTCTCACCATATAACTCATTTTGAGTGTGAATGATTATTAAAGTTCATTATCCATCATTCCAAACATCTCATATATCAAGACATACAATAACAATACTTTTACTAAGAATTCCCCTTAAAATTCTTACAAACCTCATCATACATGCTCACAACAACATATTTTCTTCAATTTATCATAATGAAAACCATAAGCGTGATTTACATCAACCACAAAAACATAAAACAGTTAAACAATAAAAAAGAAGCAAAACAAAACATTTAGCTTTCACCGTTAGCACTCAACATCATTTGATTCGTAAAATTAGTACCCGATCAACATGCCACCACTCAGTGTCATTCGGACTCAACACCAATTAACCGAAAAATGTTCAGCTGAAAAAATGTAGCGTTCAGGTTCATCGGTGAAATTAACTCGAAAAAACGTGTTGTTATAATTAAAAAATATAACATAGTACATACATTTTAAAAAAACGTGTTTAATTATATATATATATATATATATATATATATATATATATATAATCTCGTGATATTTACCTATCTAAGTAAAAGTTCATAAAGCGATAAGTTTGATTTGTTAATAAAAGAGGCAAAATATGTATAAAATAAAAATATACGTATAATCAAAAATGATCTTAGCAATAGGATTCATTAATGCGAAAAAAAAAAAAAAAGCAATAGTAGTTAGTAGTAATAATAACATTGATCTCGCGATATAATGTCGGCGCGGGCGAGACGACGGTGCCAAACGAAATCAGCAAAGGGTACGGTCTCTTTTGGAAAGCCCTCAATCAAGGGTCGCCACGTATCGCAGCCGAACATCTGGACGGAGCACACGTCTGTGGGTCCCACGCATCTGCCTCAACATTTATTGGCTCGTTTAATGAGGCGCACCCAATAAAATAAACCCTCACCCCTCATAACCATAACCCCCTTCCCCCTCTCTTCTTAATCTTAACCACGGTCCGGTTACAACCTTGTACGGCTCGTGATCCTCTCCGCGACCCGAACCGGACGCACGCAAATCTGTCCACAACAACACCAACAACCGTGAAAATCTTCATTGCCTCTCTCTCTGTCTCTCTCTTACTTTTGCTTCTGTGTTGTGACGCGTTTTATTCTCTCTCCTTCATAATCATTCTCCACTCGCGCTCCGTTTCTCGCCGGCGATTGTCTCAGATCAATCGCCGCCGGCTCCGCCTCGCCGTTCAATTCACACTCTTGTTGGCGCGTGCGGTCATCTCCTGAACCCGAGGATCTCACCGTTGAGGTTCTGCGGGGTAATGTGCCTCGGAATTCGAGGCTCTGGCGTTGCTGCTCGGTGGGCTCCGAATTCGGAACGCTGCGGCGGGTTTGGATCTGGAATTGGTTTGGGAAGGGGAAATTGAATTGACGGGTTAGGGTTTGGCGAGGGGTGCATTTATGAAGGAGGTGCTGTTGGGTGGGGGAGATAAGATTGAGAGGAAGAAAGCGAGGGTGGTTTGGGAAGGGTTGATGATGATGGGTCTCAAAGGGGAGAGTAACAACAAGCTGAGGAATTCGATGGTGGTGTCATCCTCGTCGTCGAGGTCGTCGAGGATGAAGCTGTGGATGATACGTGCGACCACATCGGTGTTGCTATGGACCTGCGTCGTTCAGTTAACGGCGTTGGGTGACATGTGGGGGCCTAGAGTCTTGAAGGGGTGGCCTTCGTGTTTCACGTACGAATCTGCGCTCACTGAGTTGCCGTCTTCTACCCCCGTAGTGCTCCCACCCAAGAGTCAGTAGTAATTGATTATTTCTTCTTTCGTCTTTTTCATCGGTTTGTTCCTGCGTTTTACGTGATATTGGGTTTATTTAATTTTGTTTGTTTTTTTATCTTAATGTTGTTGTTGGCAGGGGTGTATAAGAACAATGGTTACTTGATGGTGTCGTGCAATGGAGGACTGAACCAAATGAGAGCAGCGGTGAGTGGTGGTTGGCGCATGCCTTTGCCGTTTTATTTTTTTCCTTTTCTGTTTTAGGTTTTCTGATTTGGTGATGCACTTACTTTGTACAGATATGTGACATGGTGGCTATTGCAAGGTATTTAAACGTGACACTTATAGTGCCTGAATTGGATAAAACGTCCTTTTGGGCTGACCCCAGGTTAGTTTCTCATTCCATTTTGGTGTATATTGTTTCAGCAAACTATCAATGTTTCGAGGGTGTAATGTAGTAGGTTTAAGTAGTGTTTGATTTTCTCGTCACTTTTTGGTTTTAAGGTCTTTTTTCTTAAACAATTTCACCCCATTCAGCAATTGATTTCTTATCCAATGTTTTTTTGAAAATTGTTTCTGAAATAAGTGTCTCGAAAATGGAAAATTGAAAACAGTTGGGGCATGCTTACCCTTCTCAGTTCTACACTCACTTTTGTGCTTGTACCGCGCTCCACTACTTTCCCTACCTGTATGCTTTTTAAGCAGGATCTGTTCTCAATTCATGTATTCTTACTTGTGTGTCAGTGAGTTCCAAGACATCTTTGATGTGGATCATTTCATTACATCCTTGAGGGATGAGGTTCGGATATTGAAAGAGTTGCCTCCTAGACTGAAGACGAGAGTGGAGAAGGGATTACTTTACACCATGCCACCGATTAGTTGGTCTGATATATCATACTATAAGAACCAGGTTAGTTTGAATAATCCTTAGGCCGACAAGTTTACAAGTTTTAACATGCTTTATTCTTTCTAAATTTCGTAGTACTATGCATGTCAATTATGTTATTTCGAGTTTCTGTTTCTCTGATTAAAAAAACATATGGTATGATTATTCTTTCAGATTCTACCTTTGATACAAAAGTACAAAGTCGTCCATTTAAATCGAACAGATGCTCGGCTGGCCAATAACGAACAACCTTTGGAGATTCAGAGGCTGCGATGCAGAGTCAATTTTAGTGCTCTTAGATTTACTTCTCAGATTGAGGACTTAGGCAAAAGGGTGATCAAGCTTCTGAGGCAAAATGGCCCATTTCTGGTGCTTCATCTCAGGTATGAAATGGACATGCTGGCATTTTCAGGCTGTACACAAGGTTGCAACAGTGATGAGGTGGAAGAGTTGACGAGGATGAGGTGAGTGTTCTGCCTAGTTCAGCTGTTCTTTAATTTTCAGGGCATTCTCTCATTGTGGCGTTTGAAAGGGACATTTTCATAGGAATCTTTCTTAAATTTCAATTTACTGTGCATTGCCAGATATGCTTATCCTTGGTGGAAAGAAAAAATAATTAATTCTGATTTGAAGAGAAAGGATGGTTTGTGTCCTTTAACACCTGAGGAGACTGCTCTTACACTTAGGGCCCTTGACATCGATAAAAACATTCAAATCTACATTGCAGCTGGGGAAATATACGGTGGAAACAGGAGAATGGCAAGTCTTGCCGAGAACTATCCAAGATTGGTAACTAACTTAAGGCTTAAGGAAACCTGCAAATTGTGATGCTTATTGCTGTTCGACTTCCTCTTACCATTTGCTAATCTATTTTTTTGAAACAGGTCAGAAAGGAAACACTGTTGGAACCGTCGGACCTTCAGTTCTTCCAAAATCATTCCTCTCAGATGGCAGCATTAGATTACCTTGTCTCACTAGAGAGTGATATTTTTGTTCCTACATATGATGGAAATATGGCCAAAGTAGTCGAGGGACATCGCAGGTAATCTTTGGCTAATAAGAATTCTCATAGTGATTACTACTCATCAACAAAATAATTTGGTCGATCAGTAACTTAAACTTGTTTTATTATATATTTTGTGGTTGGAGTATTTCTGTGCATCAAAAATCTAGAATAGTTATGATTAAACATGATGTAAATCGATCCTTTTTAATAAGGATTACCAATATAGAAATACCTGTGATATTTGTTTACCTTTAAGCACTACTATGTTAACTCCCAACCTAATTTGATAATGCCCTTCATTTACTGCTGTAGATATCTTGGGTTCAAGAAGACGATTTTGTTGAACAGAAAGCTTCTAGTTGATTTGATAGATCAATACCACAATGGAGAATTGAACTGGGAGGAATTCTCTACAGCGGTGAAGCAAGCCCATGCTGATCGCATGGGCAGTGCAACTAAAAGATTGGTAATCCCTGACAGGCCCAAGGAAGAAGATTATTTCTACGCCAATCCAGAAGAATGTTTAGAACTATCAGATGGTATGTTGAGCAGTACGTGAGTGATAGTCTTTGGAAATAAGAGAATTTAGTTGTTCCCTCTCGTGCACTTGGTTTTCTACCACAGATATTAAGATAGGTCTCCATGCAGTTTAGCAAAGATGATGACAGTTTTTTTGTACCGAAGAGGCAGTCATAGTGACTGTTTGAAGGGGGAGGGGATAGGCTTATCATGAAAGCTCGAGAAGGTCAAGCAAGGTAGCCGAGGGATACTTTATATATAAAAGATGCAAATAATCCATCACATTCATGTATAGAAGCCACACCCTGCAATTACAGGGTGAGAGCAGATCAAACTGCATTGTACAAGGAGGGATTCATATACAAATTTGGATTTCTGGAACTGCAGTTCGTGGAAGCTTTATTCCTTGGTACCAAAATTTTTCCTTCTCTTCCAAATATAAATATAGTACAATCACAAATATTTTTTCCTTTACCACCCTTTTTATTTAACACGATCATTGTCAATTTTCGAATTACCCGCTGTATAATTTGTTTGTTCATGATTATTCAGTCCTAATTTCTTAGCTTTGGGGCTTTGGGTCATTATTAATAAGGGAGAGTGGTAGGTTGGACATTTCTTTCGTGTGATTTATATTTATTTATATTTGACAGAGTTGTTATCTTACCAATCGCAATCATGTATCCATAATTCATATCTATAATTCTTGATATGATAATATGATGATATTATTTCAACTTAATTTCTATAATAATGGTATCTTATCAACGTCAACCACCTAATAGCTCTGAACCAATAAGCCCATTTGAACAGTGAACTCTTGTCCTCTGCAACCCCGTCTTTCTAACATATGGTTTTGGATGGAACTTAACTTGTTTTATTGGTTAGAATCCTTATCTTATAAGGCAAATTGGAGTTGTTACAAGTTGAGTCTTTGTTCTCCAGTAAGACAGATGACAAACACAAGCCATCGGTGACAAGTGGTCCACTTTGTTTTTTGTTTGTTCCGTGACATCGTAGGAAATGCGAAATGATATATGATTAGAGTTCCGTGGTCGTTGACGAAGAATATTTATCTTTAATCCCCTCTTGTGGAGTCAAGTTTTGGGATGAGGAACTATCGTTTTTTATTAACTTGAGAACGATTTTTATATTTGATATCAAGAATTCCTTTGATGAATTATTTAGATGGAGAAATATTTTTATTAAAGGTACTTAGTATAAAATAGTATTTGTTGCAAGAAAATTAACATCTTTTCTATTTTGTACTTTAATTAAAAAATTTACTCGTATTTTTTTATGCGTTATAGATTCTAATCAATTGAAATTTATTGCAATATTAGCTCTTGTACTAGTTAAAATGTTGAAATTTTTTTCTAAAATTATTTATATTCATTATTTAATATGAATTTTAATACATGATGCAGGTTTTCGTCTTTATCTCTGACTATCTTATCAATAATCAATTTCTATGTTTATTGTTTTTGTATGTTTTCATTACTTAGATCATGCTAAATAAAAATAGCATGTCTTCATTCGATGTAGAGTCTCTTTCGTTTTTCTCAGCAAAATTGAATCACCAATTAAATTTGAGAATATCCGATTTGATGGTAGTGGTGAAAATCTAGTTCAAAACATCCACTTTGAAGGAATTTGAATCACATTTTCCAAGATTATTCTAATAAAACACATCAATTCTTTGAGTTTTTATGTTCAATATATTGTTGTAAGAAACATAAAAGAAGATATAGAATAAAATGTATCATTCAGTATGCACGTAGAGTGTAACAGTGAAAGTATCAATATGAGAACTCAAATCATGCGTAAGAACCTAATGAAATAAACAAAATTATGAGACTTGCATGCAAACAAATATTCTCAAAATCCTTACCTTGGATGAAGTATTTTAATAATTCTAAAAAATTGAAATGGATTGCATTTAAAAATTTTGCAATTGAATTTTCTTCATTCTCTAAATAATCTATTTGGATAGAGTAATTGGAATACCTTACATTTCAATTTCTTATTTTAGGTAAAATAATTGAATTTCTCTTATGAGATAAAATTTTATTTTAATAATATTTATTTTAATATATAAATTTTGAAATTAAATTTAACAAATATTATTGTCAACTTAAAATATTTAAATTTGGTCAAATTTCGATTGAGTCAACTCGATCAAATTCAGCCAAATTTTGGCCAGTGTAAACGCAATCCAATTTGGCCAAATTTAGATTAAAGCCAACTCGATCACATTCAACCAATGAGAAATTTCACAAACTGTGGAATTTCAATTTCCTTCTTTTTTTAGTAAATTTCAAAATTCTACTATTTTAGTAATTTAAAATAATTTCTTAAAATTTCGCAATTTCAATTTCCGTTTAATTTTTTCATCCAAACAGTCATTTTACTTAAAAAAAAATTCAAATTCTCCAAATAAATGAATTACTCTCTTAAATTGCCTATCTAAACACACTATTAGTGTTTATTGTAAAATATATTGTTCACGTAAATCTTTCTTTGTAAATCATTCACATATTGTGAACCATAGTGCAAAGTAATTATCCTCTCTTTGAGAATTTTTCACGTAAACACCACTCAACTTTTGTTTTATTGCTAAGATTGACATTGTGTACTGAGTTAGGAGTGGTATACTGTACTTAGTTTTTATCTAAGTGAGAGATAAAAGATAATCAATAGTGATTTTGTGCAATTATTTATAAGTTGTTTAAAGTGGCAATAAATAATATTTATAATAACTTTCTATTAATGGAGACCTTTGCAGTTATCATTCAGTTACCTGTTAAAATATGTTGTACCTCTTCTTAATAACGATTTTGTTTTTTTGTTTAAATAAAAATTAAAGAACAAAAGGCTAATTAATAAAATATAAAATAAAACGCTTCTAGCTATGCATACTTCTCCACCCGTCATTCAACATTTCTTTTAAAAGGAGATGAGACAAATTATCCATCAATCATCATTTCTCGAATTTATGAGGTTTAAATATCAACTTTATGATAAACAGAATAATAAAAAGTAATATATGTTTCTATTATTAATTTCACATTAACAAATGAAATGTACACACCAACTTACATTTAATCAGTGGATATAATATAACTACAAAATTAAGACATGATATAGAATTAGAATGGAAACAATAAATTATATGGTTGTTAGCTCAATAAACCGATATACTATAAATTATATTTGTTGAAAGCACGTTTGCCTTGAGAAGAGGGAAGAGAAAAGTGATTCCAAAAGAGACAAAGTGAGATGTGGACGCATTTATTTGAAGTTAGAGAAGGTTATATATATGTGGGGTATAGTTTTTGCATTGTGACTAAATTTACGATATTAACTAACCATGTTATATAAATAGCAAGGTTAGTTGTGTGAGAAGTGTTAATGCTGTATTTTTGGTAACTTTTGAACAATGGAAGTGTGATTAGAAGCATTTTGTGATTGTGTGAAGACGTGGACACTATGGAAAGTGCTTTTAATGGGTGAGTTGTATGTTGCATCTTTTTGAGTAGTAGTGTTAGTAGTGGACCACTACATCAAGGAATCTTCTACACTTTCATTCCCAAATTTTCTAAATGCCAAAGTGGCATGCACGACACTATTAAACCAATATTTATTACCACCGAATAAGTAGATTCACTACGAGGTAACTCCCCCTTCAATTTCTCTTCAAAATTATTTAAACTAAATACAATTTAGTTTAATTTCATCTTAAGATTTAATAGGTTTTTTTAGAGTTAAATATGTTTTTGTCTCTTAATTTTGAGTGAATTTTGAAATTAGTCCGTTTTGAAACTTTGGACCAATTTAGTCATTCATCTTTTGAAATGCGTAGATTTAGTCATTTTAATCAAATTTTGTTAAGTTTATTTGATATTTCAAACGCGTTTTATAATAGTATTTGACTTAACATTAAAGCAAAAATGTGTCAAACAGTATAAACAACTTAAATATAATTCTAAAATGCATACGAAATATAAAATAAACCTACCAAAATTTGATTAAAAGGACTAAATTTATGTATTTCAAAAAATCAATGACTAAATTGATTCAAAGTTTCGAAATTGACTAATTTCAAAATTTACTGAAAGTTAAGGGAAAAAAATATATTTAACTTTTTTTTAAATATATTGAATAATTTGATGTAGGTAACAGAGAGTGGGTGAAACGTGTCTCTTCCGAAGGGTAGATTGTTTTCATCAAATGAAGTAAAGTTTGGAGAGAGAAAGCAACTATTCTCCACACACAATCCAAGCAAAATGAGCCAATTCCTTCACATAACTTATTCCCTTACGGTGTAAGAATCAAGAACATCGTTGGAAATTGGAAGTATATTATGAAGGAGATCCCAAGAGAATCATCATCAAAATTTTCTAACTTTTTTGTTTAAATTATGGTTTGCATGATCCAAAAACCAACATAGGAAAAAGAGACCAGTTGTATCTTCTTGAACAATGTTATTTGACTTGTCATTGGTTGAATTTAGTGGTTGTAGTAATGACATTGGGACAATTAATTGCTTTTGCACTAAGTGAGGATCAGCAACAATGTTTCTCTTAATTATCCATGTTTGACTACTGTCATTGTGAGGTTAATTAATTAACCTCATCTGGGTTCTTGCCACGTGTCCAAAGCTTTAGGTTAAAGCCATTGATTCTTGCTTAGAATTTGACCTAATTAATGAGCATGGTAAGTGACAAATACTTGGATGAGAACTTAGTAAGTTCTTTAGCTTTAAGTCACGACTTCGTGAGTGACGTTTTAACTATGGCATATAATAAGGACTATCAACCCCTGGTGAATGAGATTTTGTTTTTTGTTTTTTTTTTTCAATTAATCGATGAATATGAAAAAAATGCAATAGATTTGCATTTAATTGTTTAATCATCTTGACAGAGTTAATTCACTAATTTTACGTTTTAATTTCAAATTTTACAAAACTTTAAACAAAAAATAAAAAACACTACAGTATAAGACTTTTGAACGTTACAGAACCTAATATTTTTGTTAAACCTCATCCTGGTAACTTTTTGAAAAATCATATCATAAGTATAACTTGATTATCAAACTATACAAAAGTGAAAAGGAATTATACAAGATCACATAAACATATGTAGTTCAGAACTGAAAGAACAAGAATACATATATTATCTCTAATGTAAGAAATATCAAACTATGATTTTAATTCAATTATTTTTTATGAATAGTTTTCAGAAACATATTTCAAAAATGTAAAGCTCTTATTTAAATGTATTTCAAAAAATTGAAGTTACGGGAAATTTTGGTTAATTTTGTATTTGTAAAATGTATGGATATTAAGTTTGGAGATATTATAATTTGAGTTAACTACGAGCATTATACATTTCTATAATTTTTAGTTCGCTGAAATTACTTAAAAGATGAGTCTTTCGCAATTTTTATCAATTTTTATCGATTAAAAAAAATTATATATACTAGCGTAAATACAGGCGCTATCGTGCTTGTGTACGCATTTTTTACATATGCATGATATTATATTAGTAAGTGATATATTGTAATGTTATTAAGTTAATATATAAAATAAAATTATATTTATTAAAAATAAAATGAAATATATCAAAAAAGATGAGAAAATAATAGTTAATAAATAGAAAAAAAGAGAAGAAGTAGAGATAGACGATTTTATAAAAAATTTGTAAAAATAACGGTCAATTTTGAAAATTTTAATAAATAATTATATTTTAAAAGGTAAAATTAAAATTTTAAAATGATGACGAAAAGAGAATCCTCTTCATATTATATATATATATATATATATATATATATATATATATATATATATTGTAAAAATAGATAAAAAAAAGAAGAAAAATAAAAAATAGAACCTTTAATAAAAAGCACAATGATACTATCCATGAAGTCTGATCTAGAGATGGCAAATAAACCTGTGTCCGTGGGTATCACCCGAACCCGTCCCCGTTTTGACGGGGAATCCCCGCTTTGACTGGGTATGGGTATGGGTATGGGTAATACCTGAAATTTTCAACTGGGGATGGGGATGGGGATGGAGATATATATATACCCGCCCAAATACCCGTCCCCGCTTAAATTACTAAACTATTTATAATTTATTAAATAATCTACAAAATATATATAAATAAATAATATATTTACACATAAAATATAATATAATATAATATAATATAGTATATATACATATAAATAAAATATACTTATATATATATATATATATATATATATATATTTACACATATACATGTAATATAATATAATATAATATAATATAATATAATATAATATATATACATAATAATATAATATAATATATATAATATATACGTATAAAACAAATTAATCATTTAACTAGTGAGATCTTTTATAAAGAAATTTATAACATTACAAATTTATAAAAATTTAAAAGAAATATATATATATATATATATATATATATATATATATATATATATATATATAAGCATAAAATATCTACGCATATACATATAATATATATACATAATAATATAATATATATTATTATATTTATATTATTATATAATATAATATAATATATACTTAAAATAAATATATATCTATAAATATATATATATAAATATATATATATATATATATATATATATATATATATATATATATATATATATATATATATATAAACATAGTAATAATAATATAATATATAATATAATATAATATATATAAATAATTATATATATATATATATATATATATATATATATATATATAAACATAAGATATCCACACATATAATATATATATACATAGTAATATAATATATAATATAATATAATATAATATAATATATATATATATATATATATATATATATATATATATATATATATATAACATATTTCTCATTCTCTTTGTTTTTTGTTATACACTTTGTTTACTCTCTCAATTGTCTAGTTTGTTTTTCAAGATTTAATTTTGAAGGTAATTTTTCTTCTTCTAATTACATAATTTTTACTCTCTGTACATGGTTATGTTCAAATAGGTGTTCCTCAATTTCATTCTATGAAATAATTTTTAGGTTACACATTTGATTATCTTTATTTATTTATTTATTTTCATGAAAATGTTTGACTCTTATTTTGTAGCTCTTCTTTTTGTTACTTTGGTTATACACTTTTTTACTCTCTTTTAATTGTTTGGCTTGTTCTTTAAGGTTTAAGCAGATCTTCAAGGTACTTTTCCTTTTATCATAATCTTAATTATACATTTTTTTTTCTGTTATGTTATATTCAAATGGATATTCTCAAATTTGGGTCACACATTTAATTATCTTTACTCCTTTATGATAATGAATCTGATGAAGAAGGTACATTATATTCTAGTAATTAAAATTTTCAATTTCAATTATTATATCATATCTAATTTTTCATTTTTTTTCTATGTGTAGGTGGATCGAATGCAAATGAAACCACTGATCATTTGTAAAATTAATAAATATTTTGGTTATTATAAAATTTTAGTAATGTGTAATTTTTTAGCTTTTATATAATTATTTGAATTTTATTTAGTTGTTATTTGATACTTTAATTTGAGATTTATACTATTATAATATTTTTCTTAATATTTGACATCATGAAAATCAAAAAGAGTATGTTATTTTAATATTGAATATTTTGATAGTATCATGATTCCGTTGGTGTGATTTTTAAATTTTTTTTATAAAAAATATTTAATTGATATATGGAACAATAAAAAAATGGGTATGAGTATGGGTATAAGAAAATACCCGTTACCCGGTGGGGATGGGGATGGGTCAAAAGTTGTATACCCGTTGGGTTTGGGATGGGGATGGGGATGAATTTTTATTATGGGGATGGGGATGGGATCATGATACCCGTACCCGCCCCGCCCCGTTGCCAAAACGAATATACATAATAAAAAATAATACATAAATTAATAAAAAATAATGAAATAAATTCAAGAATAAATAACCACGTATTAAAAATATTACGAGACGATTCGTAAATAAATAAAATAAAATTCCATAAATTAAACGAAACAAAGTGTAAAGCAATAATAATGATAAAAAAATGATTGATGAAGCGTATCGCAAAAAAATAAATGAAGTGCGGAATTTTTAAAGCTTGAGTTATCTGGTTTTATATTATTTCTATTTTAAAAATTACTATAAATTTCGAAATACAAAATAAGTTAATTTGATGTAAGGAAAACCCTGTTCTAGAAAAAACACATGGTATATTGAAAATAATTAGACCAAATTATTTTCACCGTTTTCACTCTTTACACTAAATAATTATATGAAATAAACTCTAAGGTTAATGTAGGACATATTTTAAATTCTAATAATTTAATTTTCTCATTTATTTAATTGAACATAAAATATGAATATAAGTATTATGTAAATCATTGAAATGTTATATTATTATTTAATTAAGAAATTTATTGATATCTATTTTAATCTCTCTACCTCTTTTTTCCCTTAAAATATAAGTGAAATTAGTATGAACTTTAAAATGATTACGTTAGTGGGCCTAGTAAATATAAGGCCCACTCATCAGCATGAATGAAGGATTATATTATTTATTAAAATTGTTGTTTTCTTTTAAGCCTTAATATATAAAGAAACATGACAACGAATATTTTTTGGAGTGTATTTCCTTTTAGGTTTTGCAGTAACAATGTGACACAGCGTTTATGGTAAGAATATTTTCTTAATCAAAAACCAAGAGTAATTTTTCTGTTTTATTAAGGATATTAATCATACCATAGTCTAATATATATATATATATATGTAAAATTTATAGTATTAAATAAAAATATATAAATTATTTATATATAAATGAATTTCATTTAAAATTCACATTTGTTTTTCAATTTTATTATTTAAATAGTTTTTTTAAAATCAAAATAAATATTTTGTTAATATTATTTTTTAAGTGATCATTTGTATAAATTTTACTATTTTTAAAATTTTAATTATATTTTATTAAAAAATCATCTACTATATAATAAAAAATTAATTACAATACATATTAAAAATATTTACATTTAATTTCATATTTATAATAATAATAATAATAACAATTTTATTACTTTTATTATCAATAAAAAAATGTGAAGGGTAGCGTATATATTTTAACTACTATGTAATAATAAAAGTTGTAATTTAAAATAATAAAAAAATGCTTATATTATATCTTTAAGATTTCTCTAAAAGTATTAAAATTAAGCTATTTATGAGTCAACACCTTTTCTTCTAGTTATACTGTTGACACATATTAAAGAAAAATATATAAATTAGTGGAGGTAGAGTCTTAAATATCGTTTAATAAATTTAACAAATAATAGGCCTGACTTACAATTGTAAAAATATCACACGAGAAAATGGAAAAAAATGGAATTCGACCGATTGGGGGCAGAGTCTCTAAGCCGATCGGTTGTAAAGGAAAATAAGTATAAAAATTAATCATGAAATTAGAATATTAAACAAAGATTAAAAGATTACTGCATCACTATTAGGTTGTGATCGAAGTAAAAGCTCATCCAAAGACAGATAAATATAATGTTTAGGTTATGATCTTGATTATTATAAAAATTATTATTATTTAATAAAAAATAAAATAATTATTATTTTTAATATAAACTTTGACTAAAGAGAAATTATTTATAACATCATTTCATTTATATATATATATATATTAATTAATTAATGATTTTCATTTCTTAATTTGTTCATATAATATTATAGAAATATTAATATAAATTATCGATGATTAAATTTTTAAAAGATCTTCCAACAATTTTTCGAATAATTTTACTAAACAGTTTTTTCTTCTACTCGTACAAAATAAATAAATAAATATATATATATATTATAAGCTTTAAATATTAATTTTAATAAATTTAATAAATAATACAAACATGAGAGAAGTTGTCATTTTTTATTTTAACCCCTAAACCAGCATTGACCTCCTGTAAAACTAAGCCGCATTTTTGTGACCCATGGACTATTAAAAAGTAAATAAGTTTGCGTACAATCTAAAATATAATATCAGATTTTTAATTTTTTAATTGTGTAACAGTATTCAGAAGGGATACTTTTGATATCTTACACATCCCAAGGAGGTCCGAGAAGAAACTTAAGGGAGTGTAAGAAGAAAGTCAAAATTGAAATGAAGATGAGAATAAGAAAGTCCAAGTTGGGGGCAAATTCTTCTTGCATCCCCATGTTTTCCACCTGCTTCCCACACTTCTCAGAATACCAATATTATCCTTTTGTAAATTAATTTAGACAATGAATGTTTTAAAGTTTGTGGTTGGTGTCCCCGTTTCATGGTGATTGCTGGTGGCTGTGGGCATCCATTTTTTGTGAGATTCTCGTTTGCACTTTTAATTCCGACTGTACATGATCCATAATTTTAATTTTGTTTTTTATATTTTGAAAATATAAAATTTTCATTTTATACATTCTGAATCAAAATAAAAAATGTATATTTCGTGAATAATTTGTACTCATAAATAAATATTTGACATTTTGTTATCTTATACAGATGCAAGTGAGAAAAATAGGAGTGCAGGAAGAAAGTTTACTAAGTTGGATATCAGCGGAAACTGATCCCATTTTTTGTAAAATAATAGTATCGGGCCGAGCCCATGTCAGGAATCCCCTTATAGTTCTGTCCCTCCCGCCAAGTCCCAAAAAACATAAACCCCATTTGGCGCCAAAACACTTGAGCTTCAGTTTCAGGTTTCCTTTTAGATTTATTCCCTCATCTCACCATCTCCCTTCTCCCTTGTCTCATTTCCCTCTAAACCAAATCTCACTCTTCTTTTCGCACCAAACCCAACCGTTTGGGAAGCCGCCATGAAGGTCCGGTCGGTGAAGTTAAGGGAGGCGCACGGTGCCATTGGCGGCCGCGCGTCTTTCTGCTCCGTTCTGTGGGACCAGCAAGCCAGTCATTTGGTTACCGCTTCCTCTTCCGACATCTCCATCTGTATCCACGACCCCATTTCCCCCTCCATCTCTCCCAAAATCCTCCGCCACCACCGCGACGGCGTCACCGCCTTGGCTCTTAGCCCCAATTCCACTTGCCTCGCTTCCGGATCCATCGATCGCTCCGTCAAACTCTACAAGTTCCCTGGTACTCAATTCTTTTTCTATTTTGTGGACATTTTTAAAATAAGATTATAGCTTAAAAACATGTTTTTTCATAAGCTCTTCCTAACATGCTTAGCTCAATTCCATTCTCTTTTTGCGACTGTTTAAAAATTTTTAGACATTCGTTTCTATGTTTTTATTGTAATGGATTTTAGGGTTGACACTTGGCAGGTGGAGAGTTTGAGAGAAACATTACAAGGTTTACACTCCCAATACGTTCCTTGGCATTTAACAAATCAGGGAGCATGGTTGCTGCTGCTGGTGATGACGAGGGTATCAAGCTTATTAATACATTTGATGGTACCATTACTAGGGTTCTTAAAGGACACAAAGGGTCTGTCACTGGCTTGGCTTTTGACCCTAATGGTGAATACTTAGCCTCTATGGATTCAACTGGAACTGTTATTTTGTGGGAGCTTCAGTCTGGGAAAATCATTCATAACCTCAAAGGCATAGCTCCTGACACTGGACTAGATATTTCAGCTGTGAATGTTCTTTGCTGGAGTCCTGATGGTGAGACCTTAGCTGTTCCTGGTTTGAAAAATGATGTTGTAATGTATGACAGGGACACTGCTGAGAAGTTGTTTTCTTTGAGAGGAGATCACATACAGCCAATATGTTTCTTGTGTTGGTCACCCAATGGCAAGTACATTGCTACCTCTGGTTTAGACAGGCAGGTTCTGATCTGGGATGTTAATAGGAAGCAGGACATTGACAGACAGAGGTTTGATGAAAGAGTGTGTTGCATGGCGTGGAAGCCAATTGGGAATTCCTTGGCTGTTGTGGATGTTATGGGGAAGTATGGTATTTGGGACAATGTTATTCCTTCGTCTATGAAGTCTCCAACTGAGGATATACCCGTGAAACACAAGAGCAATGGGGTTCTTTTGTTTGATGAGGAGGATCATGAAAATAGTGCAAGTGGAAGCTTGAGTGATATTGGTGAAAATAGTAATGAGGAATTTGAGCCAACAAGCAGGAAAAGATTGCGTAAACACTCCTTGAGTGAGGAAAATTTAGGTGAGGATGGATATGAGGAAATTGCATTGTATCCGAAGGTTGATTCTCACAACAAACGAAATCGATCAAGCAAGGAAAAATTGGATAGTGGGAATATGGGATTTAGAGGTACCATGATAACATCTAAGGCAAAAAGGCAGGAGGCATTTCAGCCAGGATCTACACCTTTTCAGCCTGGGAAAAGGCGTTTCTTATGCTACAACATGCTTGGATGTATAACCTCTATTGAACACGATGGATACTCCCATATTGAGGTAATTTAATGCATAAGAAGTGTTGATAGTTCAAGCTTTGCTTTCATTTTGAGTTACGATCATCCCTTTGTAAATTTCAGTTAATAAAATCAATTTTAGTATAGAAAAATGAGTTCGCATGTTTTTTGCTACAGATTGATTTTCATGATACTGGAAGCACTCCACGAGTTCCTTCAATGACTGATCATTTTGGATTCACAATGGCAGCATTGAGTGAGAGTGGGAGCGTCTTTGCAAATCCTTGTAAGGGGGAGAAGAACATGAGCACCCTCATGTATCGCCCATTTAGTAGCTGGGCTAACAATAGCGAGGTTAGATTACTTGCTTAATCCAGCTGAAAAGTTCACTGATTACTTTTATATAAGAAAATGCATATAAAAGAAGATGTGTAATTACATTACTTTTAGTTTTGCATTGTTACTAGGACATACAACATTTCAGTTTCTATGACTAACACTCAGCATGATGTAAAATCTTACCTTATTCTTACTCTTAAAATTTTTGCAGTGGTCTATGCGCTTTGAAGGAGAAGAAGTGAAGGTTGTTGCACTTGGCGCTGCTTGGGTTGCTGCCGTGACTAGTTTGAACTATCTTCGCATCTTTTCTGAGAGTGGTTTGCAGGTTTTTTTGCACATTCATATCTTATTTACATGTTTTTTATTTTCAATAGCTGAACATAAGAAACAAGATACTTTTACCAATTTAGAAGGTCTATAGGTTTAAAGGGTTGATAAGTATGAATTTCTTGAATTTTGAACTGTTTTATTTTGTGATCTTAACCCCTGTGATGATCTGTAGTCCTCATGAAGCATTTACGCACTTCCAACTTGTTTTCATGGCAGAAACATGTACTTTCACTAGATGGACCAGTGTTGACTGCATCCGGTTTCAAGGAGAAGCTTGCAGTTGTCACTCATGTCTTTGATTACCTTTCCTCAAATGATCAGGTTGGTTCCTTGTCGAGGTTATATTTAATATTTATTTTTAACCTTTTTAAGAGACTATCTAACTCGGAGGACATAGTCATCTTGTTATAAAAACATCACAACTTGATTAATTATATCTATTCGTGTCTATAACGATATATTTTTTCTAAAACTTGCAGATGCTAGAGTTTATCGTATTTAATATTCCTCAAGGGACCCAACTCCTTCAAGGTCGCTTACCAATATCTCCTGGTTCATCCCTAAGTTGGTTTGGGTTTAGTGAGGAAGGCCAACTGTGTTCATACGATTCGAAGGTATTAATTGTGTTTATAGTTACTGTTGATATTTGGTATTTATTCCCTATGCTCATGAGTGCATCGTGTTATTCTAACTGATTTGGTAATTATAATATACAGGGTGTGCTAAGATCATATACAAGCCAATTTGGTGGCAGATGGGTCCCACTCTTCAGGTTCAATAATCGTTTAACCATATGAACTGGTTTGATGTGTCTATTATTCTCCTGCCTGAGATTTGTTTTTTTTTAACTTTCAACGCGCAGTGCTTTAAAAGAGAAGTCAAACGAAAACTACTGGGTGACGGGTTTGAATGCAAGCAAGTTATTTTGTGTGGTATGCAAAAAGCCTGAAGAGTTCCCTCAGGTACAAGACTGATAGACAGTTTGGTGCATTCTTCTTTTCTTGTTTTTCTGGCAACTAATCATTAATTGATATTTGCTTTCCTACTAGGTCATGCCTAAGCCAGTTCTCACTCCGTTGAGTCTTTCATTTCCTCTTGCTTCCTCTGACTTGGGATCTGAAGTCCATGAAAACGAGTTTATGATGAACAACTTGCATCTCTTTTTGGTTTGTTTTTCTTATACCCTTTTCAAATTTAGTTATGATCACTCTCTTTTAGCGAGCTAGTCACAAGTCTTGATTCAGATCTACTTTTACCTTTAGTTTGAGTTGTCTTTATCTGTTTTATCCAATACCTAAATTTGTAATCATGATACACGCAGATTCAGAGAAGAATGGAAGAAATGGCATCTGTAGGTCTGGACACTACTTCACTGGATGACGATGCTTTCAATTTGGAAGCAGCGCAGGATAAATGTATACTGAGGCTTATAGCATCATGCTGCAACAGTGAGTTCATCAGCGTCTGTTTTTTATTTCACTTTGTATGGCTTCAATTGTGAAAGTGAAAAGTAATCATGCCTCGCCCTTATGGATGTTTCAGGCAATAAGCTTGAGCGAGCAACTGAACTTGTGAAACTTTTGACTCTGGAAAAATCAATGAGAGGTGCAATAAAACTTGTTACTGCTCTGAAACTTCCAAACTTGGCCGAAAGGTTCAGCAGCATATTGGAGGTAAGCCTCTTACGTCCTAACAAAGGTACAGTTTAAACAATTGTTAACAATGCACTGCCATCTTTACCTTGTAATCGCTGCATGTTCAAAACAGGAAAGGCTACTTGAGGAAGCAAAAAAAGCTACGGAAACCAACATCAAAGAAAACTGTGTTGCACCCATTAAAGCTGATGCTCTTCATAACGCAAGCAAGGCCTCAACTCGAACTGAATCATTAAATGCAGTTACTATGTCATCACCAAAATTATCTTCTCCATCATTCATAAAGAAAGACAAAACTCAAGAGGGAAGTAAAGCTGGCATAATCAGAAGTCCAATGGTAAATGAAACTATGAAGGGAAAGCAGACAGGGGAAGAAACAAGTGACAAGGTGGGGAAGGTGGGAGACATGACTCCTCATCCATCAAAGAAGAATGGACTTGACAAATCAGAGACTGGTTTGGGACAACCAAATCGTCCCTCCAATCCATTTTTGAAGTCTACTATCAAGTAAAAAAATTCACCTACTCTAATCATGTGAAAAACGCGGTGGAGTTTTCAGGGAGTTGAAATCAATCATCGGAATAGGGTTTCTTACAGAGAAGAGGCTCGCTTCTAATTCATGTTGATCGGTTTATAAAGCAAAAGGCCTGGAGAAAATGGAACACACTTTGTACATTATAAAATCTTATTGTAACTAATTTTTTTAATTCAATATAAATTCTTAGGACTCCGATTAGCATGCCTGTTCTCTTTTCTTAGGCCCCGTTTTCCCTCTTTATTCCCGGGATTGTTCAGGGTCTTTGTCCGGAATTTTGTTGAGCTTAAGTTCCCGTATTTCTACTGTAATTGTCATATAAGATATCTTAGTATTTATTACATTTGTTCATTTTCTGAAAAAAGAAAAAAAAATTACAGTGAAGGAACTAACTAAATATGGAGATGATTGAATGGAATTCGTACAAGGAAAAAGGGTACTCCGCTATTTAAGAAAAATAGAAAACTTGCCAAAGAATGTTTCTATTTACTTTCTCTCATTATGAATACAAAATGTACTCCTAATCTGATTGCATTTGCATTCGAAATTCTTCTTTTTCCTTTCCAAGGTGATCCTCTTGAACATATATTTCACAATAAATTACAGTGTGCTATACAGTTGTATTTGCAGTGGAAAAAAAAAGTCCACTTCTACGATGAAGGTAGTGGTTTACAAGTCATAGACAAGGTACGAATCCTGCATGACTCATCTTTCCCGTCAGAAATGGTGCAAAGAATTGGATTGAACATATATACTGTATAATAAGGAAGATAAACAGAAGCAGTTCTTCATAACTCCATTGATGCTTAATGAAGTTCTTCACTCAATAAAAAAATATTAGTCTTTACGCATATGTAAAGACTAACAATGTAGTGCCCCAACTACCAGTAATCTCCACAGGTACAAAATCCGTTTTTGAAATGATGAAACCGCTTGTTATCCCTTACAACAATATCCCTTCCAACAACTTTTGATACTAATTTGATTGCATTGTGACAGTCTACACATATGCGTAAATTTTTGCAAACCCTCAATGTTGTACCTTTAGCCGTATTTAATAGACCAAAAGAAATTGCAAGCTTCTCGCTATGGTTCTTCAGTATCTTAATCTTTTCCTCTTCTTCCAATTCATGAAGCACACAACTTGTGTCGGGTTTATAGCCAATTTTGCTTATTTTTTTCTCCAATTTATTCCAAGTCTGCTGAATCTTCTTTGATTCCGAAAGTGATCCATCACTGACAATAAATCTATAAACCTTTCCTCCTATTTCAATCCAACTGCAGCCTGCGTCTTTATGAAGACCAATCTCCTTCATTCTCTGCCGTACCTTTCTCACCTCATCCCATTTTCCTAATCCAGCATACAAGTTTGATAGCAATACATAATTCTCAACTTTATATGGTTCCAATTCTAATAGCTTTTTGGAAACTTCCTCTCCAATATCCAAATCCCCATAATTCCTACAGGAACTGAGCAATGAACTCCATATACCTGAATCTGGTTCATCTGGCATCTCATTTACCAACTCTAAAGCTTCTTTCAATTGCCCTGCTCGACCAAGCATATCGATCACGCATGCGTAATGTTCTAACTTTGGCTTTACACCATACAAACTCTGCATCTGACCAAGATATTTCAATCCTTCTGTTACTATCCCAGCATGGTTGCAGGCCATTAACACTCCAAGAAAAGTAAAAGAATCTGGCCTGCATCCATTATTTTGCATTAATTCAAACAGCTCAATGGCCTTCAGGCCATGCCCATGAATCCCATATCCTGCAATCATAACATTCCATACTGCTTCATCCTTGTTATCTACCCTATCAAAAATGTTCCGAGAATGTTCCATACTTCCACATTTAGCATACATGTCAATCAATGCACAAATAACAAAGGTATTGTCAGATAAATGAGCTTTCAGTGCAAAGGAGTGAACTTCTTTCCCAAGCCGCAATGATGAAACCTGTGAACAAGCGCCCAGAACACTCATTACAGCAATCTCTTGTGGCTCAATCCCACTTAAGAGCATTTGTTGAAATGTATCAAGGGCCTCACAAGGAAGTTCATTCTGTGAAAATCCAGAAATCATGGCATTCCAGCATACTAAACTCTTGTTTCCCATCTTATCAAAAATTAACTTTGCTCGTAATATACTGCCACATTGAATATAAAGTGACAACAACGATATTCCAAGAAATTTATCCAATTCTAAACCATTACGCATCATAAAACCATGAATCTCTTTGCCACAGCTAAGGAATTTCAAGTGCGCACAAGCTAAAAGAAGGCTACCAATAGTAAACCTATCAGGATTCAACCCAGAATCCCTCATCACAAGATACAAATCTAAAGCCTTTCTGGGAAGGCCATTTTGGGCGTGGGCACCAATCAGGGCATTCCAAGAGCTCACCGTTTTCTCTTCCATACCACAGAAGACACGCTCAGCACAATCCAGCAAACCGCACTTCGCATAGGAAGCAACAAAAGCATTGGCTACCAATTCATCAATCTGAAATCCACGCCTGAGAGCATAACCATGAAGTTCTTTCAAGGTCAGCAGCTCATCTGAACAAGCTGGCAGAACGTTTAACACCGTCACCTCATTCACCTTCACCTTGTCTTCTACCAGCATCTTTCGCAGCAGTCCAAACACTCCACCAAAATCTCCTTCCTTAGAGTATCCACCAATCATGGTATTCCAAGAAACAACATTCCTCCCACCGTTCATATCAAACAAAACTCTTGCCTCCCCCAAGTAACCGCATTTCGAATACATATCCACAAGGGAATTATTCACCGTCATTTCCTCACTAATGCCAAGTTTGAAAGCCAAACCATGAAGAACCATTCCCATTCCCACTTCACCTAGAGTGGCGCACGCAGGAATCACCGTCACCATCGTAGCAACATCAGGTACCAATCCTTCTTCCTCACTTAACAGTCCCTTAAAAACACCGTAACACTCCTCAAAACCCCCATTCTCAGAATACGCGTACATCATGGAGTTCCACGTCACCAAGTTTCTCTCCGGCATAGTTTCAAACACCTTGACGGCACTCTCTACGAGCCCACATTTCCCGTACATGGCAATAAGCGCGTTCCCCACAAAAACGTCAAAGAAAAGACCAAACTTCAAAGCTAGCGCGTGAACCATTTCGCCGAGTCCCGCGTCCGCGACGCCGGCGCACGCTTTAACCACGCAGGGGAGCGTGAAGTTGTCGGGCACGAGCTCCGTGGCGTAGAGCAAGTCAAGGAACAGCGAAATCGCGTCGCGGAAAAGCGCGTTTCGCGCGTAGCTACTGAGAAGCGCGTTGTAGAGGAACAGGTCCTTTTCCTTGGCGGCGTCGAAGGCGGAGCGAGAGTCCGAGGGGGACCCACACGCAGAGAACATGGAAATAATGCGGGTGTTCAGAACGACGTCGTTGCGGAACCGATGCGACGCCGAAACCATAGCGTGGAGCTTTCGCCCGACATCGATGTCCTTGTGGAGCGCAGAGGCTCGTAGTAAGAGTCCAATGGCTTCTTTTGTAACGTCTGAAGAGGAAACGACGCCGTTTTGGGTCTGCGAGTGGAGCAAGTTGAGGGCTTCGTTGAGGTTCCCGGCGTCGCAGAGATTGTGTAAGCGTTGGAGAAAGGGTTGGTGTGGGTGGTTTATTTTGGCGCGTGAATGATCATGAACTTTGCGTGTTGTTGGGGGAGAAAGAGAAGATTTTGGAACCTTAAATGAAGGAAAATGGTTGTTGTTTTTGTTGCGGTTCCATGTCCAACTGCTTCTGTGTTGAATGGGGAGTTTGTGATGGAATGAGAGAGTGGGTGGCGACACAGAAGCCATTATCAGACTTCAGTTTCAGTGCACTCCAATTTGAATGGTAGTTAGAAATTCGTTAGCCATAGAGGTGATAAACACGAACCAAATGCCTTAAGTCTATCTTGGTAACAAAAAAAAAATACCACATTTTTTATTTATTAATTTTGGTCTCATATAATTTCACTTCCATCATATTTTGTCACATACGGTAATATTTTATTGGGTTAAATATGTTTTTGATTGTTTAACTTTCAGTGAATTTTGGAATTAGTCTATTTTAAAACTTTGGACTAATATAGTTCTTCATCTCTCGAAATACAAATTTTGTTAAATTTATTTGATGTTTTGTATGCATTTCAAGATTGTATTTAAGTTGTTTATATTGTTTGACACATTTTTGCTTTAATGTTAAGTCAAATATTATTATGAAACGCGCTTGAAATGTCAAATAAACTTAACAAATTTTGATTAAAAGAACTAAATCCACGTATTTCGAAATATGAAAGACTAAATTAGTCCAAAGTTTCGAAATGAATTAATTCCAAAATTCACTAAAAGTTAAAGGACTAAAAACATATTTAACCCTATTTTAAAATAGGTAAAATATTTTTTTTTCCTTTAATTTGAAGTAAAAATTATAATTGATTCAATTCAAAATTTTAGTATAATTTAGTTTTTAAACTTTAAAAATGTGTGATTAAGTCGCTTAACCAGATTTTAATATATTTATTTGATATTTTAAATGTGTTTTATCTTCAGTTTGACGGATTTTTCTCTAATGTTAGCTGAAAAACATGTTTTAAAAATCAAATAAATTTAATAAAATTTTGTTAGAATGACTAAATACACGTATCTCTCAAAATGATAATGGACTAAATTGATCTAAAATTAAAAAAATAAAATCCACTTAAAATTAAGAAAAAAAATCATATTTAACCTCTTTTAAATTTAAGGCGGCATATTTTGTAATAACGATCGGAAAATCATGTATCAAGTTTATCTTTATATCATAAAATGAAAATAAAATTGTTATTAGTAGTTATAAAAATAAATATAAATAATTTTTATTATTTTATTATAGATAATTTTATTTATTTTGTTGATAATTTTTATTATAAATAATTATTTTAATTTTAAAATAATAATTAAGTTAGAAAAGGTTAAAGTGAAAAGACATTAAACTTAAATAATAAAATTAGTAAAAGAATTTCCTTTATATAATGACGTAGATAGTAATAATACGTTGTCCATCCCTATTTATTAAATATGGCATGGTTAAATTAATTAAGAATAATAAATTTATCAACAAAATGTATTGTTTAAAATTATTTTATTATTTAAATAAAAGTAGTTCAGTAAATTTTAATATAGAACATATAATTCATTTTTTTATGTATACTTTTTATTTTTCTTTATTACCTTCTTTAATATAAGATAACTTATAAAAAGATTTGCCTGTTTTAATTGAACTTGTGAAAATCAAGCTAAAAATATATAAAAATGGAGAGTTGAACTATTTATTTAAGATTTTCAAAAGGTTTTTTGCAAGATTTTCAAAAGGCTATACTTGACAAATACATATATTGACAAGTTTTGATAAGAGTTGGGAATTGTAAATATAACTTATAGACGCATTGTGTAAAATATAAGAGTTGATGAACAAGATATTTCTATATTGTTTCATCTAATAACCTAGACTATGTTTTTAACCAAATAAAATTTTACTAATGTAGATTCAAGAAGCAAGACACAAAGCAAACATTATTTGATTCGATCACTTTTAGTTAAACAACAAATATTCTTTAAATAAAGTCATTCTAATTAAACAATAAATATGTTTTAACCACAATCACTTTTAACTAAATTTGAGTATTATTAGATACAATTACTCTTGACTAAAGAACGTTAATTCTTTGGGCACAATCGTTCATGACTAAACTTTGAGTATTCTTGGGACTCAACCAATCCTATTTAACAAAACTAAGTATATTTTGGACACAACTACTACTAGATAGATAGTGTTAGAAAATAAAATCAAAATAGAAAATATAATAATAATAATAATAATAATAATAATAATAATAATAATAAGACAAATATATGAATACAAGAAAATTAATCGGACTAAACAATTCTTATAACAAAGAATAAAATGTAGAAACTTAATTGTCTTAAATTAAATTTCTTGCAATCGGATTTTAGTAAATAACACATGCAACATTGGTGTTCATTTTAGGTTCTAATCATTGGTTGTGCGTTATAGTCTTCTGCAATTGTCTATGTTTGATAATTGCAACCTTAAATGGTGATTTGTGATTCACACCCCTACAATAGTTGTCATTTGATTTATTAAAAGATATTTTAAAAAATAAGCATAATAATGTACATACTTCAACCTAATTATTATCACAATGTATAGTACATAGGAATGAGACATAATCTTTATTCAAATGAGTTGGTATACTTTAGTCAATAACAATTTCATTATTATCAATTGAACATCATTATTTGAGATCACCATTAGTATGGAGATGAATGTCAATTGTTGCAACTAATTTATGGATTTTACTCTTATTTTTCTCAACAACTCAAGTAGTTATTAATGTATCCATCCCTTTCATAAGTAAATCTGAAATATTTCTTTTTGACCTGACAAAGTTAAGAGAAATAATATCATGAGTAATTAAATTTATAATAGATTTGTGTTTTACTCTCATGTGCCTTCTTTTTTCATTAACACTTTTGCTAGAAACTTTAGATATAGTAATTTGATTGTACAATGCATTGAAATATAAGATATAGGTTTATTTAATAATGGTAAATCATATAAAAAAAATTAAGAAATTTTGCTACAACAATGGCAGTATCTAAACTAATAATCTTTGTTTCCACATTAGTCTGCGAGATAACCTCTGCTTTCATGGCAGATTGTGAAATAATTTGTTCATCATATTTCCATGATACTTGATAAGTGCCTATTTTACTCATATTTCACTTACATTTTGGCTCTTATCTTGTTTGATTTCTTGCATAAGTTTCACTTCCTTTCACTTAGAAATCAGTAAAAGCATTTGGACATAAAACATGTGATGATTTAATGCATTTTTTTTGTTTTTGAATTGATGCAGTTTAGAAGAAAAAAGAGTCAGGCAGATTGAAACCTAGAAGCATTAGAAGAAAACAGAGTCAAGCAGATTAAAACCTAGAAGCATAGCCTCAGCACTGAAAGACGGTTTCAACATATTTCAATTTTTGCCTTCACAACTTGAGATGAGTAGATGGCACCAAGTTCTAAAACTCAAGCATGGAGGCAACCCACCATGAAGAAAACCTAATGGGTTGAGCTTTTGAACTCTTAGTAATTTTTTTAAAATCATACTTGCAACATGCAAATGTTTCCTCTTTATTTTTATTTTATTTTCATGACATTAGATGCATGGATCTATTCAAGGCAGGGCATTTTTCGATAGATGCAAGATATAGGTAACCCTCCAACCCAATGACTTCTTCTGCACAAAATTCCACGAATATCCATCTATGATGTCCAGACACAGATACGTATACGGACACGACACGGATACAGAGATACGGCAAAATTAAAAAAGTATAAGACACGGACACGGAAATATACATATTAAAATCTAATAATTATATTTTACTATAAAAAAAATATTTAAAATATCACAATGTTTGAGTCTTATATATGTTAATCTTCATCCAAAAGATACAGTTTCTAATTCTAATTTATCGAGAGATAAGCTAGCAATATCAATAATTTCATTATCATCTATTAAAAAATCATCCCGAGCAACATTTTTTTGTTTATTTTAATAGAAGGTATGAAAGATTATTTTTTTATCTTTTTATTTCCCTTCTAATTTTAAATTTTTTGGGTTTATTTTAATAGAAGGTATGAAAGATTATTTTTTATTCTTTTTATTTCTTTTTTTATTTTAAATTTTTTAAATTTATTTTAATAGAAGATATGAAAAATTATTTTTTATTCTTTTTATTTCCTCTTTTATTTTAAATTGTTTAGATTTATTTTAATAGAAGATATGAAAAATTATTTTTAATTCTTTTATTTCTTTTTTATTTTAAATTTGGTAGGTTTCCCTTTGTTCTCTAAAACATGGCAAACAGAAATACTAATAATGCAAATCAAATCCTGAGAGAGATTATAAAACGTGAATAGATTAAACGTGAACAGATGCATCGCTCCCCCGAATCTGGAATCAGAGTCGCGCGTCCACAGTGTCCTCTTGCACGTGTCGCAGAGTCTCATCGCGTCTGATCCATCGAGAAGTTTCCGACACCGCGTCGTGCAGGTGTCCGCCGCGCCTCCGCGTCCGTGTCCGTGTCCGCGTCAGGAGCAGGAAGCGTCAGTAAAACGCCGTGTCGGAGCATCACAGATATCCATCCATAAAAAAATTTGTCGGAGTATGTCCGAGCGCACTCCTCAAAGTCTCATTCAATAAAAATTTAGTTAGCAAAAACAAAAATGAAAAGGTTGTTCATGTATCCACATGAACTTCTATTACTACAATAAAAACACGACTAACCTTATGCTACCAGGATAGGGTTGTATATGCATTACTGAAAAAAAAAATAATAGAGGCAGCAACCAGTACACAAGATTTCCATCTTAGTTGATGTGTAAAACTAGCCTTTAAACTTTCCAACTTTACATCGTGTATGTACAAGGGTTGTGAGGGAGACATTACAGGAGCCCTTTATCTAATATTACCCATTTAAACAACAAAGGAAAGGAACATATAGAAAACTCCAAGAATAAAATGAGACAATGATTGAATGAACTATAGACAACTACAAGGAACTGAGGTAAGATTTTATTATTGACAAAATGGGATTCCCAAAAGGATATTCTTCCAATGTCTGAAACATGATTCCATCCATCCGGGCTTGAACTCCATCAGAAAATGTCACACCCTGTAGCAGTTCCTTCACCATTCTGTCAGCTCCAACGAGGGAACTCCCAACACCTAACAAGATCTCGGGTAGAGAAGGGCTGGGTCTGGAGATCTCCACAAGTGTAACCTGAGATAACTCTAGCATAATCACCATGTTTTGCATCCATATTTCTCAAGTACAACATTTATACCACAAAAATAAAGATTGCAAACCAACCTCACTGTCTTGAGGTATATTGGCCTTAACTTTTGCTATGGCAATAGCACGAGAAAGCCCGCCAATAGCATCAACTAAACCACGCGATGCTGCATCGTTACCAGTCCAAACCCTTCCCTGTGCAACCTCCTCCATCTTCTCTACCTAGTCACAGTACATTAGCTGTGAGTCTGTGACAAAGATCTACAAGACGGATGAACAAAAGCACGGGAATTAGCTTGTTAGATAAAACCTACTGTCATTGATCTGGACAATGCAGCCTTGTCCCGGAATTGTTTATAAGCATGCCTAGCAGATTCGGCAAATAATTCTGCTTCATCTGGCCTGTACCAAAACAAGAAAATCGAAAGTTTTCACTTTGTCTGTCTCAGAATTCAAACTTGTACTTTACTCATATACAATAGGAAAGTAAGAATCCTGCATAGTGAATGGGAGGTAGAAACCTGGCCTCCTACCAGAGGAAAAATTTATATCATAAATGGAGGTAGAAACCTGGCCTCCTAAGGTTTTTCATAGCTTGGAAAGAGAGGGAGAGAGGAAGAGGGTCAAAGGAAATGAAAGATGGTGAGTTGTTTGGAAGGAAAGAAGCATGAAGTAGAGTAAAAAAAGAATGGTGGGACACGCGTTCTTTTCTTCCAGGCAAAACAGTGAAGAAAGGCAAACTAACATTCGCTGCAACATATCAATTATGTTCCTTAAAATGCATAAAATATGGTTGCCTTGCCTCCATAATCAATTATGGACACCCACGGCTTTAGTTTTTATATGAAACCAATGAATAATAAATAAAATTATTAATAATTAATGAAAAAATTATAAATAATTTTCAATGTTGTTTATGTTTCTCTTCAACCAAAACAACTTCCTTTTCTACATATTTCTCACATATTACACTGTCTAATATTGTTTGCCTATCCACTACAATCTTTACACGAGGAAATGAAGAATAATATTACCTGAAAGGACGTTGTTCAGCAGCAAGGAGCTCAGCATATTTTCCCCTTGATATAATTTCTTTGTTAAAGCCAATCTTCTCATACAGTTTCCCCAGGTTAAATTTTCCTACAAAAAGATGTCATGCGTAGATTATATCTTCGGTTAAATAATAAATTCTGTAAAATAAATTTGTTAACAACTTTGTATTTTTAGCTTCAGTTAAGTAATTATATCTTCCTGCAATTCTTTCACCTACTGAAACAGTAAAGCACTCTGTTTACCTGTGACCACTCCAATCGAACCAGTTAAGGTAAGGTTTTCTGCAACAATAGCATCAGCTCCCATTGCCATGTAGTACCCTCCGCTTGCTGCCACATCAGACATGGAAGCAATGACTGGTTTTTTAGCAGCCAAAAGCCGGATTTCTCTCCACATCCTGCAGATGATGACACCAGATAATGATCATGATTCTCGGCAAACGAATATGATCACCTAAACATACAAATAAAATAATAAGCATAACAACATCATCGATGACAAGAATTGAAGATGTATTGCAAATTGATGTAGACCACCACATAAAGGATATGATTAACTCGTCAAATCTAAAATTATTGTTTTTGAATATGAAAATTATTTAATCAAGATTTTAAAATATCTACACCTACAATAGCTGAAATTAGAAAGTTCCATATAGGGTTTCTGAAAACCAATTCTAGTGGACCATTTAAGTTACTGCCCTGCTAGTATACTGTTCAACAGCTTGAGATGCTTCCACTGCCTATTTGTATGGATACAAATGAGAGAGTTGCTATGGATGCTAAACTTTTCCTTGGCATTAAAAATCTTTCAATTGCCAGGCGTTCTTAGTCATTAAGCATTTTTACTAATGTGTTACTTGGTTTAATTTTTCTTATAAAAGGCCATAACTTTGCATTTGTATCAATTTTGCTTATAAATGTCGTCACCTTTATAAATTCAAGTTAAGAAAGAAAAATTGGGACCGATGATTATTATGATCCAACATACATATGCTACTATTATCATCTCAAAAGAAAAGTGCTGCAATTAAGAAAAAATCAACATTATACAGGTACTCTAAATGAATGATGCCATGGTACAGACCAGATCTAAATCCATCCAACCAATGTAAGGAAAACCTACAATTTCTTATTAAATACTTAAAATAGCTGTTTAGACATATGATTGAAAGAGGGGAAATTTTACCAGAACTTACAAATCAGAAGCAAGAGCATCACCTCCAGGGCTGTCGATTCTAATGATAGCAGCCTTAAATTTTTTTGACTCTGAGGGGAAAATAACACTTGTAAGTGAATTAAAATAATACAATGTTAAAGGTTGCATTTTTGTAAAACAGCATTGTTGACGGGGATTAACTATGATAAAAACGACGACAATGATTATGTTTATATTCCTAAAAGTGAATAGATATGTTGTGTTGCTTTTGCATATGCAATTTACTAAACCAAACAGAACTAGCCCCTATACTTTACATCCTGAACACAAACAAAGGGTTCGGCTAGCAGTTACCTATTTCCTCTGGCTGAAGGATCTCTTGTTCTGTCTGCCGAAATTCATGTTCCATTTCATACGAAAATTAGGTAAGAAATAAGATGAGTTTTAGGGGTGTTTAGTTTTGGAGAAATACAAAAGATCAAAACAAAATTGATTTTATTTTAATGAAAATAACTTTTTTAGCACAATCAATTGTTTGGAATGATGTGAGCTGACAATTGACAATGAGAAACGATAATAAATTGGTTCGAGTGGGTAATTCGTTACTTTTGAAATCTAGCATATTGAGTGAGGAAATAAAAACATGTTGATCCCACAACTTTTTTTTTCTCTCCTTCAATTCCGCTTTCAAAGAGCAAGAATCTTCATCCCTCTATATCTCCTCTTCCCCCTCTCCTCCCTCCATTCCGACCCTACAAATGGATAGAGATCCTAGATATATTTTCGGTTCTTGCTACCTGGGTTCCATATCTATTTGATCTTTTCATTGTGAACTTATACAGAGGGTTTTAAATAGCACGCAAAACTAGTATACCAGTGTGGAGCGGCCCATGTCCAATACAGGGGCTACTGTAGTGGAAGAGTTTAGTGTAGCAGTCATAGCAAACCAAATTGCGGACTGAATAGCAGCCCTATGTCTCGATTCCCAAAAAACATTACAACATAGACATTAAGGCCTGCCTGGAGGACTATTTTTTGGATTTTAATATTCCAAATATTGAAATCTATACATAAATTTAGGAGATGATGACTGATAATTATATTCTAGGAAACTTGTATTTGACGTTGTGGATTTACTTATATGCTTTGTTTAACACGCCTATGAATTTTTATTGTTATTTATGAATGTTACAAATTTTGAGTAGTTTTTATCAATTTTGAAAATTTACATTTATATTATATAAACTGTAAAAAATTTCAAATAGCGATTATCCCACAGTATGCTTTCTCGCTATGACATTTTTGGAGCTGGCTACCATGCAATGCTATCCGGCATTTAAAACATTTCTTATACATCAGTATTGGGAAGAAAGACATCTGTTTTGGAAGCATAAGTAAAAGAAGTGCAATGTATGAAGCATTTATAGTAGGGAATCAATGAATAATATTACTTTACTGAAACAAAGATATCTATGAAGCATTAACAGCAGCTTCCATAATCAATAAAAAACAAGATAATATTCCATTGAATAAGTGGCAATTTTAATCAGCGTCCTGCATTGAAATTTAAAAGGTGAACTAGTAACTTGTAAAGTCAAGTTTACCTCTGACAGTTCGAATCTTTTCAATGAATTTCTCTGCAGTGATGCCTGAGCTAGAGACACTTAATTGACTCTCTACACGACTAATGCTCCCTGATGCTCGGATAATGGCTATAAGTTCTCTACCGCCTGATATTCCAACAGTCCATTTCCTAACTCGAGCGTATTTCCTGTATTAAATTGATGCAAGAAAAGATCATTATAAAATCAATATGAACTATTTGGTATATTTTGCTAATCATATGGAACATCTGTTAGGAAAAAGTAGAAAAAAAAAATGCAATTGTAAGCCACATGAAAGCTGTAATTTACACTCACGTGTTCGGAAAGATTAATTAAGGGAAAGTATTCACGGACAGAACCAAGAGCAAACAAGTGGGGGTTGCGTTGAATAAAGAAAGATATTTCAAATGAAAACTTTTAGTATATTATACATTTACTGACGTTTCCTCCAACTTCTATAAAAACGAATTGTGAATTTGTGTTTCCAAAGTTAATATTGATAAGCAACACAAGTGAGCACATGTGAGCTTAATGAAAATTTATTCACATTTTCATTGCGAAGCTTACTAAAATAAGCTAAAAAGAGCTTTATTCTAATACACGTCTTTTGTATAGCTGATGACCAAAGGCTCAAAAGAGCTTATAGAAATGTCAAAAGTTACTTTTAGAATCTCAAAAGCCCTCCAGAGAATCTCTTCTAAATGACCCCTAAAATAAATCAATATACTTTCACGTTGTATTCTAAACTCAATATTTTAAAGACAAATGAATTGGATGTGGTAGTACTCAACAGGAAAACTGTTACTTTCGAATATTATGTTATACTAACATGAATCAAATCCTAGAACAATATTCCAAAATTGAGGTAACTAGTATTAAAGAATTTCAGAAACAGAATTTGAAAGATGGTACAATGAATAGCACCAGCACCATGCCAAACAAATTTTACTGAATAAGAAAGAAAGTCAAATACTTTGGCACCTACTTCTCGTCATTTAGTAACTTGATGTCTGGTAACATTTCTTTTAACGTAAGAGATGGAGGTAATCCTAGGGTTCTAGAATAATCCCCAAATCAGGGTGAAGAAAGAAAGAGACATAGCAATTGATATGAATGACTCTTTTCACAAGAAATTTTATTTGAATTTACATAATCATAAAACGTATAAAAGCCCTTGAACTTGAACAATAGTCTAAACTTAATGTTGAAAGTAACTTGATGATTGGGAATGAAACTTTGTAAGAGGCAGAAGGTGTATTTTGAGACTATTGAATAAGAATTTATTAGTTGCATAAATTGTGGTACATTCACAAAATCATATAGAAATTGTTACCTGTAATCCACCATTGGCAGATCTTTATCAAGTTTCACTCCAAGTCTCTCCTTCAACATGGTGATAATCTGCAAAATATTTAATGTTTCTAATCCTTTTAACGCTCTTTGCTTGAGATGTATTCACATCCTTCAAAGCACTTATTAACCAATGTTAATTATCAATATGTTTGAATACATTCCACTGTGAAGACAAAAATCAACTAACTTTAAATCGAGAAACAATAAAAACAAACAAATTTTTAGTGAGCAGGACAAAAACTATTTGTATTTAGGATTTTTCCGTTAAAAAAACCACTAATCATTAGATGAGATCTTACTCAATATAATTATTATTATTAGATTAGATGACAGTGATGAAATGATTGGTGTACAAATATTATTATTAGGTGTACAAATAATCATTCTTATAACCTAATGATTGGTCAAAACAGTGATCCTAGGTGAATTCTATAAAAGTAATGCTGTAAGATCCAATCCATACGTCTGCCACTATGAGAAGGGCTTTAACTAATCACCATATCTAGCCAGGGTTAGCATCATGGTTATGCCTATGGCAGTAGCAATCAAATATCAAATTGGTTGCTAATATAATAACACTGGGGATTAACCATTACCTCGTCATCATAGATTATATTTGATATGAGTCCCTCTTCTTTCAGCTTGTCAACTCGATAGACACCTTCATTTATCAATTTCTCAATATCTTCTCTACTTTTTCCTGTATTAAACTTGCAGAAGCCCACAAGTTAATATGTTGGCCCAAGAATCAACTAAAACATCAAATTTAAATGTACCTTTGGCAGAAGAAACTTTATCCAGCCAATTTGTATAGATATTATCAAGCAATGCAGTCAGCATCTCACAATTTTCCTCAGACATGGTTCTTCGAGCTAGTTGATCACCTGCACTTTTGTATTTTCCAATCCTTTCCACTTGCGGTTCAATTCCTATGTTATCTAAAATACCTGAAAAGATTTAATAAAATGATGTCAAACACACAAGTTTTAGGCTTATTTATAGCCATCACAGGATTAAAAATTTAAAATGATTTTATCAATATTCAATAGTTTCTTAACATGCATCTGCAGCATGTGCAGAACAACACACTTAACATTTTTCGAGAACCAAAAAAGATTAGAGACACTGAGCATTAGAATAATATCTGAGAAATTAACATAGTATGACTTCATGTAATAGAAAGGAATATCAGTACCAGACTTTAATTCAGGTTTTCTTAGTAAGACGCACAAAAAATTATGTACAAACTCAAAGAAAAGGAAATCTATCAAGTCCCTTTCTAGGATCTATGTACATAATACAAGCAAAATTGCCTGTCAAAGGGAATTGCTAATAGGAGACCTTTTGTTTGAAATTTCTACTAAGTTTCACCCGCTTTCTATGGCCCTGTTTCTCCTAACCCAAAGTAAGTATCCAATTGGACCTTCAAATATATAACTGAATTCTTCTCCTTTTATCAGCCAGAAAGTTTTTTTCCTTCAAAGAACCATTCAGACATCACTGTAATGACCAATTTGGTGGCAAATATACTACCAAAGGATGAAGCTAGTGACATTAATGACCATGGAAGGAGAAATATGATGTCACTCATAAATGAAGAACCAATATTGTTGTGTAATCGAAGGGGCAAATTGGAGTCATGTAGAGTTACACACACTGATATACATATACAAACGTGTACACACACATGTCTACGAGATGCTGTAAGAAAAGAAACCAAATTAAGTGCATTCACTGTATGTGAAATTTGTGATATTTGTAAGGAAAATAAAATTAGAAAAATCATCTTACCTCTGAGGAATGAGGCTTGAACAGTCAATCCAAACAAAGAAAAGTAAGCACTGGGTGGGGAGTATATCTCGTCACATGCACATGCAAGGTAATACTCCTTTTCTTGACATAAAGGCACATAAGCCAGAATAAATTTTCCTACAGATATATAATCAATAATCAAAGAATGTCATTCATAAGCACGAGAAAAATTAACATCGCAACATATCAATGGGTAAGAAGAGGTACACTAGTATATCATCAATCACAATATTTACTTTAAATACAAACTTCAGTTACATAATAGACTAAGAAAATCATAGAGAAGAAAAGATACATTAATTTATTATTACTTCACTGATCCTACAAGAGAGGATACATTGAATTCAGCAAGAGTAACCTGATGCTTAAGGCTATCACATCAAAGATGGAAATCTAATTAACAATTCTCTTGACTTGATTATTCTGTGGAAGGGTTCAAGAGAACTAATTTGAAAAACACTAAAACTTTATGGTACATGCATTGGTAGTAAAGGTTTAAAATGTCCAAGAAACAACTGTAGTTTGGCATTTTGAATGGGTGTAGCCATAGAAGCCATATGCAATTATATTTATATACGTAACTAATAACTAGGTATGTGAGTTTACTGAATTATCTTCTAAATATTCACTGGTTCATTTGACTCTAACATTAGTTTCTATAAACAGCATACAGCATGAAAAACTGTTTGGTCATTCTACGTTTCCACATTCCTCTTTATTCCATATGAAAGATGCAGCACAAGTCCAGAGCCTTTACCTGATTTTTTGAAATCCAATATATGCCTTCGAATTTCTTCTACTTTACCCCACCCGCAATTTAAACTATCAATATGAAGGTAGATCCCAGAAATACGAGGATCATATGCTGCTTTCAAAAAGTTCTCACAAATTTGAGGCAAAGAAAGTCCAGGAGAGAACCTACTCTTCACTTGATCAGATATCTGAACATGTGAAACAATAAAACGTTTATGTGATTATTTTTTGCATAACTACGCATTACTTCATTTTATATTTTATTCATATAAATTTTAAAAAAGATAATAAATAATATTTTCCTCCCTCTACTTTATTTAATATTGTTTTCCCAACAAAAGTATATTTTTATCACAATAATTTATGTTGTAAAGGTTCATATCAAAGAAACATAGGTTAGCCGGGTGAAAAACTTTACTCTGATTGGAAAACACCGAAAGTGTAGAAATTGCATCTAACTTTTATCCTTTATAAAAATATACGAAAAGTAGCTTCTATAATTCAAAATTACTGGGGCGTCCCTAATTAAGCCCTAAAATTTAGGAAAATAATCAATGGACACTTAACACTGGATGACACATATAAGAATAATAGACGATATCTTGTGATAGAAAGAGAGAGAAATAATACGTGATGATGATGTGTTTGATATATAGGAGACAGTAAACATGTTATCCATATAGCAACTTATATAGGTTTGTACAACAAATCTTTTTGCATCTTTCTGAATCCCCTAATTTAATATATCTCACAAGATTCTCACTATCCTTCTCTTGGTTATAAATTGTTTGTACAACTTGTTATGCAAATAACATTCCTCGTCTCTATAAATCATCGCTCTTAAGTTTACTACAACTCAAAATGATTGCACTGAAGTTAATTCCCAACTTTTCAAGTTGCAATATATTTATTTTTCAATAAAAATTAATTATACTACTAACACTAGGAACAGAATCACTAACCTATTATTTTAAACAGCCTCTTTAAATAATAAAATTTATTGAAAATCACCAAATTTTGTAGGTTACATACTTTGATTAACAAACCTTTCTCTCTTAACATTGTAGTTTTCGTGAATTATAATCAATACTAAATATTGCATCAGAAAGAATGTTCTAGAATGCCTTGCTAGCCCTCATGATTTATGATAATAGGCTAACTGATTGATTTAGTCTTTAAATGTACTAAGCTCTATCAATTCAGTCCTGAAAAAAAAAATTATTTTAGTGCATCAATGTGTAAAATGCCTTTCAATTATTGCCACAGGAGTATATTGCTATCTGTGATCAGACCTTGAGATCACTAGTAAAGTCTACCATGACTTCCACATCATCTCGCTCCTTTGTATTCCTCATAGTGACAATACTTGTGACTATTTGTCTAACCAATTTAAGCAATTCATGACATCCAATGATATCCTTCATCAAACTTCGTGTCTTCATGCTCTTCAACGCAATTGAACACAAAAACAGATATCTTATTGAAACTACTCATATACTTCTTTACAGTCATCTTCTCCCCCTTTTTGGGTGGGGGGGCGGGGTGCTTATACCATGTTATCTCATTAATCAGATGCCATCAGTTGCTCTTAATGATCAAGTACCATGTGTTTTTTGTACCACATGTTTTGTACATAACCTCAAACCTGGTCAAGACAATTTCTCTTCAGTCATTCAAATGTGTCTTCATGGAATATCACTGCTCTTAAAAAAGGTATCAATGTTCCTCTCATGATCTTCCTAAGAATTTTGTGTCTATTGGCGTCTCTTTCTTTGAGTTTGTTCCATATTATACAATTGTTCATTCTAATAATGACATATGTAGTCACTTTCCCACCAACATCAATCTTCCTTCATCAACACCAAATGACCCTTCCATAACTGAAGATATTTTTCTTACATCACTTAGATATTTCAATGTCATTCACAACCTATTGATATTTTAGTACAAGATGCATCTTTGACATCAGTTGCTCTTAATGATCAAGTACCATGTGTTTTTTGTACCACATGTTTTGTACATAACCTCAAACCTGGTCAAGACAAAATTTCTCTTCAGTCATTCAAATGTGTCTTCATGGAATATCACTGCTCTTAAAAAAGGTATCAATGTTCCTCTCATGATCTTCCTAAGAATTTTGTGTCTATTGGCGTCTCTTTCTTTGAGTTTGTTCCATATTATACAATTGTTCATTCTAATAATGACATATGTAGTCACTTTCCCACCAACATCAATCTTCCTTCATCAACACCAAATGACCCTTCCATAACTGAAGATATTTTTCTTACATCACTTAGATATTTCAATGTCATTCACAACCTATTGATATTTTAGTACAAGATGCATCTTTGACATCAGTTGCTCTTAATGATCAAGTACCATGTGTTTTTTGTACCATATGTTTTGTACATAACCTCAAACCTGGTCAAGACAAAATTTCTCTTCAGTCATTCAAATGTGTCTTCATGGAATATCAATGCTCTTAAAAAAGGTATCAATGTTCCTCTTATGATCTTCCTAAGAATTTTGTGTCTATTGGCGTCTCTTTCTTTGAGTTTGTTCCATATTATACAATTGTTCATTCTAATAATGACATATGTAGTCACTTTCCCACCAACATCAATCTTCCTTCATCAACACCAAATGGCCCTTCCATAACTGAAGATATTTTTCTTACATCACTTAGATATTTCAATGTCATTCACAACCTATTGATATTTTAGTACAAGATGCATCTTTGACAGAAAATGATATAGTGGAGGTCATGACTAAAACCTTCCTCAACAGCATCTCCCAATCCGGATCTAGTCTCATCTAAAAATGATTGGCCTATTGCTATTCTAAAAGGTACAAGTTCTCGCCATAACCCTTCTCCCAACTATATAAACCATAGTTATCATAGGATTGCCCCCCATACAATATGCTTTTTTGTTCCTCATTATCTTCTATTTCTATTCCTAAGTCTCAAGATGATTGATGAGATATGTGCCCTTCAAAGTATTGGTACTTAAGAGTTGATTCCTTTACCAACTGGAAAATCAATTGTTGGGCGTCGCTGTATACTGTTAAAACAGGACCTGATAGTAAACCTTCATTGGTTGCCGAAGGATGCACAAAAATTTATTGTGAAGATTCTATTGACACTTTCTCTTCTGTTGCAAAAATCACATTCTGACACTGACTGGTTAGGATCACCAAGCGATAGACACTCCACTTTAGGTATTGTGTTCTTGTAAGAGGTAATTTAATATCATGGAAAAGTAAGAAATAATATGTTTGGCAAGATCAAGTGTAGAAGCAAAATACAAAGCAATTACATTAGTTACTTGTGAGCTCATATGGCTAAAACGACTTCTCAAACAACTTAAATTTGAAAAGAGTTCCCAAATGCACCTCATATGTAAGGACCAAGTAACACCATACGTTGTTTCTAATCCTATCTTTCATGAGAGAACCAAACATATTAAGGTGAATTGTCATTTCATATGAGAAAAACTGGAGTTTGAAGATATCACCACTAGATTTGTCAACTCTAATGAACAATTGACTAACATATTCACCGAAATGATAATCAATTATATTTGCAACAAACTGGACACATACAACCTATTTGCTCATGCTACGACCTATTTGCTCATGCTTTGAGAGGAAGTGTTATAATTATAAAAATAAGGAACTGATCCTATATAATCAGGAATATTGTTATTAATCAAAACTATCCAGATTATATATATAAATAAATTCCTATTCATTTTCCCAAATACAAATTAAGCACTTCTGATTTCTAATATACATAGTTTCAGCGTATTCTCTAAATTTTAACATTAAACTATAGCATTGGGATCAAGTTGAGTTTTTTAACACATTCAAATACTAACTCAGGTTTCTCCATCTTTCCAGGAATAAATTAACAGCACAAGTACCAAACTGGTCATTTATCTATGTTTAATTTCTTCCTACGAGAAGGAGGGTGAGAACAGAGACGGTAACCTGGCCACGAAGCTTCATTGTGAGAACGCTTCCCTTGCGCACACGCTCCCATGGGAACGCAACCAGCATCTTAAGCTTAACGAGGAAGCTTCTCCATCCGGTAACCGGTTTGAAATCGAACTCGCCACTTGGATATTCCTGGTCCGCAATCCCAACACTCTGATCTTCAACGCCCTCTTCCTTTGCCACATCTTTCAATTCTTCGTTGGTTGTGGCGTCGGAAGAGGAATCGAAAACGCGAAGGGAAGGTTGTCTTGTGCGCGCGCGGGAGCGAAAGGGAGAGAGAGAGTGGTGAGGAGGTGAGAGGAGAGAAAGGGAGAATCGGCATTGGAATTGAAGAGGAGAAGCGGAAGAAAAAGTGTGAAAGCGGTTTGGGGAGGTGGTGAGGGGAAGAGAGGGTAGAAGAAGGAGGTTCGACATTGGTGCAGTGATGGTGTGAAGTGAGTGAAGATGATGATGAATGAGAGTGGGAGGGGAAATGAAGGAACTCAAAGGAAGCACATTCTTCCACGTAGTTATGCCTCCCACCTCTTCCCTTCTCTATCTCATCCGATATGCTTTCTAATAAATAAATGTGGTTATGTATTAGTGCATCTGGAAAGAAACTGCCATTGGATCAATGTAAAAGAATGTGCAATAAATAAACTAGTTCTGATTTTTATTTATGTAATGAGTTGATATATAAATTCTTTATATGTTTTTAACAAAAAGACATTTTAAAATTTATAATTATGATTTTTAAAAAGTTTATAAAAGTTTGTGAGTGAATTCACTATGTGACATATTAAACAAAAGTTTTAACAGGTAAAAAAGTTAGATTAATAAATATTTTGTGATGTTAAAAATAATATAAAATAATATATAAATGATTTAAAAAAATTTTTATTCTATGGAATGAGATGAAATTATAAAAAAATAAATATCATTTTAGACTTTTGTTTGTGATCTCCTTCTAAACTTTAATCTGTCTCGACCTTTTTACTGAATGTTGAACTAGAATTAAAACTGGAAGATTCCACTGAAGTTTTTCTAGGAATATTTTCGCTTAAGATCAAGTCGCGCATGTTATCAAATCTCAATTTGTTATTACTTGCATAATAAAATTAATGCTTTCACCTTATCATTAAAAGTTATCCGGACCGATGTCAACTGCGTAATAATTGTACTAAATTCATTAATATGATTAGTAACCAATCATTAAAAATTATCTTGATGTCAATTGCACAATAATTGTATTACCTTCATCCATTTTTATGTTGGCTAGCCTGCGAATCAAGTATACTTTATTCGTTATAGATGGTTATAGATGACTTCTGATCCATATTTGACAACACCATCAAATCTATTGTTGTTAAGGGTAGATACAACTTCTTTTGATACAAGTAGTCCTCTATTCTTTATCTTCCACCATCAAATCTATTGTTGTTAAGGGTAGATACAACTTTTTCTGATACAGGTAGTCCTCTATTTTTATTTTCCAGAACTTGAAGTCACTATTAGCCATTGAACTTCAATGCCATTGCTCTCCGTGTTTTCGAAGACAGCTCCCATTACTTCTTTAAATTCAGATTCCTAAGGAAAAACCAAATTTGTTCTTATTTGAAAAATCAAACAAAACTGCAACCACATAGCATACTAAGAAATTGACACTTGATACCAATTGTTAAGAACAAGACAATACAAGGAAAAAAAATAAACGATATAAGAATTTTACATAACATACAATGTATGCTTATGTTTACAACTACACTAGGAAGTATTCTTATTTCAGTGTGTATTTCAAGCTTTACAGAAGGTGACTTATATAGCAAAATAGAAAATAACATCTCATAGTACTAGATGATGTGGGATTAAATCAAGCTTCACAATACTAAGAATCCAAACATTCTTGCACTCATCATGCTTGCAAGAAGGGCACATACTTGAATAATAAACTAGTTTATAGGCACCACCATACTTCTCAATCTGGAACTAGTTTCCAATTATTTCATGACCAGGGTTGCCCTTAACACCACCGGTGGACATAAAAAGAGACTAAGCGTCCCTTAGAAACCTCAAAATGATCAAGCTTCCACACTGTGGAATGGTGAGGGCAAGTGACTTAGGAGGGAACATGATGTTAAGGTCACTAAAGACACGTATAACACTCTTTTTGGGTTAATGGGTATAAATGGTTGGAAGTCCTATATTAGCTAGAGATAAATTCAATTCACAATAATATATATATATATATATATATATATATATATATATATATATATAAAAGTGACTACAAACTTTACCTTACAAACTAGTTTTATAGGATTGAGTTTGGTTTATAGTCCAACTCTTAACATAAATCTTAGTGGCAAGCTATGATATCTATCCACAGCCATAACATCCAGAGGGCATGATTTGCCAATCTTTGAGAGGCCAAGGCCTTGTGGACTTCTACAATTGTTGTAAGCCATTGATAGAAGAATGTTGTAGCTGACACTAGCACGTAGCACCTTGCCTAATGTGGCAACTATTAGTTTTGAAATGGTGATTTAAGCCAAGAAAGGGGGTTGAATTGGATTTATAAAAGTTTTTTGAAAGCTTAAACCTCTTTTCAATTGAATCAAATAAACTGGAAAGTTAGGATATAAAAGCAACAGACCAACACACTTTCAATCGATTAAAACATAAAACAGTAGATTAATTTGTTCTTAAACTATGAAACAGTCAATTAAAAAGACAAATTAGTTGGCTAAAATACTGAAGATTTATGCAGAATGCAGAATTCACAGATTTAACTCAAACAACAATCTTTTACATACAAGACTTGTTCCAATCAATATTTTTAACAAGTATACAACCTCAGATTACACAAGAACGCATTAAATCACACCAAAGAATGAATTGCTTGGTTTTCTTGAGTTTCTAAAGAGATTCAAAGTGAGTGAGATGAGGGAGAGAGAATTGCACAATTATTTTTATACTGGTTCACTCAATCACAGAGCTACATCCAGTTTACTAGGACAACTTGAGTCTGGTTTCCACTATATTCAAAAGTTTTACAAATCACACACCAAGATTACACTTTTGAACAAAGAAACTCACAAGATTTTTGACTCACACAAAAATCTAGACACACACCCTGCAAGAATCACACTTACAGACCTGAAATCACATCAGGCAAATCAACCAGAGGCACAAGAACATCCAAACTTGATGGTGACTGTCCCTAGCCAACCATACATGTGTTCTTCAAGCTACTCACAAGCCAAAATGCCTCCAAGATCACCCAAGATCTTCAAACCACGAGTTGCAGTTGTGTATTGCAGAGAGAGAGTTTTTCAAAGAAGAATGATAAAGTTTCGTGCTAAAAAACTCAGATTCACTCCTCTGCTCTCGAAAACACAGCATATATAGTATGATTTAAGTAAAAACAGTCGATTGAATTTTTCGTACAATCAGCTGATTTCACTTGACTTAAGTAAAATCAGTCGATTGAAAATAATTCAATTGATTGAATGCATTCATACCAGAAACTATATATTGCAAGCCTTTTAACCTGCTAAAACCCATTTTAACATATTAAAAGAGACACACCAAGACACACAAAACATCTAATCTATGTCATATAGCCTACCAACATGATATAACAACAAAACGTTACATTTAATATATTATTTTCAGATTTAACAGACTAAAACTTAATCTTCAAGTGGATCTTCATCAATCTTTATCAAACACCTACAATCTTCATGCACATGGCTTTATCAATTCTTTGCTTCAAATTTTCTTGTGCCAACAACAACTACTTCATCTGGTGAAGCTTTAGCCGCTCCGAGAAATAGTTGTGAGATTAGGGCACAGAGATGGACTAAAGCTAGCAATTTATGGGTTGCTTCTTACCCATGAGATTCAGGATAAACATTAGAAATTCACTAAAAGAATGGGCAAATTTAAGTTTAGTTGATATTATTTGAATCTTTTCTGGAAAGTCGTCAAATTTGTTTAAGCCATGACCCGCTATAATATGTTTTTGCTTTCTCCAAAAAACAACATCTTTTATCAGTATCCCTTTCCAAGAGATTGTATTGTAGTAATTATAATATGTAATAGTGATACATTAATTAGTGATCCATACTAAACCATATCAAAAAAAATAAATAGTGGAAATCATAGTATTATTTTTCACAAATCAATGTCTGAGAGCACATTTCCACCTATTCTCCCTACCGGCAATATGTATTGTTATGATTGTAATATGAATTTACGAATTCTTCAGCAAAAATGGATAAAGTAATAAGAATAAAAGTTATGACTTCGTCTAGAAAAACAAATCAAGAAGTTGTTTTAAAATTGATGTTTTGAAGATGTAATGTGTCATAGTTTTCATTGTATTACACACAAGATACTTGTATAAGAGTTTCGGTTTAGCATACAATAAATCTTAAAATTAACTCGGAAAATTTATTTTTGAAAGATTAAAAAAAATGTGAAAAGAGTTTTTATGTTCGTTTTAATTGATTTAAGTTCTATGTAATAAATTAAAATGTTCTTTTGGAATAATCTATTATAAGCTTTGTTAGCCAATTGGGATAGAGAGTTGAAAAATGGGTTTCAAAAAGTAATAATCAATCGGTTAAATTTGTTTTTTGAAATAAATAAAAAGCTAAAATAATCATTTATCATATGACACTATAATAAAATCATTAACAATCAATTTTACTGACAAAAAATTATTAGTCACTATAGTGATCAATATAGATATCAATTTACAAAATAAAAAATTATTGGTTACTAAAAGAGTAATTATAATGAATAAAAAATCATAATCGATTTTTAAAATTTAGCTACCAAAAAAAATTTGTCACTAAATATTAGCTATCAAAATTTATCGTAACAAAGAAATTAATTTTTAAATTAGTCTCTAATTAATTAATAGCCAATTTAATAATCAATTATAATTTTTTATTCATAATTAAATGAAAATTATAAGCCTCTTCTAACCCTTCAATATATGATTTAGTTCAAATCTTCCCTATCTCCCTCCCCCGGTGCATGCGACATGAGATCTAGTTTTTTTTACCATTTGGTTTATTTATTTATGTATCTTACTTTTGCCTTTAGTTAATATGAACCCTAAGCTTATCCTAATTTTCCTAAATTGTGGACATGTGAACACTAGAGCATTGGTTTACGAATTGATTCAATTAATCAACTAAAATGGTTATATATATATATATATATATAAAATCAAAGTATCATTTAATTTAATTGATATATATCAGTTATCAAATCGAGATTCAATCAATTCTTAATTTGAATTTTAAAATTACAAATACAATTTGATATCACAACGAACAAAACCAAAATTAGATAAGTGAAAAACAAATTTAGAATAAAGAATACTCGATGTAAAACTCAATTTAACTTGTTTGATCTTAATTTTATGAATTAATCTTCAAAGATTATAGTTCTCCATCTTCGAATAGTAAGAAAATGCAAAGAAAAAAAAAGTGGAAAAGACAAAATCTAAAATGAAAGAGAAAGAGAGAAAAGCAAAAAAAAAAATTAAAACTCTTAAATTTAGCCAATGATTTTTGTCTCTTAACCTTTAGGATATTTAAATATTGTAGAGACTCTTAAAACTAAAGTAAACGTAGATTTAAAGAAGTTTTAAGTTAATAAATAAAAAATTTACTCCTCATAAGTTTCTTTACAAAATTTTAGCAAATATGTATGTAAAATATAGCATAGAACTCCAAATCCAAAAATTCATATATACATTTTGAAGCTATGGAATCTAGAATTTAATGCAACTTAAATCATTCAAAAATAATATCTACATAGACCAAAGCATCGAGTAAATGTCAAAGTTATAAATGTGTGTATATGTATTCTCCCAAACATTTTCAGTATTAAAGTTTTCACTTGTTAAAATTTCCAATCTTGACAAGAATGTATGTCTATTTTGTTAAATGTGTATGAAGTTTCTTTCACTATTATGAATTCCAAACTCCATTGGTACTCTTACAAAATACGTTGAAGAATGAATCCATTTGGCTAAAGTATGTCATCACTCATATCACCATCCGAGATACTAACAAAAATGAATGTGTTGTTACTTGAGTTACTTTATCTACTAAGACAATTATAGTAGAAGAAAAACTAACTCAAAAAAAAAAAAAAAACTAATAGAAAAATAAATTTAAATTTCTTTGTCTCAATAAATATAACCTAACCTTGACGATAGGGAAAACCAACTAATCGTATAGCTCAATGCAGGCATAGTGGCTTATAAGTATATCGCGGAATTCAATATTGAAATGACCTATTTATAATGTCATCTTTCATTCCCATAAAGTATTTTGCATTATTCAAAATTTTTTTATAATAAAAACAATCATACGTTTTTAGTCCCTAACTTTAAGTGAATTTTAGAATTAGTTCATTATGAAACTTTAAATCAATTTAGTCATTCATCTTTCGAAATACGTGAATTTAGTCATTTTAATCAAATTTTGTTAAATTTATCTGATATTTTAAGTGCATTTCATAATAGTATTTAACTTAACATTAAAGCGAAAAATATGTCAAACAGGATAAACAACTCGAATACAATCCTGAAATGCGTACGAAATATCAAATAAACCTAACAAAATTTGATTAAAATAACTAAATCCATATATTTCGAAAGATGAATGACTAAATTGGTCTAAAGTTTCGAAATGAATTAATTTCAAGATTTACTGAGAGTTAAGGAACCAAAAACATATTTAACCCTCTAAACAGTTATTATAAGAGACAAAACAACATTTGTTATACAACCAATATAAGTGTTATTATGTCTCTCATTAAATGAAAAGTTATAAAGCTTAATTAAATGAAAGTTGCAACAAACTCTTCCAAAACTGTGACTTAAACCACGATTTAAAACTTTCCAAAGGAGTCAAATTTATTTACCCAAGTTCCGATTTAAAAAGTTCCAAAGGAAAATCCAAACAATTGTCTCATATATCGTCCAAAGAACAAATCAAAGTTGGTATAGGAATGGTAACAGAAAGAGAAAACAAAAGCAAGATACAAAATTAGTAAACACAGAGGAGAAGCCAAAGCACCAAAAACAAAAGAGAGTAGAAAATCTTGTCATGCAATTGCAACCAGGTAGTGATTGGTTTACTCACTGTAGAGAATGGTGTGATGTGGTCCAATGAAAGCACAACCAATTGCGTGGGCCCTCAGAGGAAGGGAAGCCTTCACTCCGACCAACTGGGCCCAATGTGTTAAGCCCATAGTTGGTGGCTTTGGATCGATAGTGACATCCATTTCAAGAACAAGGGTGCTAGTGCTTCCAACAACAACCATCTAACACCATATCTTTTCCAATCTTCTGGATTGAGAAAGCTGCAAAATTCTGAAAAAAACTCCATATGTACAAGGATTCCACTCAAACATAACCTGATTTGTTTCCTCTTCAGAACTTCTCTTGTTCCAAAGTTTCCATCTCCATAGAAGAGAAGAAAGGAAAAGATCTTGGATTCGATCCCAAACTAACAATTTCAGAAAATCAAGGGAGAGAACGAAAGAAATTGTGAGTTCAACATTAATTAACAAAAACTAACCACAAAAATTTGCATATGCAAACTATGGACGTCAATAGGACAGATAGGATACGGGTAGTAACTTTCCCGTATTCTATCTATTAGATAAATATATGTTTCGTACTCGTACACATATCTCTGCTTGCGGATATCCAATATGTACCTGCAAATATTTATAAAAGAAAAATTTAATATTTAACAACATATTTTAACCATTAATTCAAATAAAAATACAATGTATAATATTCATAAATTTCAAACAAAGTCTAAATAAAACTCATTTAAATAGTGTTGAATGACAATTTACAAAAATAAATTTTTTTAAAACCAATTGATAAAAAATAAATCATTCAAAATCAATGTATTAATGTTTTAATCATGTTTTCTTAATTTTTTTAATTTAAATTATAATATAGCGGGTACAAGTACTCACATATATAAATGCTATGTTATTCATACTCATTCTATTAATATGTAGGTATAAAAAATATTTGTATATATTACTTACACCTATTCATTTATAATATTCGTTTCCTATCAGTTACGAATTTTATTTACGGATAGAAATATACAACTTTATTTGCCTAATAGAAACCTTGAAAATTGTTATGGAGAGAGAAAGAAAGAGAAAGTAAGTTGTGGAGAAGTAGCAAATGATGTAATGGGAGGGCCTTAGCCCCCTGTGTCCCATGTGCATGTGAACATGTTCCTATCCAATTTACCTCTTCACTCAACCCATCACAATCACTTGGCAACATTGTCACCCCAATTTTGTCTCAGTGCATGCTTCAATTTTGGCCCTATTATTCTATTAGTATCTCTATTTTTTTTTTCTGTTTTTCTGTAAAGAAAAAAAAAGCTTAGATGAATTAGATTCCAAAACCCAAAACTAACAAGGTTTTCCATTGTTAACAAATTTAAACTAACAGGAATAGTATCATGATCAACTCAAACTAACAAGATCCTCACATTGTTAACAAGACAATAATTTAATTCTTGAATGAAAGAAGAAACTATTTAGTCCCTATATACGAATAAAAATATAAATTTATCTCTTAATTTTACAAATGGTCGACATCGTATAATGAAAATATAATATTTTACACTCACAAATATGAATATAAATTTAAATAAAAATATATAATAAATTAAATGTGATTTAACCGCTTAAGTTTTACATTTATTTTACATTTTCGATAATAAATTAATTAATTAAAAACCAATGTAAAAAGTTAATTGTTTTAATAATGAAAACATTAATAATTAATGAAAATATTAATTTAAAAATTAATTATAATTTTTTATCATTAATATTATTAAAAAAAATTGTTTGTAGTGTAAAAGTTACAGACATTCTAAATTTTATTTTATTTTTATGAAAAAATTGTATACCTTCTTGCATACACCCAAGACACTTATTACCTTGTGAGAACAAACACTGACATCAATTCTCTTTACCTTAAAGAGTACTTTTTTATTTTATTTTTCTTCTTTATATATTACTTTGGTGTGTTCACACCAACTTAATGTCAAAATGGTATTAAACATTCCAATTTAATAATAAGATGGTTCTATGAAATTTAACAGTGTCACATTTTTACATATTTAAGGAGTAAATAATCTTTTTAAAATACTAAATTATATTAGTTTGCACTTCTAGGTTATATTATTAAAATTGGACCAATCATTGAAATGTCTTATAGATTAATCGTGATCCAACCAGTATCAATAAAAATTAAATAATATTAAAATACATATAAAATAAATATGTTGTATACTTAAATTAAAATTTCAATTATCAATATTATTATCATTGTTTTTTATCGAATAAAAGACAACAAATATTTTAGATTTATCTTTTCAGAAAAACGAAACACATTTTTATAACTCAAACATGATTCACAGAGGGAACAATAAGACCATGAATACAATGGTGATTACTAACGTATGTTTTTTATTTTGTTTATCGGTTAACTATTAGTATTTTGTTAGTGAAGAAAGTTGAATCCAAACCTCTCTTATCCTCTTCTTTTCAAATTTTTTGTACTAATTTTATAATTTTATAACTCTTAAATGTTAGTAAAGAAATTTGAACCCACATTTTTTTCGATCTTTCTTCCAACTTTACCACTAAATCATCTTATAACTCATTATTACTAAGGTATGATGGTGCTTCTTAGGTTTGGTAAATGTCTTTGAAAAAGGAAACCCTTTTAAATTCTTCTACCAATTATAGTTCGTTAAATTTTGATGAAGGGTAACTGTTTTATGTAATACTTACATAATTTTTTTAATAGAGTCATTCAGATATTAATAGTCAAATTTTTGTGAAGATTAATCGTTCTATGTAGTATTTACATATTTTTTTTCTAATAGTATCATTTAGACATCAATAATTAGTAGATAAATGTTAAACATATATCATAAAAATTGCAAAATAATATGAATTGCAGCAATAAAATAATATAAAACATGATATATGGAAGACAATGAACTTGTTGAAGTTGATGCTAAAAAATTGTTGGAACACTTATTTCTAGTGTCCATGTGTGCGATAATAGAAACAATTTGTTTAGGACTTTATTTCCTAAAAATCATCAATGCATGGCTTAAGCTCTATTAATCCATAATAATCCATAAGTTCATTTCTTTCATTCTTTTCATTTGTTCTTCATTTTTGTAAAATTATATTTGTTTCTTTATGGTCGTGTTTCATTTCATGTATTGTTTCATGTACATGATCTTAGAAGTAAGCGTTCAAACTTGTATGATCTTATGCATTATTACACTTGTGATATATTAAGCTTTTAATATTCTATTTTCTTTCTTGTGTTCTTGTGTTCATATTTTTTTATGTTTTGTTCTTATTCTACTCTTAAATATGGGTTCGTAAAGTAATTGATGTGAAGGTTGTTGCTCATATAAGATTTGTTGTTCGTATAAACTATGTTGTGGTTGTAGACTTTTAGTTAATATAATGATGATGTTGAAGAGAGTAAAGATTGTAATTAGAACAATGAAGTTGAAAAATAGCATACAACCTAATAAAATAAGTGGTTGAATTGTATTTGACTCATATGTCAAAAATAGAGTCAATGTCTTCATTGTTCAACAACCTTATTGTTCAATAACCTTGTGAAAGTGTAATGCCATACTTTTAGGTTAAGTTTTATTGGATAACAAAATATTGTGATGGCCACTCTTTCTATTTTACAATTACAAGGTCATTCTCGAATTAATACGATGATGTAACTTGATTTTAGAGTCTCTAAGTTAGGATACAAAATATTTAAGAATCCTTAGTAATGGGATAGTATTAGTAAGGATTTACACATAACAAAAATGGATGATATACTCACGGACTTAAACTACAAAAAATAATTAATTATGATATCCATAGTCCAATTATCTCCTTTATTATCTATTTCCTTTTAACTTTATTTATGTTAGATACATATTTCAATTATTAACAATATATTTCAGTTTTTCTTCTATAATAAATAATAAATTAACAAATTAACTTCTTTTAATAATAATAAAAATCATATTATCAATACTAATTTATACAAATGCTTTTATAACAAAAATAAGTCTACTTTAATACTTTAGATGAATAGTTAATAATAATTACTATTACCCGTAAGGTTTTTGTATTACTTTTTATACATATATATAAAAAAAAAACTTCATTGATACTGTTAATAAGTTTAATACAAATGAATTTTAGTAACAACATTTCATAGTAATTTGTTTTAAAATAGAGATTAGGAATTACTACATTAAAGTTTAAATCTAATAATTTTTAGTCAATTAAAATTAAATAGTAATAATAATTACTAATATTAAAAATTTAACTTTTTCTAAAGTTATAAATTTATTTCCAATCTGTTTTCTCAAGTTTACACACAGAATTGGCATTTTGTTAGGATTGTGCTTTATTTAAGTCAACTAAGACTCATCCAACCTAATTAGATTATATTAAATTTTCCACTTATGATTTTAGGTTATATTAAATTTTCCATTCATGGTTGAATTTGATTAAACTTAACTCATATTTATACGACTTAAATTAACTTATTCTTATACTTACAACTCAACCTCATAACTTTTTTTTTAATAAATTGAGTAATGATTTTGCCTCAATCATACCCAACCTAACTACAAACCCTCTAATTTTTCTACTCCTACAATTTAAACCTAAAATATATTAATAAAATTATAGTTAGGGAGGAGTTTATGATGTGAGATGAAAATGAGCAAAATTTTGTGTGCAGGATAATAGTATTCAGAAGTTGTAACATATTTTGTTCAGGTAAAGGTACAACAAATGTTTGCTTACCTGGGGCAGTATCACCTGCAGGACCCACTCACCTGCACCCGCCACACCCACGGTTTCTCCACCCTTCTGATCTCAATTTCTGATTTAATCAAATAATCTTTTTAATCTCCTTCATTATCACTGCCACATTCCATCACATTCACCATGTCTTGTCACCCATGCCATCCTACACCACTTAGACCCCTCATCACTCCCGCCACGTGGAGTCATCATCCTCGATGTGACCTCTCCCTACCATCCATACCCCATGCTCTTCATATTCCTTTTCCAACATCCCATCATCATATATCATCCTCTTCCTCTTCTTCATCATCATCATCATCACATAGCCTTAAATCAGGCCATGATTATCGTCATTATCAACATGCATCGTGACGTGGCACATTATACACAAAGTGTTATCATGCGTCGTTATAAGCCATTAATAGTGCGGATGAAATACCATCCCAAACACGCCAAAACAACTTTTCAATCCTAACAAACATCAATACTTACACCACCAATCCCCATTATATATATATATATTTAAACACCATTCCTATGTTTATCCATCCCCTGTTCATACATCATACATCAAAATACACAGAACAAAAGAAAACTAACATGGTCTTTGTTAGTTGCACATGCACATGACTCTCATAATCACCCCTCCAAAACCAAGTAAAACCAAAATTTACATATGCTAATTAATTCTAACATCCTTGCACATTTTTTTTTCATTCTCTTTCACAAAAAAAAAAAAAACAAATTTCTTGAGCTCTCTCAAGGAAGGTGAAAGAGAGAGGGATTATCTTGATCAGACCAATGACTGTGGGTCCAGTACGGTTGATCAACGGTGTTAGGAAGATCGAACAAACCTTGATCCGCACCGGGTTGCCAATCCAACGATCCAAACCCTCCATGATGATGACCACCACTCTTCTGCGGCAACGAGGAAAACTCCAGCGGCGCCGTCAGATCGAGAAACGACGCCGTACCGAACTCCTGATGATTCTGCTGTTGCTCTCCACCTGCTGCTCCTTGCACCTGATCATTATTATTCCCCTGCGGATGAGTAACACCGAACCGAAACGGCGTCGCATCGAGGATGTTGCTGTTGCCGTTGCTGTTGTTATTACTGCAATTCCCAAACCCAAACCCCAATGCTTCGTTATTTGAAGCAATGAGGCTAGAGAAGTTTCCTATCTCAGAGAAAACGGCACCGCCATCCAAAGAGGGGTTACTAGCGTTAAACAACTTCGACTCGCGAACGTTGTCCAGGAACAAAGCGTTGCTGGACAACGTGTTTGATGTCGGCGCCGACATCGCCTCCGTGACGGTGAGCGTGGAGCTTTCGCTGCTAGAGTGGGAGTTCGAGTTGCGCTCCGGCTCCGCAGCCGACGGCGTGGTGGACGCGGTTGCCGGAGCGATCTGCGAGGAAGAGGAAGGATTGTTGTTGTTGTTGGTGGTGGTGGCGGTAGTAGTTTTGGGTTTGTTGGAGCGTTTGGACTTGCGGCAGCCACCGCCGACGGGGACATTGCGAAGGACGCCGCCTTTGGTCCAGTAGCGGCGGCAGTTCTTGCAGAAATGGCGTGGCTGGGAGAGGTTGTAGTTGTTGTAGTAACAGAACTTGGTGTTGAGGGAGTCACAGCGAGGGCACTTGAGCGGCTGGTGGTGGTGGTGGTGGTGCTGTCTGAGCCTGCGGTCGCCGCCGCAGATGGAATGTATATCCTGCATTTCCGGCCAGAAATGGAAGGTGAAATTTTGGAAATAGTTGTTTGCGGTGTGGTGGAGAAGGAAAGAAAGAAAAGAGAGATTGTTTTGTTTGTGTGAGAGTGTACTATGTTTTGGGAGAAGGTGTGTCAGTTTGTGAAGAAGGTATGGGGAATAGTGTGAAAGAGAAGAAGAGAAAGAAAGAGTGTTTGGACTGACAAATATCCCTGCAGAGCACTGCACTGCTCGTCTCGTATCGCTATCTTCCATTTTTCTAATATTTTTCAGGGCAATTGACCCAAACGACCTTCGCCACAGGTGGGTAGGCCACCACACACGATACCAAAATACTAAACTCTCTCTCCTATAACAAAAATCTTCACGAAAATATTTATGTTCATATTGTCAAAAATTGTCAAAAATTGGGAATGTTCACATATTAATTTAATTGGTATAAAATAATATTACAAAATCATTTAAAGAATAAATAAATAAACTATATTTAAGTATAACGGAGATTCAGATTGAAAAAATTTAAAAATTTAAAGAGATTTTAAATTATTCGATCAACATTTACTATTAATCAACTTTGAAACTCAAAAATTAGTTTATAATGTTAAATTAGATACAAGTTTATTTCTTCATTATTCTCATTAAAGATGAACGTTGGTATTGAAAAAGGTTTTTTTTTTTTTAATCTTATTGATCATAATATAAGATTCAATTTTCTTCTAGATCTCTCTTATACATTGTAGTCTTAAGTGACAAGTTTTTTCTTTTCTTTTCAATATTTTTGTATTTTTCTTTCTTTAGTCTCTTCAACTTAATTTTGTGTTTCCTCAACTTTTCAAACAAAGATGCCATGTTCATGGAGGTAATGTCCTTTGATATCTTAAGTTGTCAATTATTGATCAAGGACTTCAAAATCTTGATGTTTATATCTTTTTATGTCAACCTTGTTTTTATTACCACCAAGATGAATCACTATATGAGTGAATATTTTTTATGTTTTTTCTTTGAAAAATTTTAAATATTGTATGGAAATGTTCTTCATAACTCTCTTAACATTTTTTGTGTCCTTATAAATTATCTTTAAAACATGTTGCATCTCTCTGACATTCTTACATATTAACACTCTTTAGAAGTTTTATTAAAAGTCAGGCCAAGTATATGTTATTTGTTATAACATCATATTGAGTTTGTATATATTTTTTTTCTATTCTCCTAGCGGATAAATCTTTTGTAACATGCCTATTTTCAATTATTTAAAGAGGTCTAAAAAATGTATTTAACAATAATATTTGATACTCTTTTGTCAACTAAATTAATTAAGATTTTCATGCCGACTTTTTGTAAGAATAATGATTTTCATGCCGACTTTTTTTAAGGATATTTTTCTCTAAAAAATATAAAGATGATCCATTAATAGATTCAACTGCACCTAAAGTTTGATTTTGACTAACAATTCTAAGATGTTTTTCTTTTTGAAAGATTGTTAAAACAAACTTTAAAGTCACTTGATTCAAGAATTAAGATTCTCACGAGAGTACAGAAACAAGGGACATTAGAGTGTAGGAGAAGTAACATCAAAATATTACATGCCAGATTTTTAGAATGATTCAACATCAAATATCGATTAACTAAACTTTAGAGTGATTCTTTCTACTATCTTAAAATACCTAAATTATAATCATATTGCACATGTGAAACATGAATCACACTTAAGATAATGCACTTAAAATCTTTTAAGCATTCTTTCAAAGAATTACAAACAATTGCATGTACATTTTGCAACCAATCAATAAAATGTACCACATTATGAAAGTTATCACCTAAGTTGATTCTAATGAATCACACAGATTAAAGGAAACAATCTTGATTTTGATCTATCGACAAGAAAAATATTTTCAAACATTAGATATTCTTGGAGAGGTTCATATATGTTTGTAAATGATATATTTTGAAAAAATATTAATATTCTAAAATAATCCCAAATGTACTTTTCTAAAAAATATTTCAATTATAACTTAATTAATCATATAAAAAGTTAACTAACCGTTTTATTTGAAGTTATTTCTGAAAACAACCAAAAATATAAATATAAGAGTAATAAATTATTCAGAAATATAATTGATTATCAATGTCATGCAAATCTATTTAAAATATTTTATTTTAATCGAAAAAATCATTATTTATCTTAAAATAATCAATTAAATTGTTTATAGAATTTTTTAAAAATACTTTTTCACTTCTTAAATATTTTATTTATTCATATATTACTTATGCTACTTAAACTAAGATAAGATGTTCCTCTACATTCATTTGTTAACATATATTTATAATATACAATAGATCAATTATCTTAATCATCAGACAATATTTAAGAATATTTGAATCACTTGATAAAAAAAATATTTTGAATTTAATTAATTTTTTGATATAAATAAATCTTACCATGTAGGTCAAATGGTGTATATTGTTTTATAAACGAAAAAGAAAATTGCATAAGATGATTTAAAAAAAATGTATTATATTGAGAATGAATCCTTTTATTATGTAGTATATATTCAACTTGTATGTACAAGTAAACCGGTTATATTTATTTAAAACCAACTCGATTAAAATTTATTTTACTTTCTAGATTTCTGAAGTTTTAATTGGTCATACATTCTACTAAATTTAATACACTATGATCAATTTAGATTTGAGAAGTTATAAACTACAAAATATTTTAATAAATTTAAATACGTTGGAGATTGTATTTAAGAAAAAAAAAATCAATAATAATTTTTTATTTAAATATTTATGTTTATCTGAACAGTAAAATTATTTATTTTAATATTTAAGTTTTTCTTTTATACATTTGTTTTAGCATGGAAACAAAATGTGCAGTTGGTGAGTTGAAGAGGGAATGAAAGCAGGTGGAGAGAGGTGAACCTCATGAAATCCGTTGTCGAGTTGTCGGCCACGCTCCTCAACACACAATATTAAAATGTTTTTATTTTATTTTTGTTGTTGTTTTATCCTGATTATAAATAATTAGAAAAATTATGCATATAAAAAATAATATCAGAAATAATAAAAATAAGAAGATTCTTTGTATGCCTAAAATGTAGGATTTAATAGGGATTTTTGTAGGTGTTCAAACGTATTCACGTTTCTATTTTTGAGATATTAAAAAAGAAATAAAAGATTATTTGACATTTTTTAAATCTTAATAAAAATTAATTTTTATATTAAAAAAAGTAAATAATTATCAGAAATAATGTCAAATTAAAAAAATAATAATGTTAAAATACTAATATTCATTAAAAGATCACAAAGGATGTAATTGACCATGGACTTCAATAAATATACATTATTAAAATATCTATTATTCAGTATTAATCAATACTTATAAGTATTTTAATTCGATTTTGATGATCAATCAATTTATCGTAATAATAAATTGTTATTACTGTAAAGTTAATATATACTATGAAATATTAAAGAATAGATAATTTGAAGAAAACATTTTACAATAATTAAAAAAATTAATTATGAAAAATATTGTTATGACATTTATACGTAATATCATCTACATTAGAAACATATAATTCAATACAATAACATTACATTCCTAGCATATAATTGTTTTGACGAGTTATTTTTACTTAAGTAATTTTTCAACATAAACAAAATAACACCTATTTAACAAGTTTGTTTTTAATATGAAGGAACTCATATTTAATGATCTATATTAAAATATTATTTTATTAATAAAAAAAGTTACATATTATTCAAGGTACTTTTAAATTAATTAAAATATTATTTTGTTAATATATTCTTCGGTTAACGGTGTGTTTTACACGGTTGTTTCCATAAGATAAGAATTTAATTTTGTGCAATTTAAGTCTATGTTAGATAGCATATACTTTTTCTGGACAAATGAGTTTGCATTTTCTATTAATTTCATAAATAGTATATAAAAATATTTATTTATTTTTAAAAAATAAAATAAACGGGCATTAATATTTCGTTTAATGCTTCATTTATTAACAAAATAATAATAATATATAGTCCACTAAAATTTGTTTTAAAGCTTTTTTATCACCTTGTTCAAGCTCTAAAAATTCAAGAATTGATCAAATTTCTATGGCCTCACTTGATAACACATTTCTTATCACCTTCCTTCATCAAAAATATATTTTCTTTTATTAACAACATCATATAAATTAATTGAACTATTTTATTGAAGATAACACTAATTATTTTTTGTTGATTTATATACATCAACTCTTAACATCAATGATTTAAAAACTGAGTAATTACTATTGAAAAATTCAAATTTTATAGTTTTATTAAATTAAAAATACTATATTAACTTTTATATGTAATGTAATTATGTAAAACAAGTTTTCATTTAAAATTTTTAGTTTTTGTGATAACATCTCAATCTAAAGTATATGTGATATGTGGTGCAGAAGCTGCCACGTGGAAGGTTTTCAAAATGTCTAATTTTATTTTATTTTTAAAAATGGGAACAGCACAGCTAAATAATGTACGACTCCGTAACTGCTCCTCTTGTCCGTTTCTTCTACCAATTTTTCTATACCAATCTTCTCCGTACATAACATTTACCTATACTATTATAAAATTATTTTATAGTGGTAGTTGAACTTTTTTCTGAAAAAAAAAAAACTCCTTGATTTTTTTTACCCAATTAAACTTATCTTCTTCGTCATTTGATTAGAATTTGTTGTTTTTTAAGGCTCAAATAATTATTTAATAACACACTTTATTATAAAAGTTTATGATTTAATTTTTAGAAAATTAAATATTGAAGATATTTAGTGATTTTCTTTCCTCTACGTACTTGTCGAAATTTGATTTTCAGAACACCATATTCTGAACTGATATAACTTTGTTTTTTAAGTAAAGGGAAGAAAATTTATAAATTTTGAAATAAAGAGTAATTATTTATGTTTAATAGCGGATAAATGAAATTTATGTTTAATAGTGGAAGATTCAAATTTATATTTTGAAAAATAGTGCAAATGTATAACAAAGTTATAATAATTTCGTCATTAATTAAAAGTGACAATATGCATAAGGACTTAAGTAAAACTAAATAAAAAAAAACTAATAAAATAAATTTTAATTTTAATTAAAATTTTGTGCATAAGTAAATGGTTTATTAATGTTTTTTTAGTGACAATAATGTATTAGAAAGATATACGTGATTATTAATGACAAGTTGAGTTTTAATGGTTTGAATTGTTGAAACAATGATGTTTTGACGCTTGACAATAGGAAAGTCGATTTTAGCAATCTTATTCCTTAATGTATATTTTAGTCTTAATTCTGAATGGTATAGATTATTGTTGGATCAGGTGGAGTTGTGAACCTTCATGTGTTAACTAATTTGTTTATGAAACTGACTAATTTGTTGATGAAAGATCTCGGAGGATATATGTAAGCAAACACTTTAAATTTATTATAAGAAAACTTTAATTTTTATCTTATTTAACTAATTTCTCATTATTTTATTTAATATAGGAACAATTTGAGAATAGACTTGCACAGGTCAAATCTGAACAAGGCTCATGTGCTGATGGATCATAAGATATCATTGATGATCCTATTGCAGATGATACGATTAGGACAAAGTGTTGGGTTGAGGTTGTCGGGTGTAAGAATAAAGGAAGAATATATGGGACAGGACAACTTGCAGGTGGAAGCAGTGGCATGAAGCCCCAATCTACTACATCCACTTCCAGTGCTGAAGAAGTTACCTTTGTCAAACAACGACCGCAAGAAACTGATGAAAAACTAAAATCAACTAATCAACGATTGTAAGAAAATGATCAGGCTTATGCAGAATTGAAAGGTCAATTTCAGTCGTTAAAGAACATACTCCTCACACTTCTGCCTTCTGACCAACAAGTCCTTCGATAAGCTGTATCCAACCTAACATAACCTACACCTGCTCAGCCTACAACAATCCAACCAAGCACTAAGCAGCCCGACCAAGTGCACCCCAACCAAGTGCAACCCAACCCAATTCCAGACCATGAAGACCCTGCTGATTCTGATGAATATATTACTCATTTTGTCTCACATGACCTATTGTAATCCCTTCATCTTACAAACAAAACATTTATGTTTTAAACTTTGTTGTTTCAAGAGCACTTGAGCAAAAGCATGCAGGACCTGATGTATTTTCTAAAAAGAATTGAAATATGCGTGTGAGTTTTATTTATTATAGGTTCAATTAGATTCATTTTGTAATATTGTCCATATTTATAACTTCCCTTATACATGTATAATGAATAATGTTAGGTATTCATATTAGAGTGGAATATAATTTTTTTTACTAAGTATTAAATAATTTTGGTATAACTCTATTTATTGAAAATAATGTTACTAACTTTTTTTGGTGAACAAAATTCATATTAAGTGTTAGTGAAAAACCAACACGACAAATGCACGAGTCACACATAAAGTAATAAGTATTGTATCGTTCTCTCCTAAAGAACTTGTGCACGCATGATAACTCTCGCAATTCACAACTCTATTAGACACAAAGTTCACAAAAACACTAAAAAACTCTTTTTTTGTAGTTTTATCAAACACTTGGCGTGCAAAAAGAAAATTAACATAGAGTATTTACAATTTTTCAAGATTAGATTTCATTCACTTCATTCTCATGAATTCACAAACATCTCAGTTCCATATTCAAGTCAAAATCAACTCACAAGATTACTCAAATCCTATTCCAAGTGACTTTGAGCTTATAATAACTTATCAAGTTCCAATTCCTTGAATCCTCAACAAGTGAAATCATGCATTAGGTTCAAGAGTCTTTAGATTACTAATGAATCATGTTCTATCCCTAGATACAAGCTCCACTAGGTATTCAATTTCAGTTCTAGGTTCAAAAGACATTTTCCAACAACTCAAGAAACACAAACAAGCCATGGGTGATCAAACCACAACAAGCATTAAGCGCATAATTCAAACACTAACTTGAATTGGAAAAACATATAAATTAAATACATAATTTTACACAATAATTCAATGTTTTACATATAATCTCAAAAAATAGAAATTGTTCTCCATGGTGGAGAATCTAGGGTTTTACAAAATTGAAGAAATTGGAACCATAAAGTAGAAGCAATCCCTCTCCCAAGATTCTTGAATATTGCTCCATGCTCCAATTGCACCTCCCATTCGCATCTCCGCCTCCAATTTCGTAGCCCATCATCCTCTCCAACCTAAAAGGGGTAAAACCTCTATGGATGAAAAAGAAGACTCAAGAAGGAGAAAGGAGAGTTTCCCAACACCCTTAGCAGCCTCCAAGAGCCTCTCTCAAGCATCCGAGGTGTTTCTATTCGTGAAAAATGAGGAATCCCCTAAAACTTTCGTAGAAACATGATTAAATAACCATATTCGCGTATTGGAATCGATATTCTCGCCCAGTGGCTTCATTCTCGTCCAACGAGGCCTAAAATTGACGCTTTCATACAAGTAACTCGTTGGGCGAGTCATATTTTCGCCTAGAGACTCAAATATTGCAGTTATGTGTTGTCATTTTCGCTCAGCGAGCCACTAGCTCGCCTAGCGAGTCAGCTTGGCACCCAATGATAATTTTTTGGCCTTTCAGGGGTGGTCCAAGGTGGTATATACCTATAGGTAAATCCTTTCTCCATGTTTGCAGTTCTAGGTTTAATTTCGGTGCCCCTCCGACATGGATATTTGGCTAAAAATCAATCTTTCTTGTTCAATCATGCTTCCTTGAGTTTCAACTTATTATTATTTTATTTTACACACTTATAATAAAGATTAGAATTAAAAAAACATAAAACAACTAAAATACAAAACAATGCAAAAACAACATAAATTTGAGAATTAAACAAAATAAAAACTATGAAGAAGTTGATTTTATTCATGAAACTTAACACCAATAAAAGATAGAAAATAACATTATCACTAAGAATCATATTCTATGATTTTGGTTTTGACACCGATTATTAGATAAGACATTAACAACAAAATTAGAAATTATATTTGATGAACAAAATTCATACTAAGAATCATATACTCTACAATTTTTGGTTTTGATACTAATTATTAGATATCACATTAAAAACGAAATTAGAAGTTATATTTAATAGTTAAAACATAATTTTTTTCATTTAAAAAAGTAATGGTTCAATTTACACAATTCAATTTTGACTTAACCAACTTGATATAGAACAAATGAAGCATCATGCAATAAATGTTTTAAAAAGTCTTGATTATACAAGAATTACCGATGATTTTTCAACAAAATAAATAAAGATATGGACATCATTTTATTAGATTGTTCATACACCAGAGATTTGAGAACCCTAACCAAATCTACACGGAATGGGTTCAACCGTAGTGAGGTCTGGTCATAGTCAAAATTTTCTACTCTTTTTGTCTTCTTCGATGACAGATAATTAAAGGATAGACGATAATTATTTACACTGTGAAAAAGTTACTTCTTCCTCAAATTTGTTATCACGACAATTTGGGAGTATCACATTTCCTTAGAAGACGGAAAGGATGATAGAAAAATAAATGGCATTTCTTAACTAATTTGTAAGTTTAAATATTAATCAACATCGAATTATTAGTGATACATATAAATTAGAACAATGCTACTTTTGACACCATTTTTTTTTTAATTCCCATTTGATATTACCATTTTCTCTTTTTTTTTTTTTTTTAGAAATTCAAAATATTACTTATTAGAATATTTTTATCCCGGTAAAGTATTGTCAAGTCATAGTAACCGGGGGTCTAATATTTTTTTTAATCATTTTTTTATGTATTATCACTATCTCCAAATTCCCTTCTAATAAACCCATTGGTCTCTGAAGATTAATAGATTAATTAAAATTGGCAATCATTTATAGGCTTTCAAATATTAGCATGATGGAATTTGTCCTGCTTCATAGCACTGTATCTGCCTGAGTAAAATCACATCTTGGAGAGAAATTTTCACAGTTGTTTGTAATATACAACTATAAAAGAGGGAGGTGTAGAACAACAAATATAAATATAAACAAACACATCATTGAACAAACGAACCATTAAAATCGATACCAAAATAATTTGATATCATCACGATCAACTTAAACCCGATATAATAACTTTTCTGCATAAACATAGAACTGCAAAATTTTAGCAATCAACTTTTGCAGCAAAAGAATAATACCATTATCTTCTGCCATAGGTCCTTTCTTAATTGGCTTTTATCAGCTTCCAACATTCTCACCGGGCTTCCATTCCATTCTTCAGGTAATCTGCAAATCAAACACGATTATGCCTAAATAGTTATGACCATAGATTGCCGAAAGAGACACAGAATTTAAAGTGTAAGAAACTTACATGGGAAAGGCAAATGAATGTGTGCTGCTTATGCTGTCATTAGAGTGATGGGAGGCATTGCTAGATGTTGTTGCAGGAACAGCATATGATGTTGGACCACCAGATAGAGGGCCCTCACCACATAAACAAGTGTCTTGAGGATCATTGTCTTGTCTTTTTCCTGAACCTGTTGGACTTCGTGAGTTACACATCTCAGACCTACACATGATTGTGTCAGCAACTTGCACACAATCTGCACAACATGGAAACTCCACCCTTCTGCCAACTGTACCCAAAAATGAATTTATTTGCCAATTCCTCAGAGATCTTGAAAACTCTGCTTCCGTTGCTAATGCCTATAGATCGTTGAAGATACAATATTTCAATGCAAATTTTGGAATGAGCTTGTTATAATAGAATACAATTGTTCTTCACGATTATGCCTAAATAGTGTGAGATTAAATTGTCTTACCTCTCTAAGGGTCTCTGGTGTTGTCTTCTTTTTGGGGTGATCAGTGGAAATCTTGTATCCTGAATCCCCTTCAACATCAATCACTAAAGCTCTGGAGTCATAAAATTCCATTGCTTCCTTAAGGGAAAGAGGTTTAGAGGCATATTCTAGTCTATTTGAATTGATTGAGAATGCTTCCATAGTCCTTAGATTTGAGTCTCTTCTTCTATTCATCATGTCAGACTCAAAGTGACATGACTTTATATCATGACCTTCTGAGAGGCACTTGCCCTCTGGTGACACTCCCCTACCACTGCAACTGTCCTTCACAAACTTCTCATTATCCTCTTGAATAAAAACAACCAGTTCAGGAACATCATAGTCCATGACATTCATTCCTGCTGAAAAGTTCTTTCCCTTGCTGAACTTTGACAACTCCCCTGAAGCATTAGTAAAATGCCCTACATTCAACAACCTCTTCACTGGAATCTCCCTTGTCCTAAAACTATTATCACCATCACCCTCCAGTCTCTCCCACACAATGTTCTTTTCTTCTTGGCTTCTTTGATCCTCACGATGAAACAAATGTGCATGTTTCATGCTGCGTCCTTTTGAACTTCTCATCTTGCCAAAATTGTCACCACGTCACTGCATTGGAAAAATTGGCAGTGAGATTTGCAGAATGAATTTGATTAGAAAACAACAGTTCACAGTTCACAGTTCAATTACAGTTCACTATCCTTGAAATCACAGAAAATTTGGGGCAAACATAATTGATGAGGTTGAATAAAAGTAATTAGATTAATATTATATATATTTTGGTGTAAAGCAACCAGCTAGTATTTTCTACTTTTATCCGTGTCCTAGGACATTAAATATGAATAATGAAGAGAAATTAAATATGTATCTAAAATAATAATGTTTAGGCTCTATACCTTGTCTCTGTTGGTGCCACTTACATACAAAGAATTAATGCAGTCCATTACAGAGGAGAGGACTGAAGAAAATAACTTTATTTACACTAGACCCTACGCTAGTTTGGATTCCTTTAAAACGACCGGTGGGAAATTCAGGGATGAATTTATATATGAAAATCGTTTTAAATCTAAATAAATTCTGCAAAAAATTATGAATAATTTTAAGGAGAAAGAAACTGTAGGAGACAATGACCACGTACCTGTAATTGTCCAAGTCAAGGGGCCAAAGGATTGGCAATCACATTCAGTTTTGAGGGCAATAATTTCTGTTTTTGCATAAATCTGCCAAATTACACTGACTGTTTATCTTGTTTGAAAGTGATGAAATGGATATATGAAGAAAAGGGAGATTTTGAAAAGTTTCTGATAAACAAGAATGCAATCTGTGCAAACTACAACATCTGAATACAGATCACAAAGGTAAGAATACCAAGTTCTCAGACAGAATAATGATCAATACAATGTTTTAGAGAATCCATGTCTGTAACGTGAAGCAAGAAAAACATAGATAGCCTAAATTTGCGGGGCATGAAAATAAATGAGTAAAAAATATAAAAAATCGCCGAAATCATATCTATCACTGATGAAAGAAGCATACTTTACCCATGGCCCAAATGCAGATATTGAAAGTTACACTTTCTGTGTTGTTGTTTTTTCCCTCTAAATCTCAACACAAGAATGAAATTGCGTCCCTTCTCATTCTGAAAATGAAATGATCCAGGAACAGAAACAGTGCACAAAGGAAGGAATCGAGAAAAAAGTGATGATGAGAATGATATGAATCCAATTTGAATTACCGATATGTGATGTTCGAAACAACTCAGAGGTAAAAATTGCTCCTCAGTATCACATTCTTGGTTTGTGGATCATTTGCAACTCCATTTAGCACAAGAAACGCAGAGTTATGTCACTCTAGTTTCAATAGAAACGGTTGGCAGAAAAACATAAAAGGAAAAATAAAAAATGGAAAGTGAAAATAATAATAAATGGACGGTTCAGAATATTTAATATCCTTAAAACAAACACCAAACAGCCAGATTGACAACACAAATGTTGTTTGCTTGCACATCCTCTAACATGTTTCACAAAAGTCATGCGTTTCGTAGTTTCCTATCATTCTCTTCTGTCCATTCCTCTTAAACACGCTCTTGCTGTTTGGTGACCATGAAATTCGCATGCGAACACAACAAAGTGAATAATTTCAATACATGAGTATACATATTATAGAAAGTGGATTTAGATTTAACTTACCTCTGTTAAATCATCTTGTGAGGGAAAGATTACCCCCACATATATACTGTGTTTTAGAATTATCTCACATTAGCAAAAACACATACGTGATGTCTGTACGTATTTTGTAAATATGTGTGATATTATATTAGTAGGTAATGATAGTGTAATGTTATTAAGTTAATATATAAAATAAAATTATATTTATTAAAAATAAAGTAAAATATATCAAAAAAGACAATTTTATAAAAATCTTGTAAAAGTAATGGTCAATTAAAAAATTTAATAAATAATTATATTTTAAAAAGTAAAATTAATATTTTGAAATGTAGATAAAAAAAGGAAATTCTCTTTATATATTGTTATAAATAGTTGTTGTGTTTTTCTGTTAGATTTTTGTTGTATGACATTGTAATTTTGACATCATATATTTATTTCTACTATAATTTAACATTATTGTTTATAAGTATTCATTCCTTTTTTCTATAAATATAAAATTTAATTTTTATTAAAATTATTTTATTGTTATAAGAATTATTAAATGATGGTCAAATAATGTGAAAGATTTTTTTTTTTGAATGTGATGCTTTGCACTGAATAATGATGATGGTTATTCATATCAGAATTAGAAAATTTTGATACTTAGAATTTGTTTGAGACATTGATTAACCTTCCATAATACATTGTTTGAAGGGTGAAGGTTTCAGCTTTCATTCAATGGGTTTGCCTCTCTCTTCTTGTCTGTCATCGACCATACTTATTATTGTCATTTTTTTCCTTGTTTCAGAAGAAACATAAAATAGTATTTTATTTTGAATTGGGACACAATAAAGTATTTCTCAAAATTCAAAGGAAATTTGACCGTCATATTATTTTCCTAAAAGGTCAAAATAAATATAATTATTTATTCTAAAATTAATAAATATTCAAATTACTAGTAAATATTTAAATATACAATTAATTACAATGAAAACAAATGTTAGTTTCATTACAATAAAAAACTAATATTACATGATTTTTTTTCCAAGTAGTTATAGTAATCAAATAATCATATTAAGTATTTCTTTATGTTGCCATTTAATCACAGTACAAAATAATAAACATATATGACACGAAGATTGATTTCACGTTTATTAGTCAACAAGACACTATAAACAAGTACCTTAAAAATATTAATTAATTAAAGACCATTTCTTTATAATATTAAATAACATTTATTACATCTAGTTAAAATGTTATCACTAGTTTCTATATTTTCTCTCTGTTTCATACTATTAGGTATTACCATAATCTATGATTTGTTTCTCTAAGTTGCTTCTAATTTATGCGTACACGCTTTTATATATATATTAGTACTTTTAATTCATATCTTTGGTGATATCATCATCGATCCATCATTTGATTATCTTTTATTTTATTCATTCACTTAATATCTAAAAGTATATCACATTTCCCCGAGACCTATTCCTTTACTACTTAGCTATCAATAGTTTAGGAAATAGGTAAGTGAAACAACCTTTTAATACCGTTTAAAATAATTTAGTTTGATGATAGTTTTGTTATCATATTTTAGGGAATTTATAATGTTACTTTCCATCTTTTTCCTAATATAATACGAGTAGAATATAAATATTATTTTCTTAAAAATATTTTTAACATGTTTAAGTACGTGTCTAATCGTTTATAAATCTTCTTCAATTAAAATAATTTAGATTGTTTATTACTTGAGCTACATTCACTTGAAGAAGACAGAGATATGAAGAATATTATAACATACCTCACTATTGTATGCTAACATCAAAATCTTTTGTTTGGGCATTCGGGTACAATATATCTAAAATCCAAATATTTCAAACAATTTGTTCATTTGTCATTTCCTGAAATTTGAGGTAATTCTTAGAAGGATAAGAGGTGTTGGAAAAATAAAGAACCCATTGATGATCTAATGCGACTCTTCTTGAGGGGGTTGAAAGGGCCTTGGCTCGCAATTTTTTTTCTTTACATGTTTAAATTTGTTAGGTTTTACAGAGGGAGTTTCACTGGGGAGACACAGTACTAATGAGACCTGAGTCCAACCACATAAGATATTGACACCACTCTCAACCAAAAACCTTAAGGCAATGGGTTTATGGGTCTTTATTCTTATATAGTGCTCTACTTTCTCACACACTGCACTCGTCTAAGCCAGTTTTAACCGATACAACACCAATGAGACCTGAGTCCAAGGGTAAGCTGGTTTTACTTGAAGAGAATCTTTTCTATGATCAAACTCGATTTTATTCTGCATCAACAGGCTCCATAAGATCCAGTAAAAGAAGTGATGTGATATAGTCTGAATTTTATATAGTATGACAACGCATTCATTTCTTATGCATCGATTTGATTTCTGATACTATTGGAGTGAACAAAATAGATCTTTGTACATAAAAGATATTGACACCACTCTCAATCCAAAAACCTTAAGGCAATGGGTTTATGAGTCTTTATTCTTATATAGTGCTCTACTTTATTCTTAAAAGATATTTATGTTTTAACTCAAAACTGGCATATATTTCTTTAAATTTCATATTGCTATAAAATTATAAATATTATTAATTTAACCAACTTAAAAGATATGTTCAACTTATCGTAAATACAAACACACATTACTTATTTCTAACTCAAAAAGTTACTTATATTTCTTCAAAATCCATATTATCTTAAAATTACTAAAAATATTAATTCATAATATAATATATTATAGATATTTAAAAATACGTATTCACAAGTGTGATAATGTTTGTGCTTATGCTAGTATGTATAAAGATTTGGATACCTCCAAAATATTTGTTCAAGATGTGGATGTGGATGATCATAGAAATGTGGTAGATGGATCAAACCCATGGTGTGGCTTTCAAGAAAATATAGTTGAAATAAGAATAAGTAGTATAAAACTGTGGTGTGGATTAAGGAAAGAAATATGAATAACAAACTTTTGAAATGGAATTATAAATGATAAATGCAACGATGATTTACTAAATGAAAAAGTTTCCCAAGATTGTAATAAAAAAAATAGAAGAATTTTAAGACACTTAAAAGCTGCTCACAAATTAAAGTGTATTTATAATAGGCTTCAAATGTTATTTATAGTTGAATGGTTCGACTAAAGAAGAGAAGGAAGTATTCTGAAGTTGGTTACAAGCAATGTTAGTACAAGAAAATAAATCCTAAGTGTGAACACACAAATATTGATGACACATAGTACCAACACAAGTCTAATTAAACTAATGATTACACTTTGTTTCACTAATCCTATGTTTTAATTCTAGTTAATTTATAATCTTAATAATCTCGTTTCGTGTATAATCCCTGAATGAAGGAGATCAATATTTGAGGAGTCACATGGGTGACTCTTGAATTAGGAAAGAGCAATGTGAAGTAGTTATAACTTTCATATCACTTGGAAGTGACATGCAAGTAATTACATAAGCATATGTATAAACTCTTCATATGTCTCTTGAACTCTTTGAAGAACACCCCATACATGTCTTTTAGAATCACAAATATTATTTGATTCTTTTAAAATACTCTATAATCTAAAAGACTTCCAAATTGATATGCTTATTTATTTTTTCTTCCATCTTTTTGAGTATGTGTATTAAGAATCTTTCTTGAAATCATTTTCAATGTTCTTCTATTTTTCCTTTTCCTTTTGCATCTCTATCTTTAATAATCAACCCTATTTGCATCATGTGTATTATGATGAAAATAAGAGGGATGCATGTTTCAACATGTTTAGAAGATGAGTAAGAGGATTATAATATTTACCTTGATCGTTGGAAGTTTTTACCTCATCTCTTATTTGAGTTTCCCATGAGAAATAGTGAGACATATATCTCTTGTAGGAACTCCACTTTTGATTGAATGAATATTTACATTAAGAACAAAACTTTGTAACCCGTTAAAATATATATATATATATATATATATATATATATATATATATATATATATAAAGGGGATTTCCTTTTTTGTGTCCACATTTCATAATTTCAACTTTACTCCTTACAATTTAATTATTTATTAAATTTTAAAAAATTAACGGTTACTTTTACAAGTTTTTATAAAACTATTTACTTATCTCTTTCTTCTTTTTTCTCATACTATTCATCAACAGTTATTTTTCTCATATTTTCTTCATACATTTCACTTTAATTTTTATAAATATACTTTTATTTTGTTCATTAACTTAATAACATTACGATATCAACAATTATTAATATAATTCAAAAAATGCGTACACAAAGACGCGATAGCGCCTGTGTTTACGCTAGTATATATATATATATATATATATATATATATATATATATATATTCTTATTATCTAACTATAGTAGATGATCTGATTGGATCTTAACTTAGACCAGTTTTTCAATCCAATCCAAGTTGATGAAATAAGATGAGTAGCTAGTTCATTCAAGCATTAACATAAATCAAACCATTAACATTTGAATAATTATAGTAAAGATATGATTGTTTTTTACTTTGAATCTTTCGGTAAAAATAATTAAAGATAATTTAGAGAAAGAATGCAGAATTATACAAAAATGGAGACGTCATAATCTAACATATCGATAAATAGAAGATTTGCCAAATTTTCAGTTATCCTAAGATAAGAACATAATCCTCTCTTTAATAAATTTAAATTAAAATAAGTTATTTACATATGTTTTTGGTCTAAGTATACATAGACCACAAATGTTTAAGTAACCATTGAAAATTTTAAAAGAAAGTCCAAAAATGTTTTGTTGCGAAAATAACTAAAAATTCAAAAAATAGACGGAGACTCTTCGCTCAACGACAATTACTCTTCATGTCTTTTTGTTCTTTAAATTGCAAAAACTCTTCGTCAAATTCTTCTTATATTGAATTAGAAGATGTTATCTGTTATTGAGAAATCTTCTTTATTTAATAGACAGATAATAACTAGTGAAAATAAATGATAATATGTGAAAACACATTACACGTGTCTTCACTTTTTTTATGATAATAGAAAAATAGTAAAATTATTATTATTATTATAACTATAAAATCAAATTTAAATAATTTTCATAATTTTATGTAAATAATTTTTATTTATTATATAGGTAATTTTATAATTAAAACAACCGTTAAGTTTAAAATATGGTAAAATAAAAAAGGTTAAATTTAAGAAAAACAGTTATGTAAGAAATAAAATTAATAAAATAATTAATTTAATTTAAAATATATAATTGAAAAATAATTGTGAATATCACAATTCTTTTATATACATTGGTATATCAATAACAATATATAAAGGAGATTCTTCTTTTTGTGTCTACTTTTAAAAATACTAATTTTATTATTTAAATATAGTAATTTATTAAATTTTTAAAAATTGACGTTATTTTTACAAAATTTTTATAAAATCGGATGTTTCTATTTTTTTTTTCCTTTATTTATCAATGATTATTCTTTTATCTGTTCTGATATATTTTACTTTATTTTTAATAAATATAATTTTAATTTATATATTAATTTAATAACATTATAATATTATTACTTATTAATATAATATCGTATATTTAAAAATTACGTCAGGTTAGTTATCGGTAAAGTAAATGAATTCGCATAGCGGTTGCCGTAATCCGCTAAAGTTTTGGCTTCCCATTGGAAAACACAACGGCATATAGTACAGGCGAGAGAGGTCTGGCCCAAGTTCCCGCGGTTTTACAACAGAAGGACAATGTCAGAGAGCAACCACAAGGAAATCCAAATCCGTGCCCTAACCGGCGAATCAATCACTCTTCCCGTCACTCCCACCACAACCCTCCACCACCTCAAGCTTCTCCTCCGCCGTTCATTCTCCCCCGCCACCACCTCCCCCAACTTCCACCTCTTCTTCAAGGCACCACCACACTATTTCCCTCCTCCCATTTCTCTTTCACCCACCGTCGCACTTACTTTTCTTTTCTACAATCAGTGACATAACGTCTTTTACTAACTAACTAACACCATTGCTTGTTTCAGGGTGAGAAATTGCGATTGCAGACTCATATTGCCTCTTACCCCATCCAACGCCACGAATTTCTCGTCCTCATTCCCTTCACCAAAAAGGAAAAGGAACCTTCTACAACATCCCACTCTCTTCAGCCTGATGTTCCTCACACTACCAATGCTTCAACTTCGACTTCTGTTCTCGCGGATTCTACGTGGTCCTCCATAAAGGAGGATTTATCACTTTTACGTGATGCTACTGAGAGTGATGCGTGTAATTCCGAGTCGGGAAAAGAAAAACCGTTGGAGACATCAACCGAAGGGGGTTTAGGTCGTGAGAAGCAGATGGAGCTTCCCTATCATCTCATACTGAACACATTGCGAGATGGTTGCGAGGGTGGTCCTTTTGGCGAGCACAATTGCGAGGTTTTCGCGAAGGTTTTGGAGTCAGTGAATTGTTTATCGGAACTGCCACTCGGACACTGCAAGTTGCTGAAACGAGCTCGTTCGAAAGGAGGTGGCGGCGGCGGCCTGAGAAACCGTGTCAGTGACGGTGTTATATGTTTGTGTCCACCGTGGTTGAAGATAGTGGTGAAGGCGTTTGCATTTGTGAACATTTTTTCCGCGTTTATTTATTTGCAGCTTAGAGATTTGACCTTGAGTCTGCTGGAGGAGGCGCTTAGTGAGCTTGCTAAGTTTGGGGTTAAACTTGGCATCGGCGACATCAAGAATCTTTCGCTTCTTTGTCCTCATGTAAATTTTGATTGATTTTGTTTCTCCTTTTTAGTTTTGTGGTGGTATTTCGAAGTTCGTTGTTTATTTTTTATTCTTGTTATGGTGAGGTTGTAGGAATAAGGAGTGTTCCTTAAAGTGACTATTCCGTGTTCAATGCATAGTTTTTGTTATGCTTTGTATGCAACAAGGAAATGGTTATTGTGTGTTGCTCTTTCCTGTTCTAAATTTTGGATTGAATCCATTGCAGCTGGTATGTTTCAGGGATGATGTAGATAAGACAAGTTTTGGTGATACCATTGTTGTCCTCAATCATTCAACAGGCAATAAAGATCTAGTTGAAGAAAATCCTAAAAGAGGTATACTGAAGATGTGAACTGTTGTTTTGTTGCTGTTATTTACTGATATTCTTCTATTTTATCAGAATAGCTTTTATGTTTTTCAATTTTGCTTGACATGTCTTCTTTAATAGTGCGCAAGTGGTTGTATATTTCAAAGACTGTCAGTACATTGAAGAGAAGGGACAGTTCTTTCCGTAAAATTTTAGGATGGGCTTTTGAACAGCTGCGGGTATGTCTCTGTTACATTATTCTTCACAAATGATCCACTGTGGACCCAATTATGTTTAGTGAAAGTTGCTTAATAGATAGAAATTTACTCCTGGAACCAAACTTTGATTGTATAAGTATCATAGAATTTGCATCGTATCATAGAATTTGGATTGTATCCTATACATCCACCTGCGTATACTTTGACTGATATTTCACTTAGTAGTGTGGAACTCTTTTTCCCAATCTAAATTCACAAATCACACTCACAAATAGTTGGCTTTTTTAACAGGGCATTGCGTTAGGATTATGTTAGAATGGTTATAATTCATAAAGTGCTAGTTATTAGGTAGGTAAGGCATGCAACTTTCTTAGTTGAAGGAATTGATGCAGTCAAAATGGTATATATAGGCAGTGACTAAAATGCTATGAGTTTGGGAAGAGAAGTAGGTTAGATTCAAGTGGAACCAAAAAACGAGGGGTTCTAGTGAGTATAAACCTTTCAATTTACAACTGTAACATGATGACCAAAGATGATAAATAAAGGTTTCTAGGATTGTATATTCTAGGCTTATACTCTGTTTAGCTCAATATTTCAGAGTCTCTATAGGGTCAGGTCAGGTTGTTTAAACTTAAAATAAACGTTTCCATCTTAAAGATAATCACTTACTTAAGAAGTAGATAGGACTTGCTTATTATAAAAGCATAAAGCTTTTTATTTTTAAAATAAGCAGATTAGACAAACACAAAAACATAAATTTGCTTTCTTTTATTAAAAAAGCATTTTGTTTTTCAAAAATATAAGTACAAAGTAATTCACCCGTAATCTGGAGTCTAAGCCTTATTGAAAAGTCACATATGCTAGTTGTGTGATGACTTAGTATGAATAGCACTTTAAAGTCAAAATAAAACAGACAAACAGAAATTGTAAATGAACATTTTTAAGTTACTCCTGCATAAGGCACAATGCGTCAGTAGTATTGAAGAGCTGAAAAATGTGCATTCTTATTTGCAGTATGAATTTGGGGATGAGATGACTATGGGGATTTCCTTGGAAGAGTTGCTTGCAGCAGTCAAGGACAATGATTTTGTCAAAAAAGAAGACGAATCCAAACGTGTAAAGAGAAGCAAAACTACCTCAAAATCTAACTCAAACCATATTGGGTGTCATGTACGCATTAATCCATGTTACATATTTATTTTTAACTTCTAGTCTTCTGCGTATATCCAAAATTTACCTGATGCAAGGTGATAACGATAGTAGAAATAGAGGAAAATAAAACGCATGTTTTCATTTGGTGTGTGTCTGAAGCTGAAATTTTCAATAGAATTTTGGTTTGATTTTTTTAAAGAGATGGTTACTAGCAATTATTGTATCTTCAAATATATTGATGAAAAATATTTTTATATATAGCTGAAAATTCTACTATTAGGGTAGATCATATAGCGGTGCTTTACATCACTTGTTCTCGGTTTGGCAGGACACAAAGTCATTACTGGCTGTGGAGATGATTGATCATCTTAAGAAAGGAATTGGATCAGAAGGGCAGGTCTTTTCTATTTTGTTGCAATAGTTTTTTGGGCTTTTGGAACTATAACATGAAATCTTCAAACCATGATTTGCATACTGACAACTGCAATGTGTCAAATACTCAACAACAATAATATTTATAGATAAATTTAATGTTCGTTTTTTGCTCATAAATATGTACGATGTTGTTTGGCAATTGGAAAGATTTTAGTTTCCCAGGAATTTGAAGTTGGGAAACCGGATAGAAAGGTTTCCCGGGAACGGATTTTAACCAAGTTTCCCACAAAGACATTCCTATAGGAGAGGTGGGAAACTAACTTTCCTGAATTAAAATAATTTTTTTTTACTGAAAAACATACCATGTTACTATTATTGAATCATTTAAAGTGATGAAAAAAATTAAAGATTTTGATAAAAATAACACATTACATTTTGATTTCAAAAAGCTTTCTGTAAATATTCCTAGGAAATACAATTCACCTACCAAACAATATTTAGTAATTCCAGGGAATCTTAATTCTCGGGATTCATGAAAAGAAAAATTCCTTCTACCCAACAGTTCATACTAGTACTGAATGCTGCATTATGAATGTTTGATTGATGCAGATTGTGCATATTGAAGACATATGTGCCAGGAAAGCAATTTACAGTGGGATCCCTATTGATCTATCAGAGAAAATGAGATCTGCACTGAAGTGTATTGGAGTTTCCAAATTTTACAGTCACCAGGTACAAAATGAATATGTGGAACTGCATTTTCCATACTAGTAGTTTCTCACTCAGAATCAAAATTTTCTGCTGTGTGGTTTACATAGGCAGAGTCTATACAAGCTTCCCTTCATGGTGAAAATGTTGTTGTGGCTACAATGACATCTAGTGGCAAATCCCTTTGCTATAATCTACCAGTTCTAGAAGTTTTGTCTACGAATTCATCTTCATGTGCTTTGTACATATTTCCCACGAAGGTTGTTGCAGTCTATCATTTATTTCTGAATTCTAAAGTCTAAATGCCTCCACATAATCATAATATCTCTTTTTCTGTTTTGTGGGGATTGTTGTTTAGATAGCTAAAATATTTCATTATGCAGGCATTAGCTCAAGATCAACTAAGAGCTTTGTTACACATGACAAAAGGATTTGATAATGACTTTAATATCGGTATATACGATGGTGATACCTCTATGAGTGAGAGGATGCTGCTCCGTGATAATTCTAGATTGGTAATTTATTAACTAATTTTTTCTCTTGACCAAGCAGATTCCAGTAAAATGTCCTCATTTTATAGTTATACCGATGCAGTTGATCACAAATCCAGATATGTTACACATATCAATCTTGCCCCATCATCAACAGTTTAGTCGGATTTTATCAAACCTAAGGTATATGGAATATATGATCAACCATATTGATTTGGTATTTATATGGAATATTTCCTAATGGTGTGTTGAGGTTTATTCTATCTTAATCAAATAGGTTTGTGGTAATTGATGAGACTCATACTTACAAGGGAACGTTTGGAAGTCACACTGCCCTTATTTTGAGGAGGCTAAAACGACTCTGTTCACATGGTTTAGAGCTTTGCAAACCATTTCCATATAAACTTGTGTATTTAAATTTTAAATGGAAATGTGAATCAACAATTTGCTTCTACTTGCAGTATATGGATCTGTTCCTTCTTTCGTATTTTCTACTGCAACTTCTGCAAATCCTCGGGAGCATTCTATGGTAAATAATTCTTGGAAGTAGTTACATTTTTATACACTTGGTTTTACATTTTTCTTTAGCATGTTGTCTCAGACGGACCTGACTTTTTTAGAATTCTATGGTTATTTGGTATTCTTCTTGGAATTGCTTTACTACCATACTTTGATTAAGCCATGAATTGTCTGCGCCCTAGGAACTTGCAAATTTATCTACACTGGAGCTATTTCAGAATGATGGAAGTCCATCTACAAGGAAACTTTTTGTCCTTTGGAATCCTGCTCTGCGTCCAAAACCTGTAAGTTGAAATTTTAATGTATTTATGAAGTTTAATAGTTCGTATATTGTTAACTAAAGACATATTTATGAGATAAATTATGTTGCTACATGACTACAGTTCATTAAAAAAGCTCAGTTTGCCATGGGAACTGATGAGTTGGATGATGAAAGTGCTAATTTTGTTCGTTCAAGGTGATAATCCTAATATGTATGGAAAAAACTATGCAACCATTGCTTTTGATGTATGCAAGCAACCTTATGCTCTGTATAAAATGATGAGTCTTGAATAGTTAATATTTTTATGATTTGTATAAATATCAGGATTTGCAGAATTCTAAAGTATCTTTAATTTGAATGCTTTTTGTGTGTCCTCTTGTTCTTTTTTGCAGTCCAATTGTGGATGCTTCACGACTTTTTGCAGAAATGGTTCAGCATGGTCTTCGCTGTATTGCATTTTGTAAATCACGGAAACTTTGTGAGCTTGTTTTATCCTACACGTATGTCAAATCAATTTCATGTTCTTGTGTAGTTTAGTATAATCAATATTGTGATTTGATAATTTACTTTTCTTACATTATGATTTTGTTATTTGATATCTGTTTTCATATTAAAGTTAATGGTTATTCTGTGGGTTTTAAAGGCAGATGCTCATGCAATTTGAATTTCTGTAAATGGCAGCCGTGAGATTCTTCATGAGACGGCCCCGCATCTGGTTGATTCCATATGTGCATATCGTGGCGGCTACATTGCAGAGGTCTCCTTTTTTTCTGATTTGAAATCAGATCAAAATGTATATTTGGTGAAGATTAAAATGATGATATTTACCTGTTGGAAAATATAATATAAAGGACAAAAGTTAGATAGAAACTGTAACTGAAATTTTGGTTATTTGATAGAGCCTATCGCTTGAGTTATTGAGTCTAACTGGGTCTGACTATTTGGACTTGGTTCTTGTTGAAAGGATTTCTACCCTTTTAGACTATCAGCTTATTATTATCTTTCTTTCATGGTTACCGTTTATTTTATATTTTAAATTTGAAACTTAGTATTGTTGATCAGATTCTATGTTTGCCCTTAATTCTATTTATTTATATATATGTCTATATATAGAGAGAAGTGGCACTAATGAAGTTTTGTAGAAAAGTAATGAACCTCTCCACATGCATCTGATTCTTTTTTGGTCCATTTCTCATTTTAATTTATTTGCAGGCTAACTCTTGTTTTTCTTAATTAATGTGCTGATCATTTTTTGGACATCATATGGTTCTCCTAAACTCAATACTGGTTGCTTCACTTTTACAGCAAAGAAGAAAAATAGAGAGTTCATTTTTTGGTGGTACAATATGTGGTGTTGCTGCAACTAATGCTCTTGAGTTGGGCATTGATGTTGGAGAAATTGATGCCACTCTGCATCTAGGATTTCCTGGTAGTATTGCAAGGTATTTGCCCAGTTGTTTTAACATCGATGACTTATTAAACATTTTTAATAGCTTTATATGTGTGGATTTATGTACTTTATTCAATTATACTTTTAGCTTATGGCAACAAGCTGGTAGAGGTGGGAGGAGAGATAAACCATCCCTTGCTGTCTATATTGCATTTGGGGGGCCTCTTGATCAATACTTCATGAGACATCCCAATAAACTTTTTGAAAGACCAATTGAATGCTGTCATGTTGATTCTCAAAACAAAAAGGTTCTTAGCTTTGGCCTTTTTTTTTCTGGATTTACTATTTTGAGTTTGAACAAATGGAAGCGTTTATGCTAATTATGGCAGACTTTGTTCAGATTCTTGAGCAACATTTGGTCTGTGCTGCTCATGAACACCCTCTAAGTGTGAACTACGATGAACAATATTTTGGTCCTTTCTTGGAAAGTGTTATAATTTCTCTAAAAGCTAGAGGATACATGAGTTCTATTCTATCATCGGATTCTTCTAGAATATGGAACTACATTGGTCCTGAGGTATTTGTGATTTATTTTTTGAAAAAATTAGGCTTCATGTCTGTCTTTTCTAGTTGATTTAATAATTTTTTAGCTCTATAAAATATTTGCAGATTGTAAGATTACTATTTTTTCTTGTTTGTTTGTGGTTCCTTCTATGTTCCAGAAATTACCCTCACATGCAGTCAATATCCGAGCAATAGAAACTGTAAGGTACAGTGTCATAGATCAGAAAAAAAATGAAGTCCTTGAAGAGATAGAGGAAAGCAAGGCATTCTTTCAGGTTGACTTCTACTTCCTAGATGAAAAGAGTAATTTGGCTTCTTTTTCTTATCCATGTCTCATCAAGTGTATATAACTTGATTCAGGTATATGAAGGTGCTGTGTATATGTGCCAGGGGAAAACCTATTTGGTTGAAAAATTAGATCTGTCTAATAAAACTGCTTTCTGCAAAGAGGCTGATCTAAAGTATTATACAAAGACTCGTGATTACACTGATATTCATGTCATTGGGGGTAATGTTGTATGTATTCTCCTGCTTGCTTGAGATCCTTTGGATTATCTTCATGAGTTTTATGTGTATGACTATTGTTAATATTTGCACATTATTGATTCTTGTTCTTTAGACTTGTGCTAGATCATGTTCACTAATTCTTTAGAAAACCGTGATTTATTGTTAACTTCTTGCTCAGGCCTGACTGCATCAAGTAAGAATTATATGTATCTAATTTCAGCAAAGTAAAAACCTACAAGCTGAATGTACTGCTAAATCATGTAGAATAATATATACTTTACATAATTCCAGAAATTAGGAACAGGGATATTTAGGTCTTTTATCCGATCATGTAGAAAGGTCATTTGTCTTGCAGGCTTATCCGCTCAAAGTAGAAACTAACAAGTTTCCAAAATCAAATGCTCGGGCTGATATATGCAAAGTAACAACTACTTGGTTTGGATTTTATCGTATTTGGAGAGGAAGCAATCAAATCTTTGATGCTGTTGACCTCGCACTTCCTCATTACTCATACGAGTCACAGGTAATTTGAGCACTTTTAGGTGTTTTTTTTTTTTTTTAATGACTTTAATTATTCTCATGTGGCATGTGTTTTTGTTTTGACATCAATATGTTCTATGCCTCTAAGTAGGCAGTTTGGGTTCCTGTGCCTCCGTCTATAAAAGAAGCAGTAGTCAAGCAAAATTATGATTTCCGTGGAGGTCTGCATGCTGCTTCACATGCAATTTTACACGTAGTGCCTTTGTAAGTTTCTTGTGTTAATCTTTAAGCTTTGGCATCAGCATGATATACAGAAGTCCTATTCCTTCCATCCAAGTTCTATGTACCGTTAATCATGAACTTTGTTGCATGTGGCTGCATATGCTGAGCTCTATTTTATTTGTTTTTGCTTTAGATATCGTACATTTAGATTTTTATCATTTTCCTTCTAACACATTCACATGAATTACCATTGACACTATCATTGATAGAGTCAGTCACACCAATTCTGCTGGGTTTTTTGTCCTCAATTGCACTCAGTTCATCAATTTTTCATGTAGTGATCTCCCTTTATCTTTAACCAGTATGTAAAGCTACTATGGGGATTTTTCATATTTACAATGCTAAACAAGGTGTCTGACAAATATGGGAAGTTAGTGTAATTTTTGAAAGAAATAAAGACATATCTAAAGATGTTCTTTGTTGTTATTACTAATATTTTTCAGCAGATATAAAGTTTTGTTAAAGTTCTCAAGAAAAGCTCCCAATCTTTTAAGATCTGTATCGAAATATATAAAACTATTGGTAAAGGAGAACTTATCATTTTAGTGCCACTTTTCATCTTAGCAAGTTGTTTGTTGCTCATTAATTCCCTCTTGAGTTTGCTCATAAAAGATAATCATTATATAATTGATTGTCAGTTTCTATTCAGATGCTTCTCTTTTTGAGTTTATGCATGTTTTTGAAGTTAGGAATGATGTGACTATGAATTTCTCTTAACTGAGATGTTGGAGTTTACTTTTTATGCACTCTGGACCCTGTATTATTGAAACTTAACATGAAAAGTGAAAATTTGCTAGTCTGGCATACATAGACATTAAAACCTTATTCTCTTTCTACTGCATTATACTGTTACTCTTTTTCATCTTGTGTAATTCCTATTAATTTATGTGTAATATTATTACATGCATTTGCTTGCAGACACATCACTTGCAACTTGTCTGACTTGGCTCCTGAGTGTCCAAACCCTCATGATGCCCGATTTTACCCCGAAAGAATTCTAATATATGATCAACATCCCGGAGGATGTGGAATTTCAGTGCGGGTGAATAACTTGACCAGTCTAACCATTTAGATGATATTTAGCTTGCGTTATATTTTCATCAGTACTTATCTGATGCCTTATATTTTAAACAATACTTATCTGTTCTGGTTTTGGTTATTAAATTATCTTGTCTTAATATATTTGTCGTACTAGTTTCTGGTTTAACAATTTTCCCAAGTACCAATCAATGAACAGACTTTCACCTCATGATATTTTTGGAATTTTTTATAGGTCCAACCCTATTTTTCAAAGTTCCTGGAAGCCGCACTAGAGCTTCTCACATGTTGCTGCTGCTCAGCGGAAGTGGGTTGCCCTAATTGTGTTCAGGTCTGAATCGTTTTTTTTATCAATGATTAGTTCCACATTTTCTTTTTCAATTTGCTCCGGTTAGCTATTTTTGGGTCGGAAGAAAATTATTTGACCGTTGATTGATATTTCTTTTTAAATTGCATCCTAATTTGGCATCTAGTGTTCCTGAAATTTTTTGCATATTGTAGAGCTTTGTTTGCCATGAATATAACGAGGTTTTGCACAAGGATGCAGCCATCATGATCATAAAGGTTACTTGATTGAACTTCATATCATGATTTTAGTGGATAATTTCATTCCAATTTCCACCTTGATGATTGGAAAAAGTTGTCCTTTCAGGGTATTCTGGATGCGGGAAACTAGTAATTCAAAACACGTGCTTGGCTAATTTGAAGGTATGTTAGGGAAAAACCACCAATGAAGTTTTACTCTTCAATTTTAGTAAATTAATATTACAAAGCACTATAAATTAAAGGCGACACATGCCTTTATTTGCTTTAAGCTAGTTTTACTTTAGAACTTGTTCTTATTGTCTGGTTGGTTAGGAAAGTTGAATGTACCTATGCTAAAATAAATTGCATTGAATGTGAAATGTTAAGAAATAAATAAATTGCCTATTCCAAATGTGGTGTTAAGAAAGATGTTAGCTCCTAAAAAAATTAAACAATTATAAAATTTAATTTTTAGGTATGATTGAAATTTGCTGTTACTGGGATTCATTATAACGTATTGTATTGAACTATAAAATAATATGACAATGCTTTGTTGTGTTATTCGAATGAATATATATATATATATATATATATATATATATATATATATAATTAGAGATGTTTGTGGTGTTATTCGAATTAAATATAAAAAATGTTAACTAAATTAAACCAATTTTCGCGATTTTATTTGGATTGGTGTTTGCAAATTTTTAACTTTTAATTTCTTATTCTAAATTTGTTTCTTTTATTAAACATCTATTCTTTCTTTCCGTCATTAAATAATGTAAAAGTAAAACAAAATGTGAATTTGAAAAAAACAATTCGTATCAAGTTACCAAATAGTTCATAAAAACGCATTTGATCAATACTCAGATATAGCAACCTATAGTAAATGAAACATAACATGTTAAACTTTTATTCCTACATTTCTTTGCATTTATTTGGAGAAAGAAGCATATCTTCTCAAGAAATTATCATACCATATAAAAAGAATAATTTTTTAGTGAAATAAATAATCAAACTAACAGTGACGATATTGTACCACTTTCTAAAAACATTATAAAATATAATAACCAATATAATTAAAAAAACAATTAAATAATAAAAGTATTATAATTGAGAATATAATTAAAAAAACAATTAAGTAAAATATAAGAGTTAAAGACAAGGAAAATTTTATACTTCAAATTTTAATACATGTTCTTCTATAATTGAGATTAAGTCTAATTATCGATTAATACGATCAAGTTTTACTAACCATATTAACGCAAGAGGATACAAATCAATTATTCTTTGAACTTCTACTACTCAGACAAAAATTGAGTATTCTTTGGAACAATGACAATGAGTAATGAGTATATTTTCAAACATCAACCACTCCTTACTAAAACACTTTATTATAATAGAAATAATTAGAAGATCGTAAGGTTTGTAACTAAAAGAGACTTAATATCCTAAGACAAATATAAATTCCAAGTTCACTCTTTTATAGTTTTTGAGGGTTACACCCTCAATTGTTCTATGACATAGGTCCAGCTAAATAATTGAGTATTTTTTGAAATAACAAACACTTCTAGCTAAGATCTTTAGTATTCTTTAGAATAAGAGTTACTCTTGACTAAGACACTAACTATTTTTGGGATATCAATCACTCTAGTTAAAACACTTCATCACAGGAGAAGTGATTAAAAGACCACAATATTTGTAATTAAAAGAGAATTTTCATCTTAAGACAAATATAAAGTTTAAGTTCAACCTTTCATGTTTGTTGCAAGTGAAATTAATTACCTCCACTGAAGATCACGTGAGTCAAATTAAAATTCAATAATAGTGCTTAGATTTTCACACTCTAAGTAGAAAAAAATTGTTTGAATTATCACCAATAACTTTTAGTTTAGAGATAAATATTTGGTCCAATAATTTGCTAATAAAATAATAGATTTATCAAATATATAATATAATAAAAAATATACAATAAATAAAATCAAATACAGATGTATATCTATCTTAAAACATATTTTACTAGATCTGAAACAAACACAATTGTTATTTTTTTATTATTAATAGTTATGTCTGCACCAGTTTATAACCCCAATACCAGGCCACATGTCTACACATGTAGATCTGTTGGAAACAATATTTAGTTTTATCTTTATTTGTTTATTTCTTATACTCTCGTGTAAATCGTTTGATTAGCACCACATTAGTTTAAAAAATCATTTAAATTAAAAGCTGAAGTTTTTTGGATTATTTGTGCTAATATATTTTTTATTTTAAAGATAAAAAAGTAAATTACACTAACATCAATTTTTCATGGATTACAGTCATACTCCAGTTTTTTTTCTTTTTATTTTATTTTAATTTTTATTTTACGCAGACCTTTTATTTATTTTAAAATATTAAATTTAAATAACACAAGACTTACTGATACCTCATTGTAATGATTTAAAAAAACTGAATAAACTTTTTGATAGAGTTGTAAGAGAGAAAAATAATCAACTTTCTTATAGTAAAAGAGTTTATATCATACTTCAAAATATTAACAAAGTCATATGAGAAACGTTTTCTGTAAATTATCCTATGTATGTTAATTTTAATAAGTCTTTCGGTATTTGGATTTTTTTATTGAATTTTTGTATCTTATACCGGATCTCCAAAATACAATAATATATATATATATATATATATATATATATATATATTGATTTTAATATTTTAAAATATATTACAATCCTTTTTAATATCTCAAAATTAATGTATTAGAAAGAGATACAAGAGACATTCTAAAAATTCATACTAAAAAGTTTATCCAAACAAAAACTAAATATAATTCGTACAAATTTCAAGGGCTTAGTTATATTTTTTTATTACACATTTTGATGTGAATTATTTTGCTTAAATTTTTGTCTCTAAAATTAATAGATGAATAAATATAATTTTTTTACCAGTTAGATATTTTTTACCTGTTAAAGATGTTTTAGATTTGTCTCATTCAACAACACTAATAAATCTAAAAGAGTTAATTTTATTGAATTAAAAAAATTATATCTATTAAATTTTAAAATTTAAAATTAAAATATATCAAAATTTAAGGTTATTTCACGTTCAAATTTAAAAACTTAAAATTCAACCATTGAAATTATAATTGTTTAGGACATATATCAGTAAAACTCTTTATTGATTATATATGTGTATGTATTAATACAGATTTTATATATCTATATTTAAAATGTAATTTTTAAAATAAATATTAAACAATTTTTTAAATGAATCATCTTACTCAAGCTTAATAGAACTACTATGAAAAACAAAAAATACTGTAGCAGGTATAAAAAAAAGGCTACCAAGAAGTGGCGTGTTTATTATGCATGTGGCAAGTGATTTTAATATTACACCACAATTTTTTTATAATATCATTATGAATAAGTGAATCTATCCGTTTCCTGCAAGTAATGGTGCTTTGGAGCTGAAGGAAAAGAGTGACTGCGTAGCTACTATTTGCAGAGTGAGTCGAGATGGGTTGGGCTATAGCTATACACGGCGGCGCCGGCGACATCCCACTTTCGCTACCGCCGGAGCAACGCCAGCCTCGAGAAGAAGCCCTCCACCACTGCCTGCAAATCGGGGTTCAGGCTCTTCAAGCCAAGATGCATCCATTGGATGTAGTAGAGCTTGTGGTAAGATCAAAACTCTATCTTTTTTTCATTTCCTTTTCAGATAAATAACATGTTCTTTGTTTTTTCATGTCACTTTCTTATCATTCTTGTAATGTCTTGTTCGTCAAATTGGCAGAAAAATGATATGTGCTCGTTTTCTATAAAGTGAACCAAACTTAAAAATATTCAAATAATAAAATGAAATTGAAAATGTTTTATCATGATATAAAAATAACACAGTTAGTGAACTATTAGTAATTAATTTAATAATGGATGTCCCATGTTATTTTAGGATTTTTTAAATACATTTATTTAGTTAGACTTTTAGACAAGAAAAGTTGAAAGAGTTTGGGTTAAGTATTTTTTAGTATCTGGATTTTTACGTAATATTAGAATTTTTTTTTTCTGTCCAAAACTTTGATACATTGTAGTTTCAAATCTTAAAAGTGTATGAATATTGTCATTTTAATTCAATTACATTAAATTTTTAGATGTGTTCAACGCGTTTTATACCGTTTAACATAAAATTCGCTTTAATATCTATTAGAAAACGCATTGTACAAGTAAAATAAATTTAACATTTTTTTAGTCGTCAAATAAATTTTACGTAATTGAGTTGAAATGACTATATTTATTAATTTTTAAAGTTTAGAGATCAAAATATATCAAAGTTTCAAACATAGACGAATTCTAGTGTCGCATCAAAGTTCAGTGACTAAAAGCATACTTAACCAAAACATTATTTTAATTCTAATTTAAGAACTAGCTAACAAAGCAATAATTTTATTGAAAATGATTTTTTGACACCACTTGCATCAATTGACAATCTACTTTTAGGGATATTTGTAAAGAAAATTGAAGGGTAAAATAATGGGTGTAAAGTGTCTCTGGCGTGAAAATAATACTACACTTATTTTATTTTTGTTTCTTATGGATTATGATTCCTAATATTGCACTCCTTCGATTTTCACTCTCAAGTATGTTGCTGTGTACTTTTGTAGGTTCGTGAATTAGAAAATATTCCACAGTTTAATGCGGGTAAGGGATCGGTGCTGACCAACAAAGGTACAATTGAAATGGAAGCTTCAATTATGGATGGAAGGACCAAAAAATGTGGGGCTGTTTCTGGCCTCAAAACAGTTGTCAATGCCATTTCTTTAGCTAGATTGGTTATGGAGAAGACTCCTCACATATATCTGGGCTTTGATGGAGCAGAGGAATTTGCCAAAGAACAAGTCAGTTTTCTTTATGCTTTCAATCTATAAACTCTTTCCTTTGGTTCAACTTTTTTCAAACTTTAACATTGTCTTAAACTATGTTTCTATCAAGAGAAGAAAAAAAATTATAGATAGTAAGTTCTGTGTGAATGTTAATTACTATGATGAGTTCAATCATTGAAAACTTTTAGAGCCAGAGTGCGTGTGGTTTTAGTTATTGGATCTTACGATTCTTACAAATAATAAATCAACCATCTCAACATTCTTATTTTCAGGGTGTTGAGACTGTAGATCCAACCCATTTTATTACTGCAGAAAATGTTGAGAGACTACACCATGCACAAAAAGCCAACATAGTCCAGGTATGTTTGTATGCTTGAGAAGTAGGCTTAGGATTTATGACTAAATATGTTTTTAATTCTTAAATTTAGATGTAAAATTAAGATTAGTTTCTATTTGAAACTTTGATTTATAAATATGTTTTCGATCTCTTAATTTTAAGTGAATTTTGGAATTAGTACATTTCAAAATTTTGGACCAATTTAGTTCTTTATATTTCGAAATACGTGGATTTAATCATTTTAATCAAATTTAGTTAAATTTATTTGGCATTTGAAGTGTGTTTTATAATAGTATTTGACTTAACATTTAAAGCAAAAATGTGTCAAACATTAGAAACAACTCAAATAAATGCGTATCAAACATTAAATAAACCTAACAAAATTTGATTAAAAGAACTAAATTCCCGTATTTCGGAAGACTAAATTGATTCAAAGTTTTAAAATAAATTAATTTCAAAATTCACTGAAAGTCAAGGAATAAAAGACATATTTAATCCTATTTTGGTCTTCAAATGTTAAAAATAAAAAATATAATTCTCTTAACTCAATTACATTAAATTTTCTTCGATATGTCAAACGCGTTTTATAAGATTAGTACAATTAAAATAGAAAAATCATATCCAATTTTTAAAATTTAAAAACAGAAATGCATCAAAGTTTCAGACATAAACGAATTTCGATCTCATGTTAACCGGATTAAAAATATAATTAACCTTTTGTTTCATTTTCCACCTTGTGATATGAATATCTGTTGTGCTTCACAATGTATAGATCGATTACAGTACACACCCACTCCAAAATGGTACCGGAAAAGAAACACCAAATGTGGTTAATGGGGATAGTCAACTAGGAACAGTGGGGTGTGTAGCTGTTGATAGTGATGGGAAGCTAGCCTCTGCTACATCCACGGGTGGACTAGTGAACAAAATGGTTGGTCGAATTGGTGACTCACCCATCATAGGTGGTGGCACATATGCGAACGAGCTTTGTGCAGTGTCTGCAACAGGCAAAGGTGAAGCAATACTTCGTAGCACTGTTGCAAGAGATGTTGCTGCATTGATGGAATTCAAAGGGGTTTCTCTGAAAGAAGCTGCTAACTGTGTTGTGCATGAACGCACACCAAAAGCTACTGTGGGCTTGGTTGCTGTGTCTGCTGCAGGAGAAGTTGCCATGCCTTACAACACCACAGGCATGTTCCGAGCATGTGCAACAGAAGATGGATATTCAGAGGTTGCAATTTGGTCTCATTCCTAGATTTTTTTGTCTTTAATTCTATAAAAAATTATATTTTATCTCTCATTCTTTACTTTCTGATATGATTTAGTGTGAATCATTGATTTTTTTAAAAATAAAAAAAAATACATTAATCGATGATTCACAATAAGTTATATAAAGAAATAAAGAATCAAAGTCAAAAAATCGGAATCATAGTATCATAATCCTAACTCTTTTCTATGATTCATTTGTTCGATATTTCAATCTTTCTGTTTAATGGCAAACAGATAACATTGATAATGTGTACTCTATTTTGAATGCTATCATCGTTCTCTCATTCATTGTGTGGTTCGAATGGAAATTGTTCGAGTAACGTTGTTTACTTAGAATTGAAGTTTTATTTAAAAAATTTAGTACCGATGTCTAACTTAAACTATACTATTAGTTTTTTCAGGAAGTCAAACAACTAACAGTTTTAATATAATGGAAATGGAAAACTTCTCATATGCAAACTTTAATAATTTGTTCGGGTGAAAAAATGGTAGATGGTTTTGTAAATAATTTAACATTTTATGATGTAATATTTCTTTTACATAATATCTTTTTAGAGAGACTGAATTTGTGAAAATTTATTAAAGTACTTTGATTGTTGTTGATGTTATTTTTGGTTTAAACCAAATTGTTGTTGCTGATCATTTAACATGTACTTAGTACACATGATACTATATACTAAATAAAATTTTTGGTTTAAACCAAGTTTAGACGAGTTCACATAAACCATAAGCTTGAAACACATGAACAAACTATATACTAAATGGCCAAAGTCCACACCAAATGTCTTTTAGACAATTATGCATAAAAGGATAGTACATGTCAAAGATTTTCTACATACAATCACATGCAAGCACAAATACCAGTAATTTACCTCTCTATTAAGCAACTAGTTTTCTGGAAAAACACAAAAAAATAAAAATAAAAAATCTAACACAATTAACCAAATGGTCAATACACAAACATTACAAGAAAAATCATTATATAATATTTTTTTCAAAATTTATAGATAATAAAAAAACATATGTAGGTAAAACACGAGTTTTAGACAAAAAAAAAATTTATATAAATAACATTCTTATAGGTAATAATTACCTATTGATTTAAAAATTCATAAGTAATAATTACATTTTTAGGAGGTTCCATATTTTTTAAAAATGCCATTCTTTCTTGCATTTGTAGCTTATTATTTAGGTTTTCTTTTACTTTGTCTCCCAACTTTGCCGGGATTGAGGTCGTTTGCCTCCATTTTTTTTTTTTCATATTTAGTGATTCTTTTGAGATGAAGGAAATCTTGTAGTCCACTTTAAAGTCATTTACGTTAAAAAAAATTCATTTTTCGCTTCTTCCACATTTAACATCTTGGTGGATGTGTATCTAATGATAAGTCTTTAAGTAAGGATCACAAAAATGATATGCATGTGAGTATCTATAGATAAAATTTGTGACGAATAATTAGTATTATCTACCGATAACAAGTATTTTAATACTTGTTTATAAATGGATTGAATGCGAGTATCATACTATTTGTACCCGCATGTATATGTTATCTGCAAAAAATTAAAATTAAAATTAATTTATATTTTCAAGTTAAATTTAATTTATATTTTATTAGATTAAATTTAATTAAAATTAAATTTTAATTCATATTTTATTTCATGTTTTTATTTTGTATTTTAATTAAATTTTATTTTAAAAATTTATAAATTATCTTTTTTTTTTAATATTTACGGTTATCTATGGTTACTCGCGAGCTTTTTAAAATTCATGGATATTTTTTAAATGGGTATCCGCATGGATAACGGGACAAGTAGTGAGTGAATTTTTTTGTTGTGGGTCAAGTTGCGAATATGCATTATCCACACCCGATCCGACCTGTTGACATCCCTAGTCTTGAGTGTTATAGATGTTTTCTTCTTGATCACTCCATTTTATTCCAACTCTAACTTATGCACCTTTAACATTATGATTTGAACATGTTGTGCAAACTCTTAGAAGTTCTGAGAATTAAAAGGTGTGATATGTAAAGCTTAGGCAAACTTTGTAATATTTTGTCAATATGAATTATTATTGTAATGCTTGCATAGAGAGCTAAGCTTGTTTAGTATGATATAAAATCTATTAAACATATTTTGTATCTTTTTATTTGGTTTCATATTAAACAACTCATATTGAAGGGTGAGAAAGACTTAGCTTATTTCTTTTTACCTCTTAGGAACCCTTATATATGTTATTACTATAGTGTCCCACATCTACTTTGTTCTTATGAAAGTGTGCACCTTTGATTACTTCTCTTCTGATATTGAACACATTAATGAGTCATGTTAACTTCCAAACCTCACAAAAGCACTCTTAAAAGGTCTCTCATTCCTTTAACCACCTATGACTAGAGTCAAGTCTATGGAAACAAATGCTTCACAAGACCTCTCTCTAAACATGATGCATGTTTATACCATTAGTTCGACATGTATGTTAGCTTTGTTCACTTTCGACACCTTCAACCCTAATATAGTATAGGTTCTTCCAATTTGACATACATAAGATTGTTTAGAAGTGTGTATCTTGATATTGTAAAACATCATGCTCCTACGAATTTCAAAAGTATTCGGTTCTACTTTGTATTATATGACCCTGCTTGCATATAGGAGTGGCAATGCAGGTCGGGCTAGCCTGCACCACATTTTCAATGCGGATTGAAAAGTCTAGTCTGCATTTTTTTTTTAATTTATCATAAAGCTTTCAGTGTTCAACAAATTGGAAAACTTTAACAAGTTTACACAATTAAACAAATACTTTGAGGAATTAAATGATAAATTGATGATTTAATATTTTCATTATATTCATATTTATACTTTAACATGACGATGTATTTTTTAAATTTTAGCACATTCAAAAATACATATTTATACTTGTCTTTTTCAGGTTATACAAGAATCTGGAATGTTGATATAAAAGTTCAAGAAGAAAGTAACTGATATACTTGTCTTCTCCTCCTTATATACATCTACAACTATATCTAACTTAATTGAATATGTTCTGTTTTATTGGATCTAAAATTTTCATTATCATTAATTTTATTAATATATATTATTTGAAATAATAATATGATATATTTTATTAAATGAAAATATGAATAACTTTAATATATTTTTACAATAAAAATAAATTATTATTTAACTTTGTAAAATGTAACTTGTTATTAAATTTTAATTATACTTTTATAAATTTAAATTTATATAATAAATATACTTTTTAAATCCTATTCAATTATTTGTAATTATTATACTAATAAGAAAAAAATGATTATTTTTTTTACAAACATTTCATTCCTTGTCAACAAAATTTATTTACTATATTTTAAAAAATACAGTGCACGATACAAATACTGTTGGATACTCATTTTAGTTTCTTCCTAAGTATGCAAAGTTGCAAAGTTCCTACAGGACTGTCAAAACCAAATTTACAAACATTTTACTAATAAAAAAATAACTTGAAGAAGAATGGTAAAACATTGCTTCCATTCATTACATCACTACTTGAAAGAGCTTAAAATTATTACAAATAGTTACTAAAGAACCAATAAATCTACAACTTTGAGAATGAGAAAAGATAGCCCAAAGGCTAAGAATGAACTCCTCATCTCTTCACCTATCGCATTCGCATTTTAAACTTTAGTGTATAAAGTAATCATTTTCTATTTCAATACACCGATTGAAATATAAATGGGAAAAATGAAAAACAAAACAAAATTTCTAGCAAAGTCAAAACTTTCTACTTCTGACTCTACAATAAGGGCCAATGCAATCACAGATCAATAGATCAAAATGATCTGAGAATGCATAATCCATTAACAATTGAGAAGTAGTGCATTTTAACTGGTGGCACAATCTTGTAGATGAGGGTGACTTTCATTTATGTACCTGTGCCATAATGGCTTATACCTGCCTATAGCTAACTTCAGCCATGGTTTCATGTTCCCATTGAAGTGAATAACTGCTGCACTTTCAATCAGGCGGTTGTCAATATTTAGGTCATAACCCAATCCTAATACATGCCATCTTCTGTCAAGTGGTTCTGTCAAGCCATAAAAACTTAGAAGAGCAGGGGGAAGTGTACCAAGCTTCCAGAGTGTCCCATCAGCATTCTGCTCTTGCCAATAATGATACTTCGCGGTGACATTTGCTTTCCTCCATGCACCCAGGTCAAAAATATTCAGACCAAAGGCCCATCCACATGCCTGTGGATCAAACTTTGAGCTTATAATTGAATTTGAAAAGTTGAGATACTTGTAGTACCTATGGAATGCTTCTAGACAAGTTTCAACGGCACCATTCACATTTCCATGCAAATCCAGTGAAAAAAGTGGGCTTAGGTCCTTCTGAACAACAACATCATCATCAAGGAAAACAATCTTCTCAAGTAATGGATAAATCTCAGGGATATAAAACCGAAGATGATTTAGCAAAGACACAAACTTGGGATTCTGCAATTTTGGCTCAACATTTACACCTTGATAAGGTCCAAAATAAAAGGTTCGTGATTCTGGACTGTGTAGCTGTTTGATGATTGGAGCATAAGATTCATTCAACCAATGAAATTCCTCAATATTCTGCACCTCTATGGTAGCCCCTTTTAAATCATTACTATGGAACCATTCTTTCATTGCTCCATAAATAATACCATCGGTAACGATGTGAAAGACGAAGCGATTTGGATTATTTGCATTGATGACTGTTGAGTTAACAACAACAGATGTTGCCAGTACATTATCTGAAAATATGCAGAAGTGATATAGGTTATTATCTGTGAGCTGGGGAGAGATTCTACTCTCATGTGAAAATTTTTGCCAGGATGTCATCTTTAGCCAATCAGTCATAAGTTTCACATTTAAGCAATGAAGACTCTTGGGTAGTGCTTCAGCTGATAGTTGAGCAAACACAGTGCTTTGAATTGTTGCTTTATTTGCACGTTCTTCAAGTGCTTGAATATATGATTTCATCGTCACTATAGTGGTTGCAATGTCATAATGGACATCCTGTGCCTTGAAAATTAGAGAAGACAAACTTTTAATAACTGGCCCAGCTTCCTCCATGGTCACAGCCTCCCCAGTCATGGCAGCTTTTGAAAGCAAAAGCTGGCAACTTCTAATTTTTGAGCTAAGTTCCCAGGCAAGGTGAAGATTATTGTGCTCTTTGGCAATAATCACATAAGCCTTGGCCAGAACCATTTGCTCTGATAGTTGCCGTGAGAACGATGCTGGACTTAAAATTTCTTCAGTAAAATTCAATCTCTTAGGAGAATTTTCTACTTTAGCATTTCTCTCCTACAATTCACGTAAGTAGCTTGCTCAATAAGTACTCAGAGGGGGTGAGGGACGGAAACAATTATAACAACAGATAGTAATATCACTTAAAGCATAACATCTCTTCAGCAGTATGGAGCACAAAAATAGCTGTACAAGGATATGAAATTGTTCTATGATTAACATTTATATTTACGTCACACCGAATGGTCTATACAAAATGGATAGTTTTCCTGTATCCCCTGTTCTGCATATCAACAGATATTTGGATTGTTTTTCTCAAACATTAGAAGAAGAATCACAAGCAAGGTAACCATGTCTAACACTTAACATTTTGCACATCACATGACGACAAATTACTTAATTCTATTTATAATATCATCCAAAATCTAGGGAGTACAATGCTTTCTTTTTTATACCATTTATTGGTCTAATTAACACCATAATCATAAAGAAGCTTGCACACAAAAAGCAAATGTTCAGACGTTTTCTTCAATGTTTAAAGGTAAAGTGTCCGTAAACATAGCTAGATCTATCACTAGAAACTGGTGAAATGAACTAAATGAGTGTTAGATTATTATTTAAGAGAAGAATGACTATTGGAATTAGTCACAAATTCACAATCACTGATGACACAAGAAATGATGACTGACTTCTACAAGGAATTGGCAATGTTAAAACAATTTCTGCAAAAGAGGCAGTGCGCAAGTGAACAGTTGCAATGGAATGGTGAGATCAAACACTAAATGCATGATTGATTCAATGGTCACTTTAAGCGCATGGATAAGACACTATAAACTATTATTTCTACGTAGATCAATAAATTGGATGTCATTTTGTTATGTGTATTAGACATTTGTCCATAGACACACACTAAATACTTACCAATAGTAAATGAGTTCTATTATACTGTGTCAATATCTGTTCTTCAGTTATTTTTTTCATTTAAGGCCAAAAAGAAATATTAAAACAGTTTCCCTTTCCAATAGGGAAAGAGTCTAAGAGGGTGGCTAACATCCAATAAAATAGCTCATTCATAACAATGTAAAATAGGAAAATCGTAACTTAATATGCCAAAAAATAAGCCAAATCATAATTCATATTGAGGGATAATCAAGTAAGAAGTCTTCCTTTAGCTTATATAGCACTACTTGTAATGGAGTTACTTTAATGCCACTCCAACTACTAGACTATTACCTCAGTATCAACCATAACCTTATACAATAACATCACAAACCACAGGAAGATCCATCTAAACTCAGGTTAAGCTTCAACAGAAAAACAAATAGAAAAAGGTGATTTGTCACATATGAATCACATCTAAAAGTAACCACCAAATTAATTCAATTATGGAAGCAACAACCTAAATTTACTTCACTGTGTTTTATACACTTATACAGAAGATCAGAAATAAGAAATAATTTCCCAAGCAGTAACCGTGACGTAAAATTCCTCGCCCAAAAGAATTAAAAAGGGAAACAAACACCACTGATATGAAAAATCATGAAACCTACAACCAGAGTCCAAGGAAGATTATTAACATACGAACAAAAGCAATGAAAAAAACAGTAGACACATACACATAGACACATTCAATTCAATAGAAATCAAACCCGTGCATGTAAAGAATAAAAAAAAGGACACGGCTTTGAGATTCGAGATAAAACACGACGCGCATTGACAATTGCCTTAAAAATATTCAAACAAAGAATTAAGATCTTCACGCGGCAGCTAATGTCAATGCAAATAAAACACTTAGATAATTACAAAAACAGAACCATTCACAATTGATTCGTTGAAAACAGGGGAGGGAGGGTGCGACGTCGTTTTACCAGAAAGGGGCGATGTACGTGATATTCGCGGTGATGATGTTGCAGGAAGAACAAAACAAGACCGGCAAGAGAGAAGGCGCCGAGAAGCAACCAGATCCAATAAGCGAACCGCCGCCGAACCGGGCGCCGAAAATCGGCGGCCCGTCGCCGCATTTTTCACAACAACTTTTCACCACCGAATCGGAGAAGCAGAGGCGTCCATTTCTCGGATTGGATCGCGGCACGAGCTTGTCGTGGGCACCAAAAGCAATGGCCACCGTCACTCCGCGCCACGTGACATGCACGTGCCTCCGGGCGAGAATGAGAAGAAGGGAATGCACCCAGTTGATCCTATGAGTGATCTAATATTATTATTATTATTAATTATTATTGGTTTGTGTGGAGTGACAGTAAAATGGAGTGGAGAATATTGAGACCGACAAAGGGAAAGGAGAGTAACAGAGAAAGTTGAAAGTTAGTTGCTTTGGATTCACCTTGGTTGGGTTGGGTTAAAATTTAATAAACTTGAAAGGACCTGCAAATAAATAAATATATTCAGGAGAAGAGCCGGCACATGGTGACATGACATGTGAGTTTTATTGGGTTCATCTGTAACACTTCTCAGTTCACTGCTTATTCTTGTCTTCTCTAATCAGATTATCTATGTTATACATAATTTATTTTATTTACACATGAAATATAAAATATCACTCTTAGAAAAACTAAACATTAAAATTCAATTAAAAAAATATATAATCTTTTATGTTCAATATATTTATAAGAACTATTGGTTTAGTTATTTATTCATTACTATGACATGTTTGAGGATTTATATAATATAAGTAAACTAAATTTTTAAGCAAGGGAATAACAAAATAATAATAATATTAATAATAACGACGATACAAAAGTTATAAAAAATATTATTTATATGTACTTTTAATATTTGTAATACGTTATTAATTATTATATTTTACTTTATCTATGTTATTATTATTATTCATTCTAAATCTTAATATATACCTATTATTATTATTATTATATTATTATAATAATAATAATAATAGTATAAGGTGATTTTGAAATTAGTTTTTATTTTTAAAATTTGATCTTTTATGGTTCACACATTACAGATATAATTAGAGTTCTTTAAAAATGAATCATTCGTCTCACCTGGTTTAGTCCACTACAGATTTGTCACTTAATGAACCAATCGATATAATCATTTTTATCTAACGATGTTAAATTTGTTTTTGACGTAATAAAAAATATTGTCATGCATGCCTATCACCTTCATCCGACCATCATCTTCTTCATTCCTTCATTCACTATCAGAAGAACCAATCGACGATTCATACTCCCTAATTTTCATCTTCTCCATTAATTCTCCTCTCCTCCCATTCATAAATTACAACCCAACACATCACAAATACATATGCGCAAAAAATGTTTTGCTCTCCTCCAGCCACCTTATTCTCCCTTTTCACACCTTCATCTTCATCTTCCTTTCTCTGCTCCACCATCTCCATCCTTTCTCTACCAACAAAATGAGAATGGTTAAAAAAAGGATAACAAATGTGAATGAAGGAAGGACAACGTGAACAAATGTAAATTGATGAAACACAAAAAAATTAGAAAAATCCATTTCAACATTTGAACCAACTCTACTAGTTAAGCTGAACAAGATATACAAGTACCAACTAATAAAGAAGAATGAAGAGTGTAATGAAACATTGTAAAATAGTCATTTATCACTTTAGAGCATCAAGAGGAAATTAAAGAGGCTTAATGTTGAAAGTAATGAAGAATCACGTGAACATTAAAATTTTCTCTTCAGCTCACGTTTAAAAAAATTGTTCAATTCAATAATTGTTTTTGTGAATTTCAATCTTTATGCTAAACAATTTTAGTACTTATTTTGTGCTTATAGTTCTTGTTTTAATATCTTAAACTACAAATTAATCAATTAACATAACAAATAATGGATTAAGTTACCAAATAACATATTAAACATGCATAAAATAATCTATTTGTTTTTTAGAGATTTGTGTTTTATGGAATTACATTTTTGTTTGGGATAATCGATTACGACATGAGCTTAATCAGTTATTGTGTACTTGATTGAATTTTTTTTCTCTCACATATTGTGTCGTACAGTTCTTGTTATTATTATTTTTTTTATAATGCTCAAGGGGAACGTACATGCATGTTTGCTTGGAGATGATTTTAAGATGGGTTTATATTTTTTGTACTTCTAGACTTAGCTCGAATTTTAAATGAAACTCGAATTCAAAAGTTATCTAAATGTAAAGTGTATGTAGCCTGCAAGATACTCTACTCCTAATATAGCTTGCAAGGCAACTTTCTAATGTAGCTCACCATGAAAGCTTTTATTATGTATGTGGCGCCTTCTTTGCTTCCATGTGTATCACATGTGGCACCTTCTTAATCTTGGACGAAGGTGCTTTGGTTAGTCATGGTAGCCTAAATTCAGGCCCATGGTTAACCCAATTTGAAGCTCAAATTTATTTACAACTATATTAAATAAATAGTTAAAAGTACAAACAATTTTAAACCTATACAATTATTTACAAAGGTAAGAAGAAGAAACTTTTAATATTTTACTCTCCAAATAAGTAGAATATTTTTTATTGTATCTTTTTTTTTCAATCTTCTTAGTCATGGATCTTGTCATAGGCTAATACATATATTTTTCTTCATGGATGGTTCTCCATCACCACACATAATGAACTTCAATGACACACACACACAACTTTCTTAAGAGATTATGCTTGTGTTATTATAAATCTTATCAAGGAACATATCCTATAACATCTCATTTTCATAACTAAATACTATTAAAATAAAACATTTCATTAACAATATTCAGAAAACAGATAAATCAATATATATCGTAAATGAGTATAGTAATATTATTAATATACATTCTCAAGTTACAATCACCAGTACAGTAAGGGCTTTCTGTCCCGGTTATTTTTCATATTTTGCCTCAGGTCTGGAACCGAGGCATATTGTGGCGAGGCCAAAAGCCCCTTTTGGCCTCGGTTATCACCCGAAGCCATATACCCAGTTTTATGCCTCAGTTGTTTCAAAACCGGTGCCATATACCCAGTTTTCCAACACAGGACATGTCGCGCTCTGCTCCTCCCAACTCCATGAATGTACTGCAACGAATACTCAATTCGCTTGTTGTTTGGAATCTCCATATCGCCAACACGAGCGCACTTGATGCTCAATCCTTGAACCTGCACACACACCTCCAATTCATGTTTTACTGTGCCAAACACGAAACCCTAAAGGAACAAAGAAACAGTTAAAAGTGTGAGAAAAACATGAAAAGGAAAAAGAAAAAGTTTTGGAAGAGATTGTGTGGAGAGAGAGAGAACGGGACATGATTTGGCGAGTTTGAAGGAAATAGCGGATTTGTGGAACAACAGAGCAGCGTCTTCGACATTGGAACCCAACAAGGGGCAACAAGCGTGGAGCTTGTTCTCCGCTTTCTTGGCTAGCACATGTCCCTTCACCATGTGATCGTCGTTCATTGTTGCTTTCACTCACTTCTTCGATTGCGTTGGTTCCTTCGTCACCGTTGCATTTTGGCGAGAGAGAGAGAGCGAGAGAGAGAGATGCGAAATGGAGGTGCAGTAGCAGGGAAGAAGAAGGGTTCGCAAAATTCAAACCCTAAATAAATCCTATGGCTTCAGTTGTTAGAGGAACCGAAGCCATTGACCCCATTTTGGCATCAGGTCTCCTTGGACCGAGGCCAAACAGCTAACGTTCAGTCAATTTTTGGCTTCGGGTCTTACTAGACCGAGGCCTATACCACTGTTTGGCACCGGTTTTGAGTGAATCGGGGCCTATACCCCTCTTTGGCTTCGGGTATTTGGAGAACCGAGGCCTAAAACTTGGCTCTAATTGCAAAAATGCCACCGCGCCATTATATACTTCGGTTCCTGGCCAACCGAGGCATATAAGGCGAGGTAAAATGGGAATTCTGCACTAGTGGATACTAATATCCTATTACAATGCTATACCTAAAATAACCTAAGACCGCTCATCGCCCAGATAACTAACTCCTCAAAATCAAGAGGTGCCTCTAAATCTGCAACTTCGTCTACTCCAACCGAATATGTGATCATCACAAAAGGACAAAACACAACAACCTACAAGTGCAAGGTTAAGCTAGCTGAAAAGAGGTAAACATGTATTTATATTCACAACATACTACGCTAAATTATATTATCATAATAGATATATTTACAATTATTACACAAAATCATACATATCACTAGACTTTTCTAGACTATATTTTTCATATACATGCCCTTGATATAGGGTACACAAGAGGTGTGTACCTGTGATGGTTCCTAAACTTTGCAAAGTCTAGCCTCGAGGAGTTATTACCCAACCACTCACAGGGTTAATCCCATTCATGCCTAGGGCTCAATGCATCCCAAGACTGGGATCTCTTACTACTCTCACCACATAACTCATTCTGCACTACTTGAGTGTGAATGATTATTAGAGTTCAGAATACCTCCTACTAATACTCTCGCATATCAAGGCATACACTAACAATATCACCACAACCATCACCATCACAAATTTCTCCTTGAAATTCCTTAAACATCATAATCATCATGTACACAACCACATCATCATTTCAATTAATAATAATAAACATTATACATATACGTAATCATATTATCTTTTCCATTAATAATAGTCTACATCATAAGCATACTTAGAACAATCATAGAACATTAAAAAACAGCTAAACAGGAAAAACAGGCAAAAGAAGACAAATGGAGTTATATATAAAGTACATCCAAACGATGAAAATTATTTCTCTAACCACAGACTTTAAAACAAAGATTCCATTGGTCAGAATGAAGAATCACGTGTCTAGGATCAGTTGTCAAAATTTCAACTCGATCTGATAGTTAACGAAGTGAGAATTTGCATTTTACCAAGAGAACGCATACTGGATAAATAGGGTGGTGTCCGACGCCCAGCCCCCGTAACCCATTGACTTCTAGCCCCCGACGATCCAATAGTAGCGCCCGACAACCCAACAGAAGCGTCCAAGGACACCAAGTCAATGGCCTAGTGCTTGACAACATTGTAATGTCACCCGATGGTGTATCAAAAACAACAATTTGGGGGAACTTGATCTTGTGCAATTGACTAATTAGGCATCTTTCCCTTAGTTTTATTGATTGCAAGTGGTTTTAGAGAGTTAATAATTGATACCCAAACACTCAAAATACATATTCAGACTTTTCCCCAAATTAAGACCAAACACAAATCAAATATCAAACAGTTCAACATATAACTCATCAATTCAACACACCCAATCACAAATTCAAACACGATAGCACACGATATTAGATTTTTAACCACGCATATACATTATTTAGATTACAATAAAGAACACCAAATTTAAAGAACTCGGACTAGCTTCCCTTACCTGATAAAGTACTCCACATACACAAACAACTCTAAGAACACCAAAACACTTTTATCTCCACGGGATGCTCTATCTACGAAAAGAAACATCACAAGAGCGATCAAGACATACCGTTATGATCACTATTGATTAGTAGAGACTCATATAGAAGATGAAAACCTCATATGCAAGCAGAAAAAGCCTCATATGAAACATAAACAAAAGAAGACTAAAAAATGACTGAAACTTAACTTATGCGGATGGAGAAACTAATCGGTCAAAATTGAAGAGTTTGCCACTAGGATCACTCCTACTATCTCAGATCTGCAATTAGGTGAATAAAGAACGAGAACTCCTAGAGAGAAGTTAGATAATTCTAGAAAAGTGGTTTCTATAGACATGGTGTGTTTTAAAATAATGAAATTTGTTCATAACAAAACTATTTATACTAAAACCTTTTAATATTAATATAATTGAGTCTCACTATCTTTAAACCACTATCACTTCTAAAACACCATTTTCTAAGGTTTTACATATCCCAACATAGCTACCATTAAAAGGTTTCTTTGCTCTCACCAAAACCTTTGTTCAAGACATCCTCCTTGATTTCCATAAAAAGGTTGGGAAGATTTGTGCCTAGGAGATTATCAACTTGAAGGTATTAAGCTCATTTGAATGTTAAACATGTTCAAGCATAACCTAAAACCAAGGTAGCAACAAAAGCATAAGCTAAAGCCAAAGTTAATGAAGTAAAGACAAGGTAGACAATGATTTGAAAGCCTTTGCTAGAGACGATGTTTAGGCTAGATGTGCTTATTAGACTTCATCCATAATTGTGTCTTTTAAACATAAGGTAGTCAACTTTTGCCTGTAGTGTATCAGGAAGACTGTTCTAAAAAGACTTTCAGCCATGCATCGTCTTATTTTTCTGATACAAGCTGCTTCAAGGAAAGACAACACACACATAACTTGTTCGATGAAATGTCTTATTGAACTGAAAACACTATGCTAAGTGGAAGATGAAGGACACGATTAAGGATGAATTGTGGAATGAAAAATGAAGATGGAAGTTGCCTCGCCACTTAGGGTGCTCGCCAAGATAAGTGGATACACGATACTCTTCATGCCACTTAATTGATCAATTAAGATAAGTGAGAGCTTCACCATCACACCACTCACCATACTCGTGAGATAAGTGAACGAAAGCCACAAAGAAATGGAATTTATGCTTCTCTCCACGCCACTCAATAGAACCAATGAGATAAGTGGAGGAGTTGCCACTTGAGCCACATGTTCAAGATAAAACACACGCACGTATACAAGAGAATCACTAAACAATGTCTCTCCATGTATATTCTAAATCTCCCTTTATAATGAAGGTCAACTCCCTATTTATAATGGAAGGTCAATTGACCTAAAAGAAAGTCCCACTAAGCAAGGTTAAACCCTAAATACAAAATACTAATAAAAGAAAACACAAAACAATAATGAATTAAGGTTCTCATCATCCATGTTTCCCTCATTTTCTCTATTTAGGAAAAGGTTATCTTACCTAGGCCTAATAAGTGTTATGTGTATTAAAGTGTTGCTTAAAGAAGAAATGTGAACATGAATGAGTCACTAAGCTCCAAGTGTGGTCATACATTAGTAGAAAAAGAAAAACTTTAGTTTCACTAACACAAAAAAGACTTCATATGTCTGTTATTTTAGGTTTTTTACGTCTGTTGTAGGTCAGACATAATTTTAGGAGACATAAATTTATGTTTGTTAAATCCTCGACATAAATTTACGTCTTAAAATCTCCGACAAAAATTTACGTTTGTTGAAGGTATAACAAATGTAAATTTACGTCTCTTGAAGAGAGAACAAACATACATTTTAGAGTTTTTTTTTCAATGCTACTCAGAATCTCTTCATGGAGATGCAAAAACCCACACACATGGTTCTCGTTTCAAGTCTAGGTCTGGGCCATCTCATCCTAACCATTGAGCTCGCCAAGTGCTTTGTCCTTCTTCACAACTTTAAAGTGACAATCATCATCGTCATTTCCAAACTTTACGAACTGAAACGAAGATCCTTAACTCAGCCTCACACCCTCCCTCTGCCACCTCCTTGACATTTCTTCACTAGACATCACTGTCGTCATTGGCCAAAACAATGTCATCATTGTCCAAAATCATTAAACTCACATTCAAGACAAACAAGGAGGTCATTCATGCATAACTATGATTGAGTTCCCACAAAATAGTCACGTGCATAGACTGGCAAGAAGTATATGAACTTAACCTCAATGCAAAAAATAATCGGAGGGAAGTATGTTTTCCAATGAACCACAAACGAGAATGGCTAAAAACATGAATTTTGATCACCAATGGAAGCCCTAACTCGCAAAAAAGCTTTGTTGGCATCGAGAGAGAGCTTCGTGCAAGGAGAAAAGTTAGGGAGAAAAGATGCTGAAAGTTCTTTTAAACAAATTTACATTTGATCTATAAAGGACAAATGTAAAAGAGGGATTTTATGTCTCACCTTTATAGAGCAAACGTAAATTTACGTCTATTTGTTGCCAGATATAAATTTATGTTTGTCTTGTAAGGGTCAAACATAAAAATCATATTTTACGTCTGTCCTTTACAGGTCAAACGTAAATATTTATCATTTATTTACAAAAATGCAAACTGTGCATTTTTTTTTACATTTGTTGGCCATATGTTAGACATAAATTCAGTGACATTGAAAACTAAATTTTTGTGTTAGTGTTTATCTCACAACGATTCGAAAGAATTTGCAATAACTATTTTCTTTCTCAATTTGTTTTAAAGAAAATCTCTTTAATGAAGAAAGAATGGAAAACACATCTACAACAATCACAAGAACATAAAACTCTTAAATAGTCCTTAGTCTTTTGTGTGTGACTAAAATACTATTTGTGTTTTTGAGTAATCTAAAAGAGTGTTTATCATCTTATATTTATCTTAGGATATTACCCTCTTTTATTTAACAACTTGTGAACTTTTATATCATACCCTATGTGTAAAAAAGTTGTTTAGCCAGGAGTAGTTGTGTCCAAAGACTAGACTAACACTAAGTAGAGACTAGATGTTATGCAAAGATAAGATGAAGTCTATAAGATGTTAACATAAGAATTAGACGTACTGTATCATGAGATATAATTTTGATTGTTGATCATCAACTCATTATCAATGTTTACACTTAGATCTCCAAGTCATTAGTGACATCACATACTTAAGAAAGTTAGAAGTGACTTAGTGTTAAAAAATATTTGTAAATATTGTTATAGGTGACATTAATTGTTCCAAAGGGACAAAGTGAGAAATTCTTATAGATGACATTAATTGTCCTATGCATACACCTGGTGAATCAAATTAAAATCAAATCCTAATCATTGCGTTGTTACTTTTTTAAGTAGAAAGAATTATACCTTGATTATCCATTATAACTTTTTATCCAATATTATTTTCATCATTTTTATTTAAGATTATCGTTTTTATTCTCCTTTGACATCTCATTAAATCAATGAACTTAAAAATAATATATATATATATATATATATATAAAATGCAATTCATTATTATTTTTGCTCAATTTTCATTTTAAATATCATGGAATTTATTTATTTTATACTCTAAACCAAATACTATCTTTAGAAAAAACAATAAAACATTTTTAGTAAATTTACTTTGTATAATGAATTTAACTTTTATTTCTTTAATGTTAGATTTAATGCATCGTTTTCCTAAACAAGAATAATCCTATAAAAAAATTTATTTATCTTCTAGTTGAAATAATTTATTTTAATTATCCTATATTTTGATCCAAAAGAAAGGTCGAAACTTAAACTTTTTGTGAGAAGCACAGATTCATAATTGCCACTATATATGTATTGTAGGCCTGTATCTAGACAGGCCATACCATATAATAATTTACTGAGCATCCTTGAAATGTTGTATTCATAGACATATTACATACCGATGACATTCCAACTGAATTCATCGGGTGTTGTTCACATATCAACACACATCTTATAATAAGGTAAGCTTTGTATTTGCCATATTCATATTTCATTTTCTTATGTTATTAATACTCTTCTATTCATTTGTAGGACGAAGCATCCACGGTGGAAGAATGGCATTTGCTCGAGTTGGAGTTACAATTCCATCATTATCTCCTACATCACCTCCTACTTGTGAGGACCCTCTGCATCAAATACCCTATTTAATTAGCATCACTTTCGAGTTCAGGTTCTTTTCTGATTTTGTTGCATTCTTCTTAAGGAGTTTTTAAAATACACTCTTGATGATATATTAAAAAAGTTTTTAATATATTTTAGGGTTAAATATATTTTTAGTTTTAAAAGTTAAATGTAAAATTGAAATTCGTTCTTGTTTCAAACTTTGATACATTTTTGTTTTCAAACTTTAAGATTGAATAAATATAATCATTTTAACCCAATAATATTAAGTTTTTTTTTTTTTGTTAAATGAAGTTTCAGATTCGTATTTGAGTTATTTACAGAATTTACCACGTTGCAGCTCAAATGCTACTTGAAATACCGTTTAACATGTATCAAAGTTTGAGACATTAACAAATTTTAATTTCGTAAATAAATTTAAAAACTAAAAATATATTTAACCATATATTTTAAAACATCAAGATCAGTATACATTAGTATATTTTAAAGATATATTATAAGAACAACACTAAAACCTATGTAGAAAATTCAAATTTTATCACTATTGATTTAAATTGGATCTAAGGTGAAACAATACATGAGAAGATGGTGTCTACTCAACAAATTATTTAAAAGTACACTTATTTTCTAAATTACCCTTTAAAATTTATATAAGTAGCATCAATAAAATGAATGGTATTTTAGAAATAATCTTACTAGTTAAACTTTGAAATTTGATATACAAACCTAATATTGGAAGTCTCCAATGGTTGAGGTACGAGGACAGAGGAGGCTAGATCCATTTCATCAGCTTGTCGCTCAAACTGCGCTTGTTGTGCTGCTAGTGCCTTCTCTTTCTCCTTTATCTGGTTTTCACTCAAATCAATGTAGTGATATAAATAATATAATACTCAGATACATTCAACAAGAGTTTCATCACCAGAAGTAAATGATCAACGTTAATTCCGTACCTTCTTTGCGAGAGTGTTGTTTTGCTCTTGTAGGGCCTTATCCTACAACATTTGAACCTAACCAAGTTAAATCCATCCATGTGTACAATAGATTCAAAAATATCACGGTTATGTTAGTTAGAAAATTAATTCTTTTCAGTAGAATTAATTATTGTAATAATTGAAGTTACATTTTACAATATCAATTAGACTTGAGTTCAATCAAATAAAGCATTGACATCATTCTTAACCTAAAACTTTAAGACAATAGATTTATGAGTTTTTATTCTTATATAGTGTTCTACTTTCTTATTTTTAGTCAATGTAAGACTTAGATTTATACTTAAATTTCTAACAAAAATAAGTACAAAATTTACAATATCAAGACTTGAAATGAATGAATGACTTGAAACATAGTTCCATGTTAATTCTTATGCAACTTTTTTCAATTCAGTGGAAAAAGTTTTCGCTAGGAGATTGCAAAAGGTAATACCAAAAGAGATAGATCCATCTCTTTTGGTTATACTTTGCTTAATTGGATAATAAAACAGTGCAAATTGATGCTTAACTGTTGAATGATAATACTTTGCTCTTCCCTTTAGTTTATTAAAAAATGCTACAAAAAAGGTCTCCTAGATACGTAAATTGTTTTCTGCTACAAGTCTCTCTCTTTGCTAAGTTCAGTATTAACAACTCTACCAAAAAACATAAAGAACTCTTTGTTTGAGCGGAGGAATTATTAAAGAAGATGCAATTACTTACAAAATGTAAGGACTAAAAGACAATAGGTGGGTGTGGAAACATGATCCTAGTGGAACATACACAGTAAAATTTGTCTATTTTTCAACAAGATTTGAATTTTAATAGCCAATTGGGACAAGTCTACAAGAACTACTGGAGTGTTGATGTCCCACCAAATGCAGCATTCTTTAATTAGAGGATATCTTGAAATAGACCATACTAAAGACAATCTCGTAAGAAGGGGTGTTGGCAAATAGACACGATATTAGGTATGTGTATTCGGATGGAATAAGAAACAACTAAACATTTGGTCTTTATTTGTCCTTTCTTCCAATCAATGTGGAAAATTGTTTTTGGTGGGTCAATATCTATAGTGTCAAACAAATATTGTATTGGATCATTACTACCAATACAATACAATTAAGGGAAGGAAAATTTAAGGAAAGATAAAAGGGAAAGCCTATGATTTATTGTTTGATGCTTCCGGAGAGAAAGTAACATTTGTGTTTTTCAACGTAAACATGTCCACAAAGATGGAGTTTTACAACAAATACAATGTTGTTGTTGAGCGAGGAATAACAGCAGAAAGCCAAATTTATGTTGCTTATGTCACTACTAAATATGTATATATTAACATATGCTTCTTTTATATGGGACTATTAAATAACCATGAGTGAACTTCTTCAGAAATAGTTTTCCACCTTTTGTTGATTCGTTGAGCAATGGTTATTTTGCAACATATACTTAAGAAAAAGATGAAAACAAGAAAACTCACCTTTTTATTAAGCTCTGAAATAGATTCATACATGAGTTGGTTCTGCAAATTATATAATTAACTAGTTAGAAAAACTATATAGCATATTCAGTTCAAACTTTATCACAAAAATGCTACTACTGCATGATTTTACCTTCCGTGATCTAATGTGTTTGAGAGCACTATCAAGCTGATGCTCCAAATTCTGAAGCTCTTTGATACTTAGACCATCCAAATCTTGTCCCATAAAATTCCTGCAAAACCATTACACAATTCTACTGTTTTATATTTTAGTGATTACAAAACGCAAAAGCCCTTGCTCCAACTATCTCAGTACCTTTGATTTTTCTGTAGAACTTCCAACCTTGCTTTGAGCTTTGCATGTTCTAGAGTCCAATTTTCCTAGCATTGTTTATAATAAAGTTAGTGTTATCTGATTCTTGCAATGTTCTGTGTAGCAAGGTCAAGTTGCAAAAGATATATCTACTTTATTTCTGACTGATAAAAACAAGGAAATACATGAATTTCGTAAGTTGAAATTTCCCCTTGAAACAAAATTGATGAACAGATATACAATTAAAAAAATCAGTTGTTTAGTAAGTAAAATCGATAAAAAAAAATAAAAAATCCTACGCTGGGTTTAGAGAAAGAAAGGGAAGATATCAAATTATAATCAATGAATTTTTAGCTTAAATCTACTTTTGATCATGTAGTTTTCTAAATTCCTATAAAAAATTTTAATCTACTTTTGACTATACTTTCAATGCTTATAGAGTTTTAGCTGTATATTTAGTTTTCTTGTTTTTAAAAATTAAACTTTTAATCTACCATTAACATATCTTTTTTAATTGTTCATAAAAAGATGTTAACATGTCCTCCTTAAAATAGTGAGGTAATTGAAGTACTTAATTTTATAAAACATATATACCAATTCTGTAATTAAGATTTTAAAGGGATCAAAATTGTACATCGGGAAACTAAAGGATAAAAAAGGATTTAAGCCTTAATTTTCTGATCTTAGATTATCATCAATTAAAATTGAATCAATAAAATGAGGTTATGTTATTATTATAAGGTTAGATAGCTTACACTTTGTGGCTGATCACTTACAACAAGCTGCCTCTCAGCATATGAATACCTCTCATACCGTTCAAGAATTCTTTCCATACTGTTGACACAGAAAAGTAATAAGAACTTCATATTCCATTAACATGTAAAAGATTCAAACTTTGTCTTAAGAAAATTGTACCAACCAGGATCGTTCATCAAATCACATTTTTCAATACTTGTATTTAACCCATGGTGGTTTGGGAAATTTGGGTGTGTTCTAACTATATATATATATATATATATATATATATATATATATATATATATATATATATATATATATATTTAATTAAACAAAACAAAATAACATTATGAGATGGGACAATGAATTCTCCAACCTTATATAAAAGGTCTTTATCATGTTTATAGCATACAAATTTGCTTTTGCGTCCATTTAAGTACAGGACAAGAACAAGAATCCACATTTGTCAGAAGAAATCTATAATAAAGACCATAATTTTCGTAAGATCCAAAATACTAACCAAGCTAGTAAGAACATGGCTAAATATCATCTCATTATGTTGAATACCTTTTTCATCTTCCAAACTTTAGACTATATTTGAATTTTTTAGCTTAATGGTAAAAATGGAGAGGAGGAAATATTCTTTCACGTAAAAATAGAAATAAATATAATGAAGAAAAATAGATCATAATCTATTATGTTTCATATTTAGTTTCAATTTTCTTTTCTTTACATTTAAGATTTACTTGCTGAAAAAAGTAATAAACAAAAAAAAAATGACTATTTTATCTTCTTAAGTTTTATCTTAATCAGTAGTGTTTTAATATTTAAAATAAAGATATGACAATTAAAAAGTTATTACTCATTCTATTATTTTATAAACAATATGAAATGGAATACTTGTTTCCTGTTGGTGAAAAAATCAAATGACATGTATCTTGGTTTTCACTTAGAAAGTCATCTAATCAAAATTTGTATATATTTTTTTTCTTTCCTTTCCCATTATATCAACAATGATTCAGATAATGTTGGTAAACGACCAAGTTGCACTTAATCAAAGATAAAATCTAAACAAGCCCTCGCTTGAAGGACCCATATATAGGTAAGATTTGTACATCACATACAAGGTTTTAAAAAACATTCTGACACTGATTTCAGTCCTACATAAAAAAAAGAAAAAAAAAGGCGTGGCAACAACATATTTATCCAAAATGAACACAACAAAACTATTACTACAACATAAAAATTTGATTTCATAGTAACACTACCATTGAAACTATATAGGAACCTTTCATCTAAGAGATCTGATAATTTTATTTATGTACAAGGCCTTAAATCTAATGTTTCTAATCCAAACACAAAATATAGCACAAGTTGTGAGCTTCAGCTAAGTTTTGTTTTCTAACTCAAAATGTAAGTTACAAAACATCATATACACCAAAAATGACTACAACTGCACAGTTTATTTTATTTTGTGTATGCTCCATGTTATGCAAACAAAAAAAAAATTCAATAGCAAATAGGACTACATATATAGACTTCTGTGTTACTGAAGTCTACCTAACTAGGATCCACACTACACCTATATTAATTCATCTGGAAAAAAAAATGTCAGTAAAATCTTCTTTGGGGACCAGAGAGGAACCAGGTTATAACAAACGTATGATATGTAACAAATTCGACAAGGGTACGGGCTAGAGGATTATAACCTGCTGCACTAGGTAGCAAGGTAAAAAGTTGTGCACACTCGAGTGTGATATTGAATTTTAGGAGGAAGCACCATTTTAAAATCGAATTGCTTATACATATATTTTTATGTTTGTTTTGTGTGTGTGTGCGTTTTGATGACCCTAGTGTCACAGTGATCGGTCACTTTTGTGGTTCCTCCTTTCTCGTATTTGTGTCTGAGGCTGAGTTTGTCAGATCAGGCTGCTTCTTTCAAATAGCGAATCACGTACGCTTTATATGGCCATGCGGAGAGAGTGATGTAATTCTCACTTACACCACACAAACTACTACTCCGTAATAGTAATAAACTCATGCTAAATAACTTACGCTACACAGTAAAATAAAAGTATATATATATGCTACTGCATGATGATTATGATTATGATGATGATGATGACACTCTTTTTCCAGTCAAAGAAAACCAATCATCAAACCACAAAAATAAACATATAGCTAGTTCTAGATAATCATACCATAATGAAAATCTGAGAAATGGGTTTTACCAAAATGAAAACTTGAGAATTGAGTGTCTAATCTAATCACAGGGCTAATTACTGGTAAACCAAAAGGGGGATTAGAAAGTAATAAACCAGAAGAATAGCATTTACCAGAAAGGGGATAAAAGAATCATCAAGAAGAGGCATAACATATATATCACAGAGATCCATAAGCAAAGATTATAGTAAGAGAAATGAAAAAGGGTTGAAGGTACGTGAGGTTAAAGAACACACACACATACCATGGATCGCTGGAGTACTCAAAGAGTTTGCCTTTGGTGGAGAAAACTATGAGGGCGACTTCAGCATCACAAAGCACAGAGATCTCATGAGCTTTCTTGAGCAAACCAGACCTTCTCTTTGAGAACGTGACTTGCCTATTGATCTTGTTCTCGATCCTCTTCAACTGCACCCTTCCTCTCCCCATACTCTACCACCACACAAACACTTACTTCCAAAACTTTGCTGCTTTTTTTACCCTCTCTCTCTCTCGATCACCACCACCACACCAACAACACAATTCCCACACCAATTCCAGTCATCAAATAACAGATCGCAAGAAAAACGACGTAGCAGCACAGCACCCTTCGATTTCCCTCTATCGGTAAGTTTTTTCTCTATGGTTCTCTCTCGGTGTTCTTGTTTCTGCGTGTGGAATTCTGTGATTTATAATATGCTATCAACATCTTTATTCACGTACGTGAGAGGTATGTGGTGTGTGTGTGTGGGGAGACGAACATTTAACATATGAGCCTTGACCACGAGTCTCCCTGTGATTCATTCTTCTTCTTTCTTTTTTTTTTTTTTTCATAAAGTGAACATCAAAACATAAGATAAAAATTAGACAGAGGGAAAATCATTGGCTATTATTATTATATTCGAGGAAAAGAAAAGAAAAAGTGAAAGTGGGAAAAAACCTGATGGGAAGGTGGTTTTCAAAAACCAGAGTGGTTTCGTCAAAACGTTGTCGAGCTTCGATTGGACAGAGGCACTATCGGGACAGTCCGTTGCTCCCTGTCGTCATGTACGGTTTCTCGTTGCGTCTTTACTTCCTCTGATGGATATTTCTTTTTCTCGTATTTTCCTATGCTTTTGTCTTTTATTATTCACCATCTTTCTTAAAATCTTCAAATCTACGGTCGTTTAATTTTTTCAATAAATTCAAAATGCTTCAAAATTTTGTAATTGTAAGAGACTGACTAAGGACTATTATTAGGTTTAAAATTATGGTAGTTCTAGTTTTAAAGTCCATGCCAACACCAACAATAAATATAATTAAATACTATTGTATAAATAAATCTAAATACAGATAATATTCTAGTTTTGTTGGTTTGACTCAAGTTTATAGTTTTATGGTTTGATTAAAATTTACTGGGAAAATTTTCGTTTAAGTTTTTTTCAATAAATTGAAAAAATTAGATTTTTTCCCCTCCGAATTTAGGTCATTATAAGTAGAGACGGGCTATTAGGTCTAAAATTATGGTAGTTCTAGTTGAAAAGTCTAGGCCAACAACAACAATAAATATAATTAAAATATAGTGTACAAATAAATCTAAATATATACAATCTAATTTTATAGGTTTAAGTTTATAATATGCTTCCTGAATAACAACACAAGAAAAATAGCTTGAACGAATTAATTCATTTTTTTGGGGCAACTATATGATAAAATTTATCAATGTCTTTACACCATGAATTTTGCTTGTAGTAGGATTCAAATTACACGTGCTAGAGTAAATACAGGCGCTATCGTACCTGTATGTATTCATTTTATATCGCACCTGTGTGTATTTATTTTATATCAGTAGGTTATTAAGTTAATATATTATATATTATAATATGTGATATATTGTAAGATTATTAAGTTAATATATAAAATAAAATTATATTAAAAATAAAGTGAAATATATTAGAAAATATGAGAGAATAATCATTAATAAATAAAGAAGAAAAGAAGTAGAGATAAACGATTTTATAAAAAATTTGTAAAAGTAATCGTCAATTTTAAAAAATTTAATAAATAATTATATTTTAAAGGGTAAAATCAGTATTTTAAAATGTGGACACAAAAAGAAGAATCTTCTTTTTATACTATTATATATGAACATTTGTTTTGACGGGAATTCAAATTTTTAATTCTGAGAAATTCAAATTATGATTTGTGTAATAAGACTATATCTTTTTTATGTTTGAAATCCACGTGTATCTAGGTCATAATTTTTGTATTTTTTAATTTAACTTAAAAATAACATTAATAAAATATGAATTCAATTCATTTTTAACTTGAAATTTTAAAGCAATATATGTTTACATGTTTTTGTTTCTCATTTTTCTTCCGTATAAAACTTATACTCATTTATATTATTATTATTATTATTATTATTATTATATATAATAATTTTTTCAATATAACTAGTAGAGTTCACTTTAACTTGTTAATTATTTATTAAAATTATTAAGATAAAACTAAGTGATAAATATACCATAGCAACGATATTATTTTAAGACACTAAAACCCAAATATTCAAATGTCTGTTGTCTCTATACATAAAATTTTAATTTTGATTGAAACATTAACACGTTTGACATGGTAGTTCTTTACATAATTAGTAACCAAATATCACAGTTAAGTTGATTACAAAAATATCAGGAACAATTACTGCTTATAGATTATTAACAACTACTGCTTATAATTAATAATTTATAATCCTAAAATCTACATGTGTTGAACATTTTGAATATTGTTTCACCATCTTTATACAAAATCAAGTAAAATAGTCTATGAGGATACAAAGAGCAGTGAAAGTAGAAAAAACTAAACATGAACTACGGAAAACAAAAAAGAAAGATAGTTAATAATATTTTTGGACTCTTTAAACAATTATGAACAGAGTGAATAATAATACATTGTACTTTTTTTAGCATAATTGATTATGTATATAAATAATAATAATAATAATAATAATAATAATAATAAAAATAAAGTATTTCTAACATAATGTTATAAAACTTAATACATTAATTTTAAATGTTTTATCATTTTAAAATTTATATAATTAACTAAATTATAAATGTAATTTATAATATGTTAATAATTATACTAGTATTATTTCATTAATATATGTCTCGATATTATAATAAAAGAAATAAATGAATGATAAATAAAATAAAATAAAATAAAATAATTTTAATATATTAATTTAATATTTATTAAGACATGCTTTTATATTACAAAATAAATCATTCAAATAAAAAAATTAAAAAAAAATTAAATTAATTTATTATTTGTTAATGTGTGTGTGTGTATATATATATATATATATATATATATATATATATATATATATATATATATATATATACTTTATATTATAACAAAATAAGTAATATAAATAATAAATAAAATTGAATTAATTAATCTAAGTTTTTTATATTTTATAAAGTAATTTAATTTAAAATTTTATTGTTTTAAAATATTATTGATTTTGATATAAATATATATATATATATATATATATATATATATATATATATATATATATATATATATATATATATAACTATGCATATATACTTTATATTATAACAAAATAAGTAATATAAATAATAAATAAAATTGAATTAACTAATCTAAGTTTTTTATATTTTATAAAGTAATTTAATTTAAAATTTTATTATTTTAAAATATTATTGATTTGATATATATATATATATATATATATATATATATATATATATATATATATATATATATATAAGTTTTGTGTTTGTTGAGATTTGATAATAATTTTTATTTTGATTTAAATTTTATTTTAAATATATGTCAAAAATTTATTATATTACATCAATCACATCTACTAGAAACTTTTCACTCCATTTCCTTCTATTCAAACAACTTCTTCTTTCTTATGTTTGGATCCCCTCTTGTTTTTTTCTTTATTTGTTAGATACAAATAATACGGAACATTAATCAATTTTGAGTTGTAAAATATTATATATAATCGAAAAAAATATAAATGAATCGGAATTATAACATGATATTAAGGTTTTATAGATTTGTTAGGATGATAGATGTTAGGATAAAAGGATTAAATACATCTTGAAAAAAAAAAGACTTAAAAAAAAAAGGTCAATTTCAAATCAAATTCAAGAGATATCAGCCTTCTCTAAAAAGCCTTGACTCAAGGAATTTAAACAAAATCAACAAAGCATATATTAAGTAGAATGGATAAAAAAGCAATTATAATGTCATTGTTAATTAAAAGGAACCACAGGATTAAGAATAGTTAGACAACTTGGATATAAATTGAGGAATTAATTGTGAAAGTTTTAAATGTTTGAAGTGTTAAATACAATAAACATCTTGTAAACTAAAAACACATTTATGAAACGCTCACATATATACAAATGCTCTCTACACACAATAAAATGACTAATCTTGCAATGTATCTATTGGATTTTCTATCTTTTATCGTTTTTCTTATTAAGGGTTTTCTCTCTTTTTTTATTTCTTCTTAACATTTGATGTTCAATACTGATTTTTTCATCAACTGTATTACGTGAAATATTTGTCATCAAAATTTGTTTTGTTTATTATGCAAATTAGAAGTTTTTATGTTATAAGAAACTAAAAAAAATGAGCTTTGTATCTATATATTTAATTTAATTGGAAATCTGTAACATCCAATTTAATTAATAAAGCTAATTAAAGGAAATGTCACGCTATACACTAAAAGAAACAAGATCAATGGAGTAAAATGTCACTCCTACAGATATCCCAAGTACTTAAAGAACGATAATGGAGGCACACCACGATGCTAGATACAAAGTAATGTAAGAGAGTGAGAGTGATAATAATTTAAGTAAATTCCAAGAGAAGACAATACATGGGCCTTAGCCCTAAATGAAAATCCACTAAGCAGGAACCAGCCTAGGCGGCTAAGTAGTAGAGTCACCATTCCCATGTTGACCGCGAGAACCTCTCGCATATGCTCACATCAATAGATTGATGATCATCGCAAAAAGAGAATGACCACATACAAGGCAACCAAACAAACAAGCAGGGTAAGCTAGAGTAGAAACCGTTTATCATGCAGTCACAGGCTATTACACAATCCAAGCAGTATATATCAACCAATCATGTTATGACTTCTCAAACAATACACTAGACTCAGACTCGACTCATCCAGATTACATATAATCTAGTCGGATTCAGCGGATGCTTCCACTTGTGGTGGATTTTCCTGCTCACCCCCGAGCTGCTCACCCCCAACCTAAGTGTTACAAGTGTTACAATGTCTCAATCCCCCCCCACACAATGTTAGCCCTTAATGAGTTTAAGGCCTCCTGCTACTCTCACCACAAGAGTCAGTCCACTCTAAATGAGACTAACTGACTCTTTAGAGTGTCAGGATGAAACCTTACCTTGAATCCTTACCAAATTATATAGATAGGGCACCACCATGAACTCCCACTAACAGGGGTCATGGAATTACGTCCCTAGCACTGAAGCACTACCATGAGGTCTCATCTAGAGGCTCATGGGTTTACGTACTGACCACATACCAATCATACTCAATCAATCAAGAAATTATTTATCATACATATCAATCTCATGCCAACCTTTATAATCAAGCCTCATTCGTTATCACATGTTGAATCCATACCAACTCATTCTTCCCAAAACCATGAATATGGAACCTCATCTCATACCAATATCAAGCCACTTTAATACCAACCATCATTTTCAATCCATGAAACCAACCATACGTCTAGCATACCCAAAATCATACCAAAAACTCATGAATCCAGTCCATACAAATAGAGACTTCCATGCATATCCATATGTTTCATACCTTGAGAGGAACTAATCAAGCAATTCACGAAATTAACAATTGTAACAAGAAAATATACAACCTTCCAACTCACTACTGTCAATCTCGCTTAGGCCAGATACTCTCGCTCAGGCGAGAGGGATCTCTCGCTCAAGCTAAAGGATCTCGCCTGGGCGAGTTCTCGAGCAGTGGGCACTTTGAGCTCTCGCTCAGGCTAGCCCATCTCGCTCAGGCGAGAGGCCTTCGCTCAAGCGACCAACTCGAAACCGAGAAGGGGCGAGCCACTATTAACCTCGCTTAGGCAAGATGCTCCTCGCTTAGGCGAGGGCTCGTCATTTGGGCGAAAGACACACTCGCCCAGGCGAGTTTAACAGGTTTCTCCCCTTTTTTTTCGCGAGCACCATTCCAGAAGCACAACAAGGACATGCACAACTCAGATTTCATACATACACAACATCAATCAGTCATTCTAAATGCAACTCACCAATAAAATCAGTCATATGCTATAAAACTCAAAGGACCCTAGCTTTCGTTACCTGGAAAGGGGTTAATAAGGGGCTTTGGCAACCAAGCGTAGAGAGCACAACAACTCTAGGAACGAACTAAAGAGCTGAAAGAAATAATGGAACAGACTAAGAAGTGGGTTACCATGAAACCCTAACTCGAATACGAAGAGTGATTAATGGGGACTAGTATGAGCTAGTTAAATACTTACATGGAGCAGAAAAATGGATTTGGGCTAGCTTGCAGATGATGAAGCTCTAAACCCTAGCAGAGCTTCTGTTTTGGAAAGGAAAAGGGGTCAAAGCTTGTTTTTGGCAAAGTGGGAGCAGAATGGGAGTTTAGGCTGCTTTAGGGGCCTTGGCACCTTATGGGCCAGCCATTAGGCCCATCTACTTAGGATAGACCCTTAAAACTTAGGACAGAAAATGAATAGAAATAAAATGGGTCTTACAAAATCAAATTGTTATAAATTCATATATGTTTACACAAGTATATTAATTATTTGTTTAAATTTATATATTTACACTATTTAAGAAATAATTGTTTAGTACTGAAATAATTGTTTAGTACTAAGTAAAAGCTAAAATCCGTCAGAATTGCTAGACATGATTAAGAATCCATTTTGTTTTTCTTAAAATAATTGGCATTCTCATTGGGAAAAATATTTATTGTTTTTTTATTATATATATATATATATATATATATATATATATATATATATATATATATATATATATATATATATTGAATGCAATGGTTAACTTTACGTTGTTAGACTATTAAAAAACCAAATTTATTTATGAATAAAATTCGTCAGTAAAAAGTAATTTATTTACAAATAAAAAAATAAAAAAATAATTATTTTATATTATAACTAATAAATGAAGAGACGATGCGATTCAACACTTGAAATTAAAAGTTAAATATTTTATTTGAAAAAAATAAATAATAAACAAAAATATTAAGAAAAAAGTAGAAATAATTAAATGTAAGATTTAAAAATTATTTAATTCACTGAAATTAATAATACACTATTTGAACATAACCATACAAAAAAAAAGTGTAATCAAGGATGTAATAAAAGGAAAAGTACCTTGAAGATGTGTATGAATTTTATGGATATAGAACAATTCAAACAACTATAAAAGAAAAGGTAAAAGTGTATAGTGAAAAGAAAATAAAAAAGTTACAAAACTAAAACCTAAGAGAATAATATACACAAACACATTAGGCTATCTAATACACTATGAGTATTTTATTAGTTTAAAAGGGGACGGTCATAAGAATGAGATTAAGTATTAGGATGGATATGAAAAGGGCAATGAGGCAAATAGATTCATACACATCTTCATCCTCATACTCAATTAAAAAAATGGGTATTACCTCATTTTCATATTTGTACCAATCAATGTAGGAATTTTCTATCAAAATAGGATGTGTTCATTTGCCATCTTAGAAGATAAGAATAAACTCAAAGCTAATAAATAAATGGTTTGAAACTCAATTCAACTTATTTGATTTTGATTCCATGAATTGATCCTCAAGGACTATAGCATTTTCCACATTTTCCTTGAATGTAATATTGCCATGCAAATATGTTATTGGTTGCAACAAAGCTTTTCTTGGTAGACCATTCTCCTCTTTTGTTGATCGTATTCAATTTATTAAATCCAGAGGTAGTACTCTAGTTAATCATATTCATTTACTATATAAGTTCTATGGAAGATTCCTAATGAGGAGTGGATAAAAATTAACATGGATGAAATGGCTAAAGGTTTTCCAAGTCATGCTGCTTATGAAGGCCTTTTTAAAGGGGTTTGAGGCTGGCAGTTTCTCTTCATATTTAAGTGTTCAAAATTCTTTATATGCTGAAATTATAGGTGCGATTTTGGCTATCAATATCTCCTGGACCGATGGATATAAGTGTGTGTTGGTGTGTTAAGTCTTTTCTTTTTATCAAATTGTTCCATGATTTTTTAGAGGTACATGGAGAAAATAAATAAAGAGTTGTGATGCTATGAAGTTTAAAGTTACTCATATTTTTCATGAAGGAAATCATTGTGCAAATAAGCTTACGAATTTGGGATTGATGAATGATAAGCTTGATAAATACTTAGTATTTAAGCTTATTAAGCTCTCTTATTTATTTTTATTTCATATGTTTTGTGTTATTTTGTTGGAAGTCATTAAGTGTTATGTGTTTTGTTTAGTTAGGATTTTTTTCTTTTTATTAAGTTATTGTATAGGAAAATGGAAGATTAGGGAAGACTTCAAAGTTGTCTAAGCAATTGGACTTGATTTTTAACGTAATTCTCGCCTAGCGAGAAATTAGACTCACCCACGAGTAGACAATTTTTGGATTGGTTAAGTGTCGAGAATGAAACGAAATGAGATAGATCTTTGTGTGAAAATGCAGGGAAACTTGAAACTTCGATCAAGGGCACTTCTGGGATGAAAACTACAACAAAAATACTAAGTACTTATAAGCTTATCAATGAAAGACTAGAATATCGTTGGTTTGATATTTTTTTTTTCCTTCGGCTATAAGTCTAGATTTTTTTTATAGTAGATATTAACTTTTATTTTTAATTTAGGTTAAATATGTTTTTGATCCCTACTTGAAATTTTGATTTTATTTGGTCCCCTTACTCTCTAAAACAATGAATTTAGTTCCTCCTTTCCAACTATGTAAAATTTTGTCCCACGTGGCAAACAACGTTGCACGTAAACATCTACATTGTTTATATGTGTTTGGCACGCGGCAGCCACATCTTGACTTTTATTTATTTTTAATAAAAATTAAAGTTTTCTAAAAACATGGAGTTGTATGGGAGGGCACACATATGGCAACTTCTTCCCTTTACAATTTCTGCACCATCTCCATAATTTCTCAGCTCCTTCTCAACCTATCTTCATCTTCCTCATCTTCTTCTACATAACCAACACCCACACAAAATATACCATCACAAAAATAATTTCATCTCCACCAATTCTTCCATTAGAGGAGAAATCCACAATAACCCGTAACACTGGTAAGCATAGAAGATGGTGGTCAAGTACCCTCTTGTACAACTCAATGTTTTAGAAAAATTCCATTTTTATTCAAAAATAAAATAAAATTCAACACGTGGTTGTTACTACACGTATAAACAATTTATACAATGTAGATGTTTATGTGGAACATTTTCTTTCACGTGGCACAAAATTTAACGTCGTTGAAAATGAGTGACTAAATTCATTGTTTTAAAAAATAAGGAACCAAACAAAATCAAAGTTTTAAATAGAAACTAATTACAATTTTTCATTATTGTTGAGGAAAAAAATATATTTAACTCAATTTTCATTTTGTTTAATTCTCTTTTAAGGAGGTTTTCTTTATAAGGTTTTTAGTGTCTATTTGGTTTGGTACACCCATGTTTTTGTTTTTATGTTAGTTTCTAATAAATTGTTTCATGCAATGACATGTCATTATTGAACTTTGGAGCGTCATTTCAGGTAAAATATCACACTCACAACAATATTTAAAGAAAGAGATATAAACCATAAATGCACCAAATTAATTCAAAATTACAAAAAAGAAGTAAAGAAAGTGGAGAATGTCAAAATAAAAAAAAATTAAATCTGTAAAATTTTGAATAACTAAATCTTGATATTGTTTCTTAGTCCTCGTCGACTTTGTTGCATTTAGATGAAAGTTGATGATAGATAACCGAGATCATTTTTCAGAATGATCCAAGGCCATTTTGTTTAAATTTAGTGAGTAATCGATCTTTTGCTTCTCTAAATGAACATTTAGATGCTTCAAGCCTTTTTTTCCCCTCAGTGACTAACTTGTTTAATTGTTTCTTAAATTCATGGATTTGACCTTGATTTCTTCCATCTTCTTTTCTTACTCTGTTAGAAGACTTTAAATTCTTTTTTCCCAGAATTGTAAACTAAAAAAATTAGATCTCTTTTAATTCTTATTAGTAATATTTTTAGTCGATGCCTAACACTAAAAATAAATATAAATAAATAAATTTATTAATATTTACAAATATTAAATTTAATAACAGTTATTGAGAAAGCATTAAATCTCCAAATATCACGGGTGGTATTGTTTTCCTTAATGCATAAAAGACACAGAGCGCTGCGGCTCCTAGGAGTACACATGTACGGAGAAGTTGTCGTGTCGAAAAGAGGCAAAGGCTCTTACAGCAACCCATAAACAAACACCAACATAGACACAAGAAGAGTGAAGACATGGAGAGAAAGGTGTTGCATTATTTTAATGACTCGTAGTTTTCTTTACTGTGATTGCAGCTCGATAGTGCAATATTTTCCAACAAGAACAAGTTAAGGTAATAATATCGTTGAGCCTCTGTATTCATTGACGCATAGGTACATACATGGCTGAGTAGCTACACTCCATAATGACAAATTAGGTGTCACGTCTTTTTCATTTCAACATTCACCACTTTGATTCGCCAAATTCGGTATCAAAATTAAAGGGTAAAAAGAAAAAAGGCAAAAATCTTGGTTATCAACCAAATCCCAAAAAAGAATATTCAAAACAATTAAAAAAAAAAACAAAGACAAAGTAAGCAAAAAAAAAATTATGAAATGGTGTTTGTGAATGGGTGGGGATCTTGCTATGGGGACATAAGAGAAGAAGAGGAATAGGCAATTCCGACAATTAAGTGGAAAAAAAAGAAAAAAAAAATTAAGGGAAAATTTCGGAGACCGAAAACTAAATACTTTTTTTTTCACATTTAAACTATTTATATACCATGAAATCTGAAATATACATGGCAAAGGTGGACTCCAATTAGAATCATAAGTTCAATTACAAAAATTAAGGAAAATTTTCTTTACAAAATTCAATAAACCTATTTTATTTTCTAAAAAATATTGAAAATAACATAAAAATCATATATCTATTTTCAAATCCTTAAAATGTAAAATCCAATCTTGAACCAGTAAACAAAAGCCATATTAGCTGAATATATATATATATATATATATATATATATATATATATATATATATATATATATATATATATATATATATATATATATATATATATATTGAATTGCAACTATTAAAAAGAAATGAGTTAAAAAATAAAAGTAAAACATTTAATATATGTTTTCAATGTACAATAAAACTATAAATATATGTACAAAATATGAGTGGTCACATTTCACCTCATTTAAGCTTTTTCACTTCTAAGCAAAAGAAAACTATGGTGGAAACATGTAAACAAACTTCTCTATGGATCCCCCGAAAGGAAAATGTTGTGAGTAAAAGAGAAACTAAATCACACATTCAAAGTGTTAAAAACACAAAAACAATAAGATATCTATTTCAAAATATAAAAAAAAAATGAGTTACAATCAAATTAAATCATGGATAAGAACGGAAAAATTCTCGCATGTGTATAATTCTTTCTCTTAGATCTTTAAGATTGTGCCTACATTCAAACGCACATCATTAAAATAATCATTGTCGTAAACTTAACAAGTATGTCATTTACTTTACTTGAAATGCATATAAAGGTAAAGAATTTATTCAACCTTATAAAAATGAATGCTCTTATCCCTTCAATGCTAAAAATTCTTATAGGGAAAGATCTAGAGAAGTGGATATTGTATTACTTCCATCTATTTGACAAACAAATCCTTTATTGCTCATACTAGTGGACTTATACCAAAAGAGAAATCCCCCAAAATGCAAATGAGTCGTCACACCTCTTTTTTATGAATAGAAAATATCTTTCCTCCAACTATAAGTTAAGAACTATGATAGAGGTGCATTCGACAATGTTTACAGTGACTTTATCCACTTGTACCTTTGTGTTCTACCCATACTCTACAACTAAGGTCTCTGGTTTGCAGGTTGAGAACCTAAACCCTAAATTGTACGCTAAGAGGGAGATTGTGTTAAAGGGGAGGAAATGAAGAAGAAAGAGAATAATACAAAGGAATACTTGAAGAGGTTTGTTAGAATATGTGGTTCTCATTCAATTCCTGATACCACACGTTATTTAAGCACTAATTATTAATTATTTACTGCTTAAGTTTTGAAGACTCTTCATATGGCCTATTTACTGGTTCAGTTTTGAAGACTCTTCATATGACATATTTACTAGTTCAGTTTTGAAGACTCTTCATATGGCCTATTTACTAGTGCAATTTCTGAAGACTTTTCATATGGTTTATTGACTGGTTCAACTTTGAAGCCTATAAATAACATCTCCATGACTTGAAAAAATATAAAAAACATTTACAGAGACACACTTTGTAATATACACCTGAGTGTATTTTGGTGAGGATTCTTGTTCCCATCCAAGAGCTTTGTACTCTTCTTTTCATAGTGGAACTTTGTTCATTATCGTCCCATGGTTTTTCCTCTTACATTTAAAAGAGGTTTTCCACGTAAATCCTTGTGTGTTATTTCTCTTGCTCTTTTACTTCTCTTTAATTTCCAATTATCACGATCTTGTGCTTCCGCATGCTACGATACCATAACAAGTGGTATCAGAGCTCTTAGTTGGAAATTCCAAAATGTCTGCAAAATTTGACATTGAGAAGTTTGATGGCAAGATTAGTTTTTCTATTTGGCGAGTCCAAATGAGAGCCGTTTTAACCCAGAGTGGGTTAAAGAAGGCTTTAGATGGAATAGAAAATAAGCCAGCTTCCATGACTGATTAGCAATGGGAGGAGTTGGATGAAAAGGCGCTATCATCAATCCAACTCTCTTTATCAAAGGAGGTTCTCCGTGAAGTAGCAAATGAAACAACCACTGCTGCATTATGGCTAAAGTTAGAGTCTTTATACATGACCAAGAGCCTTGCAAACAAGCTTCGTCTCAAAGAACGCTTATATACCATTAGAATGGTTGAAGGTACTCCTATTCAATCTCATATTAATGAGTTTAATTCTATCCTCTTGGATCTGGAAAATATTGATATTAAAATTGATGATGAAGATAAAGCTGTTTTGTTGGTTGTCTCTCTACCTTCTACCTATAAACACTTCAAAGAAATTATGTTGTATGGAAATAATGATACCTTATCCTTTGAAGATGTTAAATCTAATTTATTGTCCAAAGAAAAATTTGATCTTGAAGTTCATTTTGTGGACAAGGGTGAGGGTTTAAGTGTCAGAGGTAGAACTCAAGAAAGAAGGAGTACAAGTGACAAAAAGTTCAGATCCAAGTATAGGGGACGCAAATCCAACAAATTATGTCGCTATTGCAAGAAACTTGGACACGAGATTTCTGATTGTTTTATCTTGAAGAAAAAACAAGAAAAACAAGAAAAAGGAAAAGCCACACAATCCCCTGAATCTGCCAATATTGAAGCTGACTCTGACGGTGACATTACTTTGTCTGTTGTCTCTTCTAATAAGAGGAGTAAAACATAGTGGATCCTTGATTCTAGATGTACTTTTCATATGTGTCCCTATAAGGACTTATTCACTACTTTTGAATCTGTTGATTGTGGTGTTGTCTTGATGGGTAATGATGCCCAATGCAAGATTGCAGGAATAGGTACAATTCAGATCAAGACTAATGATGGTGTCGTCAAGACTTTGTCTGATGTTCGCTATATACCCGAATTAAAGCGAAACTTAATTTCACTTGGCACTCTTGAATCTCTCGGGTGCAAGTACTCAGCTGAAGGTGGAGTTCTAAAGGTATCAAAAGGTTCTCTTGTTCTCTTGAAAGCTAACCGAATTGGAAGCTTATATGTCTTGCAAGGGACTGTTGTGACAGGTTCAGTAGTTGTATCATCTTCTATGACTGAAAATGATGTCACTAAATTATGGCACATGCGCCTAGGCCATATGAGTGAAAAAGGCATGCATCTTCTAAGCAAGCAAGGATATCTTGGTAAGCATGTCATTGGTAAGTTGGAGTTTTGCAAACATTGTGCTTTTGGGAAACAAAAAAAGGTTAGTTTCTCTACAGCAACTCACAATACAAAAGGTATTCTTGATTATATTCACTCTGATCTTTGGGGGCCTTCTAAAGTTCCTTCTTATGGAGGACGTCGTTATATGATGACTATCATTGATGACTTTTCCCGTAAGGTCTGGGTCTATTTTTTGCGACATAAAAATGAGACTTTCCCCACATTCAAGAAGTGGAAAACTCTTGTTGAAACTCAGACAGGGAAGAAAGTAAAAAAGCTCAGAACAGATAATGGATTAGAGTTTTGTAGTGGTGACTTTAATGAGTTCTGCACAAATCATGGTATTGCTAGACACAAAACCATTCCAAGGAATCCCTAACAAAATGGTGTTGCAGAACGAATGAACAGGACTATACTTGAGAGAGCTCGTTGTATGCTCTCAAATGCTGGGCTATGGGATCGACATGATCTTTCGACCGAGGCAGTATCTACTGCATGCTACTTGGTCAACCGTTCTCCACATTTAGCACTCGACTTCAAAGTTCCAGAAGAGATTTGGTCAGGTAATCCTGTTGATTATTCTAATTTAAGAATTTTCGGATGTCCTGCATATGCACATTAATAATGGCAAATTATCTCCAAGAGCTATTGAGTGCATATTTCTAGGTTTATGGTGCTCTGAATCAAAGTCTCGAAAGCTAATTCTTAGCAGAGATGTAATTTTTAATGAGGATGCATTATTATCTTCTGGAAAACAGTCTTTTGTGTCTTCTTCTACCAATACAGGTAATATACAGGGTTCTAATGAGAAGGTGGAGTTTGAATTCAAATCTGCAGTTCCTGGTATTGATGTCCCATCTTCCTCTACAAATGAATCCAATAATGATCATCATGATGATGGTGAATGTGATGATAGAACCACTTCTCCTATTCAACAACAAGGAGATGATTATTCTATTGCTCGGGATAGAGCTAGAAGACAAATCAGAAAGTCAGCCAGATACACTAATGATTATTTAACTACCTATGCATTATCAATTGCGCAAGAGGTAAATGATGGTGTTGAGCCTGTCAGCTACACTGAAGTTGTTTCTTGTGCTGAGTCTTCTCAGTGGCTAGGGGCTATGAATGAAGAAATTCAGAGTCTTTATAAAAATAATACTTGGACTCTGACAGAACTGCCTAAAGACAAGCGACCATTAAAGTGTAAATGGATCTATAAGAAGAAAGATGGCATTCCCGGGGTTGAAAATGCAAGATGCAAAGCACGACTAGTCGTTAAAGGCTTTAATCAAAAGGAAGGTATTGACTTTAATGAGACATTCTCACCTGTTGTTCGTCATACTTCCATTCGTGTTTTGCTTGCTTTTGTTGCTCTGTTTGATTTGGAGTTAGAGTAGCTAGATGTAAAGACAGCTTTTTTACATGGAGAGCTGGAAGAAGAAATTTACATGGAACAACCAGAGGGATTTATTGTTCCTGGAAAGGAGCATTTTGTTTGTCGTTTGAAGAAATCCTTATATGGCCTCAAACAAGCACCTAGGCAATGGTACAAGAGGTTTGATTCTTTCATGATTGGGCAAGGTTACTGCAGGAGTCAATTTGATGACTATATTTATTTTCAAACATTCCAAGATGGATCTTTCATATACTTGTTACTATATGTTGATGATATGTTAATTGCATCACGTGACAAGTTTTCTATCAGGAAATTAAAAACTCAACTATGCAATGAGTTTGAAATGAAAGAATTAGTGCATCAAAGAAAATTCTTGGTATGGAGATTCGCAGGGACCGTCAAGCTGGTAAATTGTTTTTATCTCAACAAAGGTATATTGAGAAAGTACTTGATATGTTTAATATGAATGATTGTAAACCTGTTTCTACTCCACTTGCTGCACATTTCAAGTTATCCTCAGATCTTTGCCCAGATACAAAGGAAGATATGAAGTACATGTCACATGTTCCTTATGCTAATGTTATTGGCAGTCTTATGTATGCCATGATATACACCAGGCCAGACCTTGCATATGCTGTTAGCATGGTAAGCCGGTATATGCATAATCCCGACAAGAAACACTGGAGTTCTGTAAAATGGATTTTTCGGTATCTAAAAGGTACTTCTCATGTTGGCTTGGTATTTGACAAAAAATTGGCCACAACTGATAATTTTGTAGGATATGTTGACTCAGATTATGCTGGTGATCTTGATAGAAGAAGATCTCTATCAGGTTACATCTTTACCCTCTGTAATAGTGTTATCAGTTGGAAAGCAACACTTCAATCTATTGTTGCATTATCTACAACCGAAGCAAAGTATATTTCAGCCACAGAGGGAGTGAAAGAGGCTATTTGGCTCCGAGGTTTGGTAAATGAACTTGGTCTAACACAGAAAGTTCTTACTGTGTTTTGTGATAGCCAAAGTGCTATTCATTTAACCAAGAATAATCGTTATCACGACAAGACCAAACACATCAATATAAAACATCACTTTATTAGAGATGTTGTTGTTGTTGGAGAAATTATGGTTGAAAAGATTCACACCTCTGAGAATCCAGCAGACATGCTTACCAAGCCGCTTCCAATTACCAAGTTTGAACATTTTTTGGACTTGGTTGGTCTATACAGCACTTGAATGCCCTTTGGGGCTTTATCGGACGATGAAACACTTGTAGAATTCGAACCAAGGTGGAGATTGTTAGAATATGTGGTTCTCATTTAATTCTTAATACCACACGTTACTTAAGCACTAATTATTAATTATTTACTGCTTAAGTTTTGAAGACTCTTCATATGGCTTATTTACTGGTTCAGTTTTGAAGACTCTTCATATGGCCTATTTACTAGTGCAGTTTCTGAAGACTCTTCATATGGCTTATTGACTGGTTCAACTTTGAAGCCTATAAATAACATCTCCATGACTTGAAAAAATATAAAAAACATTTACAGAGACACACTTTGTAATATACACCTGAGTGTATTTTAGTGAGGATTCTTGTTCCCATTCAAGAGTTTTGTACTCTTTTTTTCATAGTGGAACTTTGTTCATTATCGTCTCGTGGTTTTTCCTCTTACATTCAAAAGAGGTTTTCCACGTAAATCCTTGTGTGTTATTTCTCTTGCTCTTTTACTTACTTCTCTTTAATTTCCAATTATCACGATCTTGTGCTTCCGCATGCTACGATACCATAACAAGGTTTAAGTTCATTTTATACAATATATATAAAAGGTTGGTTTATATAGTCTAATTCTTGTTATTTTTTTTCAAACATTGTATTTGTTCTCAAACATATTAAGATTATATCTCCTTGATACGATTTGATCTAATGAAATTCAATGTGTTGAAACGTTTGAAATTTCGTAAAACTTGTATCTTACAATAAGTGTTTGTTAAATTTGAGTTTTTCCAAAATTTGTTTTGTGAAAACTTGATATGTTGACTCTCTTTATGAAAACATGTATTTAAACTTTATTGTTAAGCATCAACTAGAAAAGATGATATTGTTAGAAAAGGAAACCATCAGGCCTTATTTCTTTTTATCAAGTGTCATTAAACATAAAAGTATAAAGCATGAATATGTTTCGACTATAAAATACAAGATTTATATACAACAAATCATCTGAGACCAATATAATTGGTTTGATGGGCCATACATTTTCTCTTTGCTTCATTTAATAAGCAAAATACTTATTAGATTCTATGCATGCACATGGTCTTTTAAGCTAACATTGCAACTAACAAAAAAAATATGAGTTGTTTAGAAGAATGTTCTCATCTTCATATGTACCAAGAACAAAGCCCAAGTCAATGTTAAACATCTTTTAAAGAATGAGCTAAAGTTGTTTCACACCAATGCTCATTCTGAACTTCCTATGTCAACTATGGAAGGACTATATACTTTGTATGGTCTTCTTATTTTCTTCAATTTAGTTGAAAGTTTTCTAATGAGGCATGATAAGTCATCTTATATATCACGATGTTGCTTAAATAAGAGGAAAACATTTAATGTTTCTTGAAGCACATTTGATTCATCTTTATGTTCATGTTGAACAAACAAGACTCTAAACAAGAAGAATTGAAGTAGAGAAACTCAATGTGAATAAAAAGATTCACAACAACTATTTTCTACATTTTGTATTTAACTAAACCTTCTGAGTTGAAGAAAACATAATAAGTAATCAAAAATTTCTAAAATATTGTCAATTTCATTGCTCAAATCTTTTAGTGCCCAGATGTCCACAAGAACAATCCAGGTTCAAATAGAAGACTTATAAAGTGCTTAAACCTTGTATACATCGTAAGATGCTACCTCTCTTTATCTAGGTATCAAAATTTTGTGATATTTTATATCACTCCCTTATTCAACAAACCTTTAGCTAGGAGTAATTGCTTTTCAAACAATTGTCATGTTTAGCTATGAGTGGTTGTGGTCCAAAGAATACTTAGTGTTTTTAGCCATGAGTGGTTGTTGTTCAAATGATACTTGATTTTAGCTAAGAATGGTGCAATTTTAGCTAAAGGTGTGGTTGTATTCCTATATTCTAAAGAATACTTGGTTTTAGCCAAAATTGTCTGTACTTCGAACAATACGTAATGGGTTTGAACAATACTCAGTGGGTTAAGTAAGGGTAGTTGATATTCAAATAATACTTAAGCTTTTAGCCATAAATGGTTGCATTTCAAACAATACTCTAGTTTTAGCTAGTAGTGATTGCATGTTCAAATAATACTTATATTGGTTTAGCTAGTAGTGGTTAAGGTGAAAATAAAACTCACTTGTATTTATGTATCATTAGTCTTCTTAGTGGAGCTCAATCAAATGATCAAAAATTGGATGTAGTATGTTATTTATAAACAAACCAATATTAAATAACTTGGGAAAATGTTTCTTATCCTTTATCTTTTTACATAACATGTTATTGATCTTCATCTAACTTCAGAAGGAGAGTCTTAAGAAAAACAAGTTTTGAGAAGCATTTTTTATAGTACCTGTGACAAACTTAAAGGTGTATCTGATGATCTTCATTAGTTGATATTCTTAAGAAAATTACTTGACAAGTTGTTTGTCAAGTATAAATTTTGTTTGTTCATTCCTATCTTATAAACATTTGTGAAAAGATTTCAAAAAACACTATTCAATCATAACTTATGTTTTCACATGTATGATGTCAAATTTATTTGTAATAAAATTTTAGAGTTCAAATTTGGCTTATGTATGTAATCCCTTTACTTTAAGGACTTCATCAACCTACCATATCCTTTACTCCCTTTCCAAATTACAATGTGTATCATCATATGAGTGTGCAAAATTCATACGATTTTTTTCATTTTCATACTAATTTCCAACAACAACCACTACTTAAAGAATAACAACAACGAACAAATTTGACATGTAATAGACATCATTTTTATTGTAGTATTAAACATCATTATAGAAATTACAACTCTTACAAATATAACATGATGTTAAGTGTTCTCATAATTTTAGGAAAGGGAATCATCATGCTCTATAAGTTAACTTCTTTAAGATTAGAAAATAAAATTTATTGTAAATGGTATTATATTATGTCATCTAGGCTATGTCATCTTGGCTTGTTCTTGATTTTTTATAACAAGTATAAACTTCCTATGTTTAAAGTTCTTTAGCTATTTTTTCGAAGAAAATGTGCTATGTATTTTATTGTACACGAGTTTCGTTTGATCCTCTACAATGTTTTGATATTACTATTTTATTTTAGCATAGATAAAATGTCATGGTAAATAGTGATATCTAACATGAGTTATAAAAAAAAATTAAACATGAGTTTCATTTTATTTAATAAAATTATAATGTCTACCACAATTACCTTATATAATATTTACATTTTATTTCAACACTAGAATTTATATTTATTTACTTTCACAGCACATATTATATATTATTCACAATTTATTAATTACATATTAATTTTATTTTTAATTTATATTAATAATATAATATAAAAAATGTTAATCAATTTAAAATTAATATTCATTTATTCAATTTTAAAATATATTTTTATTTTTATCATATGAAACTATTTATATTGTTCTTAGTTATTCAGTTAATAATATATTATTATTTTCATTGATATATTTTTATTTTTTAAACTACCCTGAATAATTTATTTAAATATGTAATAGTTTTATGTTGGATCATTTTTTAAATTACTATTGTTATATAACATTTTTATTCTTAATTTCTTTAAATTAGTTTCAGGCATTAAATTGTTTTATTTTATTATTTAAGTTATTTTTAATTTAATTTTTATTATTTAAAAACTCAAAGAAAATGTCTAAGTATTTTTGGTTATTTATTTCATTTTTATAAATTCTTCACTAAATTATTTATTTTCTTATTCTTTTAAAACAAATCACAGGTCTGAACTTGATTCCTGAAAAATTAATAAATTTAAACCTGTTTTTCGACTATGATGATACCAAGGAAGAACACAATTTCACCCCTAAAAACGAAATTCTAATAATTAATAATAAATATGTCTACTTTGATAAATAAAATAGGCTTGGATGTTTTTGAGAAATTAAAAAAAAAAAATCATTCAAATGTACCTTATGTCAAAAAGCGTGTAAAAGAAGAAAAGACATCACTGGGGAATTTTATTTCATCCAGAGACAAATTAAAGGTGAACAAAAATTAACTTTAAGAAGTTTCCATATATGGAAAAAACTTTTCTAACACTCAAATTTTAAGGGCACTTGATAAATATTACAAAGATCAATATACAAATATTAATAATTTTATCATATTAATGATTAATCATTAGTATAAAAATATTTTTCATAAAAGTATATTTTAATTTAAATTTAATCACAAGATGATAAAATTAGGTTAGAAAAGTATCAAGGATATTTTTCGTTTACATGTAACATCTTATCACAATCTTTTTTGGTTAATAGAAGTAATAAGTTTTTAATTTATTGTCTTCTATCATAATTAAAAAAACAAATGAATATCTCGAGTATTATTTGAATTTATTTTAATTTTGATGAGAATTTTTACATTAACTAAATATGAATATGAGTATATATAATATATATAATTTTTAAATTAGGTATGAACACGAGAATGTACATATCGATTTTATTTCATTATCATATTCATTATAATACTTGTCTCCATTATTATAACGTTCATGTTTTAAATTATTAAAACACATTTAATATTATTAAGTAATCTAAAAATTTAAATATATTTTCTTAATAATTTATTTTAGAACACACATTTATTTATTTTTACTCTTTTTATATAATTATTTAAATTTTATTATTATTTAATATTGTTATTTGATATTTTTTTAGTCATAAATTCTTTGATATTTAACATTAAAAAAGTATGTATCATTTTAATGTTTAATATTTGGCAATATAATGTTTTATTTGATATGATTTTTATTTTTCATAAAGAATCATTTAATTAACATTTAAAACACTAAAAGAACATGAAGTCGGATAGTTTTTCGATAAAAAGAAGAAGAAAAGAAATTTTCATCTTCACTATATATAAAATAAAAATAAAATTTTACTTTAAAATATGATAAAAATCCACTCTCAACTCAACCACTATCATCCCTTTGCATCTTTGACCACAATACCGTTCTATCTTCTATCGTTTACACTTTGTATAGAATAAAGAAGAAGGGTAGAAAAAAAAAACCTAGTGTCCCTTTCATAAGAGACTTATGAGCTCTTTTTATCTGGAGTCACTTGTTTTTGTTTCTTTTATCTTGAAATAAAGAAAGTTACCTGTTGTTTATCTCATGTCAGCAATAATTAAGACCATGCAAATTTTCCTTTACGAAAACATGAGTTGAACTCGGAAATTATTGTCTCCTACATGCAGTCGTGTCGAACAACAATTGTTTTCTGAAAAAAGTGATAAATATGATGATGTTTTCTTATGAATTATGCTTGCACCCAGTGATAAGAAAGTACTTATATCCAATAAAATATTCGTATCTAATTCCAAAAATTGTTGATGATGTTTCGCTTGGTCGGATCTAATTAACCTCATCATCTCGATTCTGTCATTGCTTCCTAATACACATTTTCTATTTGCATGATAGATTCCTTGTGTCTCATCCAAGATCTATCATAACAGGGAAAAATGTTCATCATTTCTGCATATTTTATTATTAGGGTTTGTCCCCTTATAGTTATGATCAAGTTGAAGCCATGTTCTTCATGTTAGTATCTCAGAGAACAAGTTGAATGAGAGAGAGGTTAAAGAGATTAACATCTGTCTTAATTATAGCCGATGTTTACAAAAAATGATTTTTGATTAGCTAGGGCATTGAAGATAAGGTTTGATTTTGACTGCATCACTCTCCATTAAATGAAAGCATAAAGTTTATGATATCCAAAACGAGGAATCCTTTTCCACTTTGTTTTAGTGAAATTTTGTGTAATAATTTATGGGAAAGAAAAAAAAATACAGTAAATATCTCTAAAAATTAAAATTAGTTTATACGAACTTTTTAGAAGTTCTCTCATATTAATTATTTTTTAAGATTTTGATTTTTTTTTTTGTAATATGTGTATAGACTAATTTACACTTTTGAAAAATTTTATTTCATTATTTTCATATTTTTCCATCTAAAAAGTTTTCATAGAAGAGTTTGTTTAGACAAAAACTTTCGTAAGTCCTTTTATACGAGAAAAATAAAAATAAAAAGAGATGAAGTGAAATTAACCTTTATATGAGTTGAAATTAGTTAATCTTCCAGCACTACTAAAAATTCTTATATTACATGAGAATTTTCTTACAAATTTGTTAAAATAATTTATAAAAAAAAATCCTGTTATTTTTTTAAAAAAACTTAATTGACAGGTAATTTCTTCATAATTAATTATTTCCTACAAAATTATAAAATTCGTATAAAGGTTTATTTCATTATTTTCATATTTTTCCATCTAAAAAGTTTTCATAGAAGAGTTTGTTTAGACAAAAACTTTCGTAAGTCTTTTTATAAGAGAAAAAAAAATTAAAAGAGATAAAGTGAAATTAACCTTTATATGAGTTGAAATTAGTTTATGTATGAGCACTACTAAAAATTCTTATATTACATGAGATTTTTTTTTACAAATTTGTTAAAATAATTTGCAAGAAAAAGTTTTTTCCTACTATTTTTTCTAAAAATCTTAATTGTCAGATAATTTCTTTGTTAGTAATTATTTCCTACAAAATTATAAAATTGGTAAGTATTTCTTAATAAATTTGTTACAAAAAGTGTTTTATACAAAATATTTTGCAAAAAATTGACAACAATTTTTTTTTTCATAACATAATTTGTAAGTATACTGAAAAAAAAATTGACATGAAATATGAGTTTTTTTAGTAGTGGAGTAAAAAACAGAAAGTTACAAAAAAATATATATGAGAAAATGTTTATAAATTAGATTATATTCAAGTTAAATACAAAGAAATATTAATTTATTTTATTTTTGTGTTGTGTTTATGGAAATGTTTGTTAAAACAATTCCTTTGTTATTTTGAATATTTGAAAGAAGGGGTTGGTGGGAGGGGAAATTTTCACACTTTTCTTGCTTCTCACATAATTTCTTGGGTTTACCCATAATATAGTGGATGATAACTTTTTGTCTTCGTATGAAGCAGGCTCCTCAGAATTCCATGATTTGCATGCGGTAGGTACAAGACAAGTTTGAAAATGGGGGCAACATGTTTTTCTCAACTATCAACGTTATTTTACTTTTGCGTTTTTAGGAAAATAACGTTGTATTATTCAAAACAAGGTATAATTTAAATTCAAAACTCACACCCTTCAAAAATATATTGTTAGGGTATTCATACCACACCCTAAAGAATTGTTGTATCTAAAATACGATGGTGGCACCTTATTCAACTAAAGTTATTCCATAATATAATAACTGATAAAAGTTACACTGATATATTTTTATTCAGCATAGACTCTGTCAAACTAATTTATTTCCGTTACATTCATTTCAACATAATTCTATTTCAGTATGCTTATAATTTTAGCCTTACATTCAACATGACATTGATTCCCTCATATTTTCTACTTTTTCAACATTTATCTATTGCTTTTTTTTTAATGAAGTTTGTACTCAAAACATTTATGAAAATAATGCTACACTATCTCTACTAAAAAAATACGAAAGTTTTATGAAAATAATAAAACTTTTAGTTATTTTATTCCTTTCCGCTATATAATCTAAGCTTCTAGATATTTGGCTACGAGGTCCGTCTGCATTGCATTGTGAGTCATTTTAAAAACAGAAATAAATTTTATTATATTACCGTAATTTTGACCCTCTATTTTTATTCACAAAGGTTTTTCAAAATAATTATTTTTATATCTTAATTAAATGTACAAGTCGTTGTAGTATAGTGGTGAGTATTCCCGCCTGTCACGCGGGTGACCCGGGTTCGATCCCCGGCAACGGCGTTATCTTTTTTGTCCGCATTTCTCTGGTTTTCTTTTCACCAAATTCTGTAAGAGACTTCGGTACTACTGACGGCCCATAATTGCTGGGCTTTACCTAAAGTGTAAGCTAAAGCCCAAAATAAAAAGAAAGAAGGCCCCGCACAAAAACAACGGCCATAGTGAACAATCTTTCAAATAACAATTCCTTTTATCTATCGTTTCATAGCATTAAATAGAATATTTTTCTAATTTATTTATGATTTTAAAATATATGTTTTTAATTCTTTACAGAGGTTGGACTCAGGTCTATGTGTTATCTTTTCGGTGATTTTTTTCTTAAAAGACTCATCATTAACAAAAAGTAGATTACAAGATATTGAAGTGACTCATTAATTAAACATGTTAAAACAAAATACATATGAAATATAATATATTTTATAAGAAATTTCAGTTTAAAATGTTGGTTTCGGCCGAGTTTCTCGTCATGGTATTCGACGGCACAAGGAACATGCATGGAAACGTTGAAAACGCCAAAAAAATAAAAAATAAAACTGAAATTATAACAAAAACAAGAAAAACTATAACAATGTCACGTTCACGTTCACTCCAACGCTCCAAACATAACGCTATCATATTATATAAAAGGTAAAATTAAGATTTTTAAAAAATCATATAATAGAATTTTCATAAAGTAATTTGTATAAAAGGTAATTTTAGTTTTATATAGAAAAGTTAATTCAATTTTTTTCTCTTTTAGAAATGTTTATAAAGAAAGTCCACATATGTAATAGTGAAATATATAATTTAAATACCAACCTAAAATAACGCTAAAAAAGAGTGGAGAAAACGTTAAAAAATAATAATAATAATAGAAAAAAGAGTGGAGAAAACAAGGAAAGTGCAAATGGCAGGAATTAGAAGACATTAGCAAGAGCAATAACAATGTCGCTGTCAAATTTCAGAGTTTAGTAAGAAGCTACATTTGAAACTGATGAAGAAAACGTTAAAAAAAATATATGGCACCGATGAAATTTTATTTGTTGTGTGAAAAGAGAAAAGAAAAATCCTAGTGATGATGAAGAAGAAGAAGTTACTTGGCAGAGCCATTGGGCAATGCATCAGATTTTGGTGGGCCAGAAGGGTTTAGTTCTTCCCAAGCTTCAATCCATGTAACCATGGTATCTGCAAGCTTGTTGAAATACTCATCGACCTTCCCAAGTTTTGCCCTCACTTGCTTCGACAGTTCAACGTAGCATTTCTGAGCAGTTGTGCATTCCTTGGGAAGAGAAACAGATTGGAAAAACGGAATCAGCTCTTCTTGCCAGTAAATTCCTTTGTACTCCTTCTTCAGGTTTACGAATGGGTTGCTGGCTTTGCTGTGCCAGATGTAAGGCAAACCTGTCTTCACCCCCAGTCCCAGGTGGTCACTTATCACCTACAACAACATCATAAATCACTGCTCATTTTTTCAAACAAAAATGTTTCCTTTTTACACATGATGTTTTGAATACAATACCTTCATGCACCAGCCAGCCCACATGTCATCATAGCGTCCAATAGGTTGACCTTCCCCCATCAGTCCAAAGTACATTGCAGGACCGATTAATTCACGGTTGAATGCCAGATTCATACCACACATGGGAAACAGGGTTCCCTTTGGTATCGTCATTACTGCATCCACATACCTAACAAAAGTGTATCATACATTGTTGGAAATAAATTGTGAGTCCAAATCACACATTGGACAAAAATAAAGATTTATAAAATCATTGTTTTAAGATTTTGGGATAAAAGTAACGTTAGATAATTTATATGTGTAAGACTAATATTATATAAGGTTAAATATGTTTTTATCTCTCAAGTTTCAGTAAAATTTGAAATTGGTTCCTTTTCGAAATTTTATACCAATTTATTCATTCATTTTTGGAAATGCGTGGATGTAGTCCTATTTATCAAATTTTTGTTAAATTTATTTGACATTTTATGATAATATTTGAGTTAACATTGAAACAAAAATATGTAAAACAATATAAATAATTCAAATATTATCATGAGATGCGTTTGAAATATTAGATAAACTTAATAAAAATTAGTTAAAAGAACTAAATTTTCTGGTAAAAATTTTGAAGATAGACTAATACGTACACAAACATATTTAACCTTGTATATATATTCAGAAAGACAATATGTCCGTGTATCACTAAACTCACTTTTTGTCGGGTCAAATAAATATTCATCGTACCTGGTGTTCCTCTCCAGGGGTTTGACAAGCTGAGTTGGGGCATCATAATCAGGAACGTTGAGCCAGAGGCCATGAGAAGCTGCTGTAGGAACACCTTCACGCAGACTAAACGGATATCCACGGACAAAATCTGTACCCTCTCTGAATGGATCATAGAGGGTGTTGAAAAAAAACGGGGTTGATGGAGTCAGAAGGTTCTTCAGATGCTGTTCCAGGGCGTTAATTTCTTTTCCAGATGGATCTTTTGCAACCTGAAAAACAAAAACAAAAAACAAAGAACAAAGTGTGATACTGCGACCATGATGAACAAACAATCTAAGAAAAAGCAAAGGTGATACTGTACTGACAAAGCAATCATCGTCGATGGTGAAGATGTACTTCTTCTTGGAGAGCAAGAAGCCGAAGCAGCGGCATGCAGAGTCCTTGAAGGAAATGCAGTGGGCCTTGGGGCCCAGAATGCGGTTAATGTCGTTACGGTTGTAGAGTTCGTAATCGAAGCCTTCGGGGACCTTGATGACCTTAGAAGGGTCACCGTCCTGCACTATTATGAGGTGGTAAGGTTCAAAGAACGCTCTCCACTTCTCCAAGAACTCAAGGTTCCTAATTGTGGGGATAACTATGTCCACCTCCTCCTTCAGAATCGCCGTCGCTCCTGTTTCCGACATCTTTCCGATAAACCACAACGTTGTTTCGGAGTGGTGGTCTTTGTTTCTAATGCGTTGGTGTAAGCTTCGAGGGGTTTTTGTAGACCAAAACTAAATATATTTTATATAAAAGGAAATATCCCTTTAATTAAATAATTTACTTGCTAATTAGTTATAATTACGAGAAGAATTCCTTGTGGTATACGTCATTTCACAATGTCAACATTGTCTAGGAGAAACCAATTAACGTTAGTGTTCATCAGCTAGCTTGTGATCATAAGACGTGTGCCTATGTTCGTTTTAGCAACATATTTCTATAATGTAAATTTAGTTTGAAAATTTTGTAAACTCTTGAGGATTATAAATATATTAATACGTATAGAAATTATTTACAAAAGTAAAATGTTTAATAGATGATTAGTATAATGTAATTCCAAGCTTCGAGTATTATTACATCTCTGTTTCATACCAAAACTAATATGAATTAGTATCCTAAAAGTAAATTAACTCCTTGCACCATAAATGTTTTTTATGGAGTTAATGACTAACCTAAAGAACTATTCTTTCATCTTCTAAATAAAGTTGTGTGTTTATTACGTTTAAATTATTATTGTTGTTGGGAGGGTTCTACAATATTAGTTTCAGTTATAAATATTTTGTTTAATTATAAGATGAGATAGGTGATTAATTAGTGGTGATGTACTAGAAAAATAAGAAAGTCTTAAAAATTGCATAAGTGACACATAAATAGGTTTTCTAATTTGAATATTATAGATAAAGAAAATTCAATTAATAAATATTTACTAAAGATGGTTAATTAGAATTTCTTGTTAAAAAATAAATATTTTATAAAGTGAAATCTCTTTTTATATGTTTTATTTTCATTTTTTAAATTGTTTCTTTTTAATCATGGATTCAATGTGCATAATTGTTTTAATTATATAATTTTAACTAATTTGGCATTTGTTTATTATTTTGATTATAATTTTTTTATATATTAATTTTAGTTACATTAGATTCTCCATTTTTAGCGTTTTGAAATGAATATCTGATTTGATGGAAATGTATGTTATTTTTTACGGTTGTTTAAAATTGAGGTAGAATTTTTGAATTTTTGAGAAAAAAATAAATTTATTTGACTTTCTTGTACTAGCTTGAATATTTATAATTGTGAAGTTAATTAGAGTCCACGTTTTGCAGCTAATTAGAGAACATACATATATACACTATGATTTAAATAGATGGACAACAATTATTTGATTAGTTTTTAATTTTAGAGATTCTTTACTTCTCTCAGTTTCTCATCTTCTAACTACATGTCCGTCTTCTCTTATTTGTATTTTTTTAATTCACGGAGAATTAATTCTTGAAGATAAATTTACTTAGAATCAATACCATTTAAATTGAGTTTTGTAACAAACATTTAGGCTATATTTGTTTGAGGGAAAAAAGAAATTGGAAAGATGGATTATGAAGTGAGTTTTATGTTGGTTTGTAGTTAATTAAGAGCGAGTGATAGCAACATATATCACTTTTACCATCTCGTATAATGGGAGGTAATTTGAGATGATTAATTGGGAAAATACATGTTTACCTTTTATGAAATATTGAGCAAATACACATTTATTGAAGAAGGGATTCGATCCTGCCATAGTTGGGACCGATCCAAGCATGGCTTGAGAGAAGAGATCTGATCCCACATTGCTTGAATCTGATCCCACGTCACTTGGATCCGATCCCACATCACTTGGTTTTTTTTTCTATTTTAGTGGTTAAAAAAATTAACAAAATAAATTTACTTATACAAATATCAAATTATATTACTTATTACATAAACGGAAAAATGGTAATTTAACCAATACTTATATCAAAACATATTTTTTAATCTATCATATCAATCAAATTTATCACAAACTTTCACAAAATTTACATCCAAATCTACTCATAATTACCTCTAAATTCCTTAAAAAAAAAGGACATAATTCACTTTCAAATTCACTCAATGGTTCTAATATAATGTTAAGTAGTAGAGTTTAAGTCTAACTCAACTCCACAAAATGAGCTTATAAGGTGAGGTTTGCACCCCACTTATATACTATGAAATTATTTTATCTCTAGTCGATATGAGACTTCTAATAAGAAACTCTTCATGTGGCTTTTCTAAATGCATGAATTTTCCATGTGTCCATTAACACTACAAAAATAGTGAGATTTATATACGTATAATTACATATGGATTATAATTCATAGGTAAGTTAAATTTTACATATGGATTTGGACTCATGTAAAATTGCATAAGGTACGAATTTTGTTCGGATGTAATAGCAAAGTAGTAGTTATCCACTTTTCTATATGTAAAATCCGTATGTGAGGGAAGACTTCCCTTTCATACAAAATTTACATAACGATTTTATTTTTGGATTAATTATGTTGTTAATCCCTAAACTTTGACGTAAAATTGGAATTCATCCTTATTTGAAACTTTGATACATTTTTGTCCACAAACTTTAAAATAAATGGATATAGTCCTTTTAATTCAATTGCGTTAAATTTGTTGACGTGTCAAACGATGTAAACAACTCAAATGCTGGCATGAAACATGTTTAACACGAAAAAAAATTAACGTAATTGGGTTAAAATGTATATTCATTCATTTTTAAAGTTTGAGGATCAAAATGTATCAAAGTTTTGAAGGGACGAATTTCAATTTGGTGTCAAAGTTTAGGAACTAAACATCATCATCATTGTCACCTTCCACAACCTTTCCCTCTCTTCCCTTCCATTTTACCAATAAATCACCTCATCACTCCCCAATCTTTATCGTCTTCACCATTGCCTCCTCCTCCTTCATAAGTGTCGCTCCCCCTCCACAACTATCGTCTCTTCCTCCACCTCTGCTTTCTTCTTCTCTTCTCCTCACTCATCTCCAATTAATTTCAAACAAATATTTCATCGGATTTAGCAAGAAAATTGACACCCATTTTACTGATGATTTACCAATAAAAGTATCGACAAAAATTTTAAAATTTACAATGATTGACAAATTTACCAATGAACTTAAAACAATTTAATTACCAATGGATTTATAGATTAATTTAAAAAAATTAATTATAATGTATTTTAAATACATTCTATAACCAATGTATTTATAGATACATTTTAAAAATAAACAATGATCGAGTGATATATCGATAATTTTATCATGACATGGTCAAAGTCCAAAGGAGAAATTTTGACGCTCATTCTATCGACAAAATTTACCAATAAAAATATTCATTGATAATAAAAATTATGAATTATTGATGAATTTATGAGTGAATTTTAAAAAAAAAATGAATTACCAACAAATTTTTAAAATTTTCAATTATTGATTGATTTAAAAAAAATGAAATTATCAGCAGATTTATAGATAAATTTATCATGATCATGTCAAAGATTAAAGTAGGAAGTTTAGCACTCTCTTTATCGATGAAATTTATCGACGAAAATATTTGTTGATAATAAACCTTATAAATTATAGATGAATGATACCGACAAATTCATTACTGGTAGATTCATTTCATTTCTAACAAATATTTTCGTCAATAATAAAAAGTTTAATTGTGTTCTATCAACAAATTTGTCATCGATGGATTCTATCAATAATTAAGTTTTTAAAATTCATTGATAAATTGTGTTCTATTGATAATATTTTAATATTTTCTCTAGTGTTTCAACCAATTCATCAATAATAATAATAATAATAATAATAATAATAATAATAATAATAATAGTAATTTTATCATTTATTTTTTAAAATAAATTAAAGCCCTATGCATAGAAGTTGCTTGTTGACCTCCATATAAAAAAAAAAATCCATATTATTTTTTTATATTGTTTACCCAATCTGGAATTAAAAAATAACTTAAGTATTGCACAATTGGAAAGCCAAAAATTACTTTCAGAGGTTGGAGAAGTTTAAGAAAAAAATAATTCCAGATTACACAATTTGGAAGTAATTTGGTTTACAGCATAATCCATAAATCATTTTCAGCTTCCGGATTATGAAACTTAGAAGGGTTTTCTTTTTTCTTTTTTTTTAAGAAAAAGTGACTTTTCTATTGCACAATCCAGCAAGGGCAAGACCAGAAAGTTTTTATATAGGGGTGCAAAACAATATATATGGAGGTGCAGGAAGAAGCTGCCCTGTATGAATTGAGTGATAGATAATAGGGTTCGAAGACAAAGGCCCAATAACTTGAATTGAGACACATGTGCTACATTTGATTTGTTCAATGTATCAGTTGATTTTAAATATGTTGCGTTGCATCATTTTTCGACCATTAGGATGGTTCTGTTGTGCACATTATATTTGTTTTCAATCCATCCCAAGATGGTAACTCTATACCATATTTTATAATAGTGAAAACAGATGATATAGCTATTTGTTCTGTAAACATGAACAACTTATATTCATAGATGTTGATGTTTAGCTCCAGACACAAACTATATCCAGATAAACAACTATTTCAAGATGTAATGTTAATAATCCCAGAGAATAAACAAAAACTTAAAAGTTGATATTGGAGGAGAGATTGTTGCATGCAAAAATTGATAAGAGAGACGCAGACATAACGTTTCTTCTGAATGTGATATCACATGGACCTAACAACCACTAGGTGATATGATAACATATTCTGCAAATCAGTTCAATATATGTTGTTATAAATGCACTGATACATCTGCACTCTTAGCAAGTTGTGTGCCACACCAGAACTAGTGATTCTGTGAACTTCAGACATGGAATCTGACAGTGGTAAACGGCAGCAAAAGAGCACCTTTGGATGCTTCAAGTTGGTTGCCTTAATCGCTCTATGCTTTGTTTTAATTTCTCCAGCAGGTAAATTACAAACTATATATATGGTTTGGTTTTGTTTGTTTTTATCGATGATGTTAGTTGTTAGTATTTGTTAGTGGAGGGAGTTGAACCGACAATCTCTCTCGCTTTTCTTTCCAGACCCTCCAAATCAACCTTATGTATATAGTTTTGTTGCTGAGGGATTCATTATAAATTATATACCTTGCTGTGATTGTAGAATCATTTGATCCATTGGATCCAACTGGGAATGTGACAATAAGATGGGATATCATGTCCTGGACATCAGATGGATATTTGGTAACTTCTGATCATTCTATCATAATATGCATGGATTCTATGTTTATGAATATGAAAAGGTCTCCAGAAGAATGCAAAAATCATGCACAAACTGATCAGTTATGTTAAATTTTGGTAGGCCACTGTGACATTGTTTAACTTCCAATTGTACCGCAATATTATGAATCCTGGGTGGACTCTGGGGTGGACATGGGCAAAGAAGGAAATAATCTGGGCCATGGTGGGGGCTCAAGCCACAGAGCAAGGAAACTGTGCCAAGTTCAAGTTGAAGATTCCTCATAGCTGCAAGAGGAACCCTGAAGTGGTTGACTTGCTACCTGGAGCTCCTTTCAACATGCAGTTCACCAATTGCTGCAGGGGTGGTGTGCTTACATCTTGGGGACAGAACCCTTCAGGTGCAGTCTCTTCATTTCAGATAGGTGTAGGGCTCTCTGGCACCTCCAACAAGACAGTCAAATTGCCTAAGAACTTCAAATTGCTGGGACCTGGACCAGGATATTCATGTGGCCCTGCTAAGGTTGTTCCATCCACTGCAATCCTCACAGATGATCGAAGGCGAAAAATGCAGGCATTGAGTATGTGCATACATTACTAATTCCCTTCATTCACTATATTTCTCTGTGATTACTGATGCATTGCTATTATTACCAATGAGTTTAATTTTCATACACAGCTTAAAAAAATTTACACCCAACTAAATCAGTCTGTATATGACATTAAAGTATTAAAAAACTAACAATCTTATCATTCATGACAATCTATGATCAGATATGACTTGCTAGAAGTCTTATATCGACCAGAGATAAGGCTAATATACAATATATATATATATATGGGTGCAAACCTCATCTTATAAGTTGATTTTATGAGATTAAGTTAGACTTAAAAATTCACCTCTTAACATAGTATAAAAGTCATGAATCAAAGTCTATCTTAACGAAATTTTTTGTTTGTTGGGTTTATTGTTCCACACTCAAGATGTATATGAATCGGCGTGAGAATGCTTTATACATATATTAATTCTAATTGAATGCTTCAATGATTCTATCTTATGGTTTTCTATGCAGTGTCTTGGAATGTGACATGCACTTATTCACAGTTTCTTGCCTCCAAGAACCCAAGCTGTTGTGTTTCTTTGTCATCTTTCTACAGTGACAAAATCACAGGTTGTCCACCTTGTGCTTGTGGTTGCCAGAATAACGATACATGTGTCACGTAAGCCACCCTTGAAATTTTACTTTAGTCTTTTCTCCTTCTAATTAGTAACGCACACAATTTTTGTATCTTACTATGATGGGCATGCAGGAAAGACTCAAAGATCCTGCAAGAGAATGTCACCTCAACTCATCGAAAATCAGACATCACACCAAAACCATTGTTACAATGCACACACCACCTGTGTCATGTCCGGGTGCACTGGCATTTGAAAGACAACTATCAGGACTATTGGCGTGTCAAGATTGCCATTATCAACTTCAACTATCGATTGAATTTCACTGACTGGTCTCTTGTTGTGCAGCACCCCAATCTCAATAATGTAACCCAAGTCTATAGCTTTGAATACATGCCACTTCTTCCCTATGAATCCATAAGTGAGTTCTTAGAAATGGACAGCAAATGGTTGAGTCTTTTCTGCATTAGTGCTTTAGAAGAGGTTTCCTTAATACTCTGCTTTCTGATTTTTATATGCAGATGACACAGGCATGTTCTATGGTTTGAAATATTACAATGATCTGTTGATGGAAGCTGGGCCTAAAGGGAATGTTCAGTCTGAGGTGCTCATGAAGAAGGACAAGAACACATTTACTCTGAAGCAGGGATGGGCATTTCCTAGGAGAGTCTACTTTAATGGTGATGAATGCATGCTGCCACCTCCTGATTCATATCCTATGTTGCCAAACTCTGCCCACAAAACACCAACAACTATTACATTGATGGCAACCTATGTGGTTTTCACATTATTTTTTCATTTGGTTGCAACACTTTTTTGAAGTATAAGAGAGGCTCTTTTTAGTTTAAAGCTTCCAGCTTAGAGAGATGAGTTAACTTACAGATATGCAAAATGGAAATTTTTGTGAACTCTTATACATATATCAAATTAATATATTCACTCATAAGGTGACATTTTCTCTTCGGATTGTTAGTCATTCTTTAGTTAGAAGAATAAGGATAAGATCTGTTCTTTTTTGCATAGTACTTTTTACGTACAATATAAACCCATCTGCATATGTTTTGGGATTGTAGAAATGTGAAAATGAGTATATAATATAACAAATGACATCAGAAAACGGAGGAAGTGATACCTATAATTTCAGCTTGGAATCATCATCTCAACAGTAAAAATAAATTGGATATTCTATAATCTGAAAAAAATAATCATCATCCAACCAAGTAACTTACAATAATTATACAAATGAAAAGCTAAAAAGATGTGTTACTTATACTGAGTAAAATGCAATAAAGGACAGAATTCTTGTAGCAAGCACTCATGCATCTGTGATACTTTTTATTGCCTTGGTAGCAGCTTCTATGCATTTTTGACAATGGGAAGGACTTTATCTTTAACAAGCTGGTGCAGAAGAGAGAGATACAATGCTCCAAGAGAGTAGATGATATCCTCTATATTCTCTATGATTGATTAAATAACACTTAACAAAGAAGCTAAAGTGGCTATGAGTGTACATAGCACAGAGAAAACTAGTTTAGAACTTGCATTTGGCAGCCAAGGGTAGGCATCTGGAGGAGGCATAACACAGTTATCCCCGTTGAAATAAATCCTTCTAGGGAATGCCCATCCCTTATCAAATGTGAAGGTTGATTTGTCTTTTCTAAGTAAGATTTCTGATTGAACGTTACCAAGAGGTCCAGCTGAAGAAAGAAAATCATTGTAGAACTTGATTCCCCACAGCATACTTGTATCATCTGAAAAACCATATCCCAAATCAGTAACATAAGACTGGGATGTTTTCTTCACAAGATCATCTAGAAATATGGCTATGAAAGAGAGAACTTACTCAAGCCCTCATAGGGTGTAAGTGACTTGTACTGAAAACTGAAGAGCTGGGTAATATTATCTAAATTGGGATGCTGCACAACAAGGTTCCACTGTGAGTAGTTCATTCTGTAATTGAAATTAGTAATTGTGATCTTGACCCTCCAGTACTCTTTGTAATTGAGCTTCACATGCCAATGCACTCGAATAGGACACATGTGGCTGGTGCACTGAACTAGGGGTGTGTTTGCACCTTTTGCTGATGATGATGATACAACTGAAGCTAAATGTGGTGAATTTGGTCTGTAAGACAATCAGAAAAATAAATCATAAGAATGATGAAAAAAATTACCTACCAGACACAAGAAAGGAAGGTTTCAAATATGTAGGAATAGATAAATTGTGTACTTACTCCACACAGCTGCCAGATTCTGTTTTGTTTTGGCAGCCACAGGTGCAGGTTGGGCAGTTTACTACTGTGTCATTATAGAAGGATGAGAGGGAAACACAACAACTTGGAGTCTTTTGAGCCAGGAATTGAGAATAAGTGCAGGTAATATTCCAAGTCACTGCCACAAAAATACTCAAGTTTAGTTGAAGAGAAGTGAGAATTTAGATTTCTTACTCTGAACTCTTCTGAACAATGTACAAAGCATAAATTATTATTATTCAGTACATCACTACCAATGATGCTAACATAAAAAATGAAAATGAAACTTTGAAAGTGAAAAACATGGATAGAATGAACTGCCATGACTAAAAGTAATAATAAAAGTTCAAAAGAAACTTCAATATAGCAAGGGCCTGTATGTACATATCTTATATCTAGCTAGAAGCTGGTTTTAGAAGAAAGTATAGAAAAGACAGTGTAAGTTTCAACTAACTTACTCATGGCTTGGGTGGTTCTCCTCTTGTCACTGGTAATAAATGTAGTTGGTTTCACAACCTTTGCAGGACCACAAGTGTAGCCAGGTCCCGGTGCTTTGAGGGTAAAATTTTTAGGCAGTTTGACCGTTTTGTTTGTGGTTCCAGCAGAGCCAACACTAATCTGGAAAGAACTTACTGCACTACTAGGGTCCTGACCCCATGAATTTAGGACACCCCCTTTGCAACAATTTGCAATCTGCTGGTTGTAAGGAGTCCCTGGCAGTAAGTCCACCACTGTTGGGTCCTTCTTACAACAATGAGGAATACCTGCTTTGAACTTTGAACAGTCCCCTTGCTCTGTGGTTTGGCTTCCCATCATGTTCCAAATTACTTCTTTTTTAGCCCATGTCCACCCTAATGACCATCCAGGGGACTGAATGTGACGATATTGTTGAAAGTTGTACATTGTAACAACAGCCTGCTCAAGCCATACAACAAGGTTCAATATCTTTTAAGAACCAGAAACAGATCATAGAAGCCTAATTTCACTCACAATCAATCTAAAAATATTGGTTGCTGATTCTTTGACATGTGAAGTTATTCATGATCTCAATGCAGTTAAAGGTGAATACAAAATGTCAAAAGAGTAATAACCAATTAACCATAGTAAAATTTAGGGTTAAGTATGTTTTTAGCCCTCGAACTTTGATGCGAAATTGTAATTCGTCCTTCTGAAACTTTGGTATATTTTGGTTTTCAAACTTTAAAAATAAATGGATTTAGTCCTCTAAACCCAATTATGTTAAAAAAATTTACATGTCAAACACGTTTTCATGGCTGACATTGAAATGAGAACGTGTCAAAGGATGTAAACAATTGAAATGTTTTTGTATGAATCACGTTCGACACGTCAAAAAATTTAATTGTGTAATTGGGTTAAAAGGACTATATCCTTTCATTTTTAAAATTTGGGAAAGAAAATGTGTCAAAGTTTTGGAAAGAACAAATTACAATTATGTGTCAAAATTCAGGACTAAAAACATATTTAACCTTAAAATTTAGCGACTCAGACAAACTTTTAAGTCCTGTGGCGATTGAGAAGATCCATCAAGCTACAAATAAGTCCAGCCTTACACAGTTCTCATTGATTTTAGAAAAATTTCCAAGGTACGAGTTATACTGAGTATTTAATATGCATTCAAAAATCTGTGGTCACTTACAAGATAGCCATCTGGAGTCCAGCTAATGACATCCCATTTGATTGTTATATTGCCAGTTGGATCAAGCGGGTCATAGGCTTCTGTAAATGAACAAGCAAGAAATATTGATGAATTTTAAAGTAATCTGAAAACTTTTCCAACAAAATACATCTCAATCAATTGTTTAACAGATATAGAAAAAGTCTAAAAGAAAAAATAGATAAAAGTGTAATTTGTATCCATGAGCAACCTCACTTTCTCCAAGTTCAATAAAGAAACAGTCTACTTATCTAAAGTAGTTATCAGATGGGTGTAACTGTACTAATCTATAGTTCTATTAGTAGACACCAGATCACTAATATGCAACAACAGCTAAGAGCTTAAAACGTAAAAGAAAATGCATTTAAAAAGAAATATATTGATTCCATCTTTCACTGTCTTTGATTAGTTAAAGTGCCAAACACAAAACTATGAACCGACACAAAGAAAGAAGTGAGAAACCAAATTGACTGCAAGAACTATGAACCGACACAACTAATATACAGATCAATGCAATCAAATGCCCTTCAACTTCCTCAATCACAGTTCTAGCAAAAGGGATAAACTTTTGAGAAAATGGGAACTCGGTAACTCAAATGGAAATAGAATCAGAAACCAAATTATCAATGCACATGTAGGAACCAAATTTGAGCTCCATGTAAACAATGAGAGGAAGCCAATACCTGTAGAAGTGAATGAGGAGAAAAAGAACAGTAGCAGGAGCAAGACTGCAAAAGCACCACGAGGGACAAGAGATCCAATGCCATGTAACACTTTTTGTTCCATTTCTTGATGCAGATTTTCTATGACAATGTTGCTCAAGTTCAAGATCTGCACCAAAAAAGGGAGAGAGAGCAAACAGAGGAGTAGACCTCTCAGCTCTCTAGTTCCATCACAAAGCAGAAGCTTTGGTTTCGAAATGAACCGAGTCTGTCATGAAACTTCATGTAATCACTGTCTTTATTGCATAACTGTAACAAAACTATTTAGAAGATCTGATACAAACAGCATCACCAAATACCAATTTTGCCCTTTAATGACAGTTAATCTATTGAACCAACAAGGTTAATTTTTTACAGAGTTAGGTAGTGTCTTTTTTATTTACGGTAGGCTTTGTTGATTTATGCACAGTTATATTTGTCACTCAAAAATTACTTAAATAAAAAGTACTAATTTTATTATTTAATATACAAATACTTTTGTTTTTATTGAAATTTTAACTGTTAAATTTTCCAACCAAGATGTTGTTTTTTTGTCCGTGGCACTTAAATTTGAAAACTTTTCTTGGTCCCAGCTGAATATTGAGGTCATTGTTGTACCCTACTTAGGGATATTATGGGAATAACAAAAGATACCGACAGCCAGAGGAACATGTGAAGGAAAGACAGGTGCATGGGTTTAAATAAATTAAAAGAAAAAGTTGAAAATTTTCCTTAAACTTGTCGGTGAGATGTTTGCTACAATGTTTTACGTAGTAACTCTACAACTTGCTCTCAAGGTAGATCCATCCCTCACAGGACCAGAAAACTACATGAGATTACTAAGTCATTGATTGATTAGATACCACTTAGCTATGTTTTTGTTTCTTGTGAACATTATTTGAGACCCCATCTCGTGTGAAGCAATGATACAATACCACTTTTGTACGAACCACGTTTTTTTTATAACACTCTTTGATTATAGTTAATAGTTTAGTTGTCTACACTGTGAAGTTGTGACAACTACATGTTTCTTTTTAATTTGCATATAGCTCCTAGGATACGTAAGATTTATATTCATCATCTTAGTAGTAACTGCAAAATGTGAAAATGAGAAATATTTTGGTTTTAGAATTAGATATTTTTCTTAATTTTTTTTATTTATGTTGGAGAGATTTTGTTTAAGGTAAAAGTCCTAATAATGTCAACTTCCTTTCTTTTCTTTTATTTTTTTGAATAATAAGACTTATTGGAAAAGGTTATATCAATCAAGGTTCATTGTTTGAAGTTAATGCTGAGGAGGTGTGATCCCACTCTGAGTGCATTTAGGGTTAATTATCATTTATAGATTTATAAATAATATAATTTGATTGTGAAAGTGGATCATTAATTTAGAATTTACAAGGTTGATGTAATAATAAAGTTGAAAAATTAGAAGGAAGAATAGTAAGTTTCAAAAATAAAGGATAAAAAAGATTGTAGTTCCAACATTTTTCATTAACAAAATACTAATAACGAACATGAAATCATATAATATATTATTTTCTTGTCTTAAGTTATGAAGATGAGACACTTGAAGCTAAGAATGGCCTAGACCTAAGCCAAAATGGTGTTACTTTTGAGACTGTAACATTTCAAAATGATGTTTTAGGAACCCAAACATAATTTAATTTCACACGCTGATTTTCATGAATCATTATGGTTGTGTCATTGATACAATTTAATAGCACAAGTGTCACTTTTGTTTCCCTCGCATACCAGTCTCATTGAAAACTCTGTATAGGCATTACTTGCTCTACAAATTTCCTAGGTAAGACATTAACCCTGAGCTTAAAATTAATTCATGTATAGGGAATGTATTCGTTTAGCTAAATGTTCTACGTTTAGTTTTTTTGGGTGAATCTATATATTTATTACGGTTGAATTGTTAATTGTTTCTTTAACCTTCAGGCTCTATTGTTTGAAGTTTTGGAGAACCAATAAACAAATGGCTTAAATGTATATTTAGTCTCTATTTTCGTCAAAATTATTCAATTTGGTTCCTTTTTTTTTGTGGTCAATTTGGTCTTCATTTTTGTAAAATTGTAATCAATCAAGTCATTTTAACAAACGACGTTAAAATTTTTAACAGCACAGTGACAACGTGGAACTGTTTGGGGAGGTGGCAAATTCATGCATTGACGTGACTCGTTATTCATTTGTATGCCCTTGTAGATTTAAAACTTATTGAAATCCAATTGGGGAAGAAATTGAATTAGGGTTTGCAGGAGTGGAATATGTAGCCAACAAGAACATATTTTGCACAATCCACTTGGTGAGTTTGAATTCATGTTTGTGAGGTATGTCTCATCACCATTCGTCTTCCTCCTCTTGCTGAAATAGTTGGGGGCAGCTAAGTTGCACTGGGTCTCATATTCGTGGTTCCAAGGATATGGGTTTAACCCCCATTTGCAAAGTGGCAAGAACTTCAAGGAATAATGGTAGGCAATTTTGGGATTGTCCTAAATACAAGGTTAGATTGATGTGCCTTAAAAAATTCATTGTCATTTGACCTTCGTATAGATTGATAAGACAAAATTTATGCTTTGATAATTTTGTGTTCAATAACAGAATGTTGCTTCTAGTAATGTGGTGTGGTGTAACTACTTCAAGTGGTGTGATGAAGAATTATATGATGAAAGAGATAGTACTATAACCCAGCAAAAGATGAAGATTTATAAACTGGAGACTTCAGTTAGGGTTATGAAGAAAACGATCAAAGTGTCCTTAGGATTGATTATTGTTATTCTTGTAATCAATATAGTCATGGTTCTAGTAATGTTAAAAAAACAATGTGTTTAGGTGAGGATATTGATGAAGTTATGAATGTTAAAAAACCAATGCCTGGTTCTGCTTTGTAATTTATGAATGAAGTTATGAAGCTTTTTTGTGTTTTGGACGAACAAGAGGCTTGGGCAATCTTTATTTTGTTTTGGATGAATGAATATGAATCTTTATTTTTGTTTCTGTTGTTCGCTTTGGTCCATATTTTGGTTTAAATATGTTTAATTAAGTCCCTATTTTCGTTTAAATTGTTCAATTTGGTCCCTTACTGAATGCATAACGAGTCATGTCCCCCCAAACAGTTTCACGTTGTCACTGTGTTGTTAAAAATTTCAACACTGTTTGCTAAAAGAACATGATTGATTCCAATTTTACAAAAATAAGAACCAAATTGATTACAAAACGAAAATAAAAACCAAATACATATTTAAGTCTAAACAAATTTACGATGCGAGTGTAGATTCAAATCTTCGTTATTTAACATTCGACAAAGATCTTAATTTTTTAATTTTTACAGAAATTAAGATAAAGGAAATGTAATTTTTATTGACACAAATCTATTATTAAAGTGAATGAATCCCACTCACTAGAATAAGAAGATATTCATGGCAGAATCTACCAATTTGAATAGATTAATTCATATGATAACATATAGGTAAATTATACGATATCAACTTAAATGAAATATCATAATTCATAATAATGTCTAATTAGAATTAAAAAAAAAAATACTAAATACATGTATCTAGTGAGAACGATATCTCTTCATTCTTTTAACGTTTTAGAAAGTCAAACAAGTTTTTTATTATAAATTTTTTGAATAATGAATAATATTTTGTTAAAAAAAGTATTGAATATTTAATTGCTTTAACTAATTTACCTTTTTCAAATTCGTATTAAAGTATTTTATGCAAAATTTGGCCACTTTTCTCCGACTCAACTAACTAAACAGGTATAAAATTTCTCAACTTTTTTTGTTTAATTTCTATGTTTCTTGTGTGATCATTTCTTTCTTCGTTTCATCCCACTTTACACGTTTTTATGTGAAAAAAAAAACGAAATTTGCAAATAATTTGATTTTCTTTTAATTTTGAAGACACTTTGAAAGTGGCGGCAGCAAAGTAAGCATGGCTAAGCTCTTCCTCCTCCGATTTGGGAACTAACCAAAAAGATCAGTTTCTAGGGTTCTTCGTTCCGTCGAATTAGGGACATTTTCTCTATGCAGGAATGGATAGCAGTAACTCGGAACAGGCCGTGCTTGATGGCAAACTCTACAGACACCTCAATTCTCTCATCGTCGCGCATCTTCGGGACAACAATCTCACCCAGGCAAGCCCAATCTTTCTTCAAACGTAACCTAACATGTTCAATGAATGCATTTATTTATCTTAGAAACCAATTTTCATTTTTATTTAAAAAGTAAATAAAATGCTTGCGAATTTTTCTTCAGGCTGCAAGTGTTGTTGCTTCAGCAACCATGACTCCACTGAATGCGGAAGCCCCACCTAACAGGCTTCTCGACCTGGTTGCTAAGGTTATATCTTATTTCACTTCAGCTTTTGCTGGATAAATTTCTCCTAAACACTTTCAGGAAAATGAAATGCTTTGCGCCTTTATGAGCTAAAATCAACTTATGTTAATTTTCAAAAAGTTGAATGGAAGTTTTTATTAAACTGAAGTGTATAAGCTGATTTTTGTTTGTGGGATGAGTACAACTTATTTTACGTTTTTTTTTTTTTTCTGTTAAGTGTTTAGACGGAAATTTGTTTAGAAGGGATATACTTTTTTTCTGTGCAGTATGATTCTTTCTTTTTGCTCTAAGAAAATAATAACAGGGTCTTGCAGCGGAAAAGGGCGACATCACAAGAGGCACTGATTTCTCTGCCTCACTGCCCCTGTCTCACACAGCAGCTATTGATTTCAGGCAAAACAACTTCCAAAACTACATTTCTACTGACTATCAAACATAATTTGTTGTATTTAATTTCGAGCAAGACTTAGAAGTTCATTCATTTTAGTGTAGCGAATAAGTTATTTATTTGAAATCTTAAGTCAGCCATAGGTGACAATATCTCATGCTCTCTTGAAAATTGCGTTTTGTTTATGGTAGCACTGCGCCTGATATGAAAGGTTCCTCAAAGAGCTTCCCGAAGCATGAAACGCGGCACCTTTCGGAACACAAGGTGTGCAATATAGTTTGATATTGTACATTTCCTGCAATAATAATTCGATGTAATACAAAAATGCAGTGTTGTTTTGGACTGATAGGCTTAGTTTCTAGAATATTGCCAGATGTGCTAGGTTTAGTGCTGATGGAAGGTTTGTTGCCACTGGAAGTGCTGATACTTCAATAAAGCTATTTGAGGTGCTGATTTTTTTTGTTTAGTATTTGGAAGCTTTGTCTTTTATTTGACACATTATGTGAACTTGATCTTCTGCTTGTCTTGCAGGTTTCAAAGATCAAGCAGATGTTGCTGCCAGAGGCAAAGGATGGTCCTGTGCGGCCTGTCATTCGCACATATTATGATCATATACAAGTGTGTTTGAACTTCCTAATATACCACTAACAGAATTTATGTGGTTATTTTTATGAGATTATTGGGTGATGCTTAGATAAATTTTTCCTTAAGTACTTATAAGAGAAGAAAAAATAAATAAACTTTCCTCATAAGCTAAAATTAGTTATACATAATTTAAGATAAGTTTGTTAGACAATGATAAATTTCTTTTGGGGTGTCAGCATTGCAGAGAAACCAAAATACATAGTGATGCCTAACTTAAATTTTATAAAAAAAAGTTAAGTTTGTTAGAGAAGTTAAATACGAGAGTGTCCACAAATCAGCCATGCATGGCCTAATTTTAACTTATAGAAATTATTTCATTTTATCTTCTTATTTTAGCCTACTGAGTAGATATGGCGAGTAGTTGGTCATAAGTTCGACCTGTAAACAGTTTCTTCGTATATGCAAGTATAAGTTTACGTACAATGACCCTCCTCTATACCTTTGCATAGCAAGGAACCTTTTGAAGCTAGATTATGCTAGTTTGTTTTCTTCTCTTACATGTGCTTATAGCGAAGTTTATCCAAACAGAGCCTCTTTTTCATATTTATTCCACTGATCCTGTGGAAGTTCGAAGTTGTGATTATTTTTGGCTTGACAAATTTACTTAGTCTAAAGCACTATGTATCAAAATGTCAATTTGTGTCTTGGCTGTGGTGGATCTTTTTGACTCTAATACTAGTCTAATACTAGCGAGTTTGTAGGATGCTTCTTTTCTGATTTTATTAAGCTTTACTTTCCAAATTTGAGTTTATGAAATGATCCTTGGAAATTAAAATTGTAAAATGTATTTATTTTTCTTATATAAACATGTATAATGCAGCCAATAAATGATCTGGATTTTCATCCACAAGGTACTATCCTGATTTCTGGAGCCAAAGATCAAACAATAAAGTATGTTTTTGCTCCATAATATGCATTTTATTCCCATATTTCTGTCTTTTATTTGAAAATTCTCTTACAATCTGACATACTGAGTTTTATATTTTTTAGGTTTTTTGATATTTCAAAAACGAATGCAAAGAGAGCATATAGAGTTATCCAGGTTGTTTTGCCCTACCTTTAGGCATTAGCAATTAGTAAGCAAATATAAGATTTACGTATAAACTCCCTAATTAAATATGCAGGACACACACAATGTTCGATCTGTATCTTTCCATCCTTCTGGGGACTTTTTACTGGCAGGTATTTATTTTATCACATCTTTCTTGTTTTTTTGCACAAAAAATCAGTGATGATAGATATAAATTTCTGACAGGAACTGATCATGCAATTCCACATTTGTATGATATAAATACCTTTCAGTGTTATCTGTCATCAAATATCCCAGAGACCAGCCCTAGTGGAGCCATAAACCAGGCATGTAATTATCTTTTCATCAGTATCACCAACTGTGAATTACCTAACACTACAGTGATGCTGATTATTTCTTTGTCTGATTCGTAGGTCAGATATTCTTGTACAGGTGCCATGTATGTTACAGCATCTAAAGATGGTGCTATTAGGTTATGGGATGGCATCACAGCCAATTGTGTGCGGTCAATAACTGCAGCACACGGAACAGCTGAGGCTACCAGTGCAATTTTTACCAAAGATCAAAGGTATAAATACATTTTTGTGCAAATATTGGACACAGCAAAATCCATGAGTGATACTGTCAGCAGTCACTACCTTCTACATCATGATCTATGCCTGGAAATGTGATCCTAGTGTTGATTTTGAACCTTGGCAATAGTATTGTTGACTTTGAAGTAGGTGTTTCCTTTGTTCCAAATGGTATCAACATCAAAATTTGAAATCTTCAATGAAATTCCTGTTTACTACTGAGCTTTTGTTTATTTAAATGAATGCAATTTTTGCTTAGCTGTAATAAAAAAATCACCAACCAAAAAAAAAAAAGAGCCATAGGACAAAAGTTGTTGCATTTTTTACTTGTCTGTTGCTTTTTGATGCAAGGATATAGCTATTGATGCCCATCAAGACCAACTTGTGACACTTTCCTGAAGTTCTTAATAAGCTTAGATCTTGTAGACATGTAGTGATTTAACTGTCTGATTTCTAGGTTTGTTCTCTCCTGCGGGAAGGATTCTACCGTAAAGCTTTGGGAAGTTGGCTCTGGAAGATTAGTCAGACAATATCTTGGAGCTATACATACCCAGCTAAGGTGTCAGGTACATAATTGATAGATACATAATAGTTCTATTCGGTCAATTAATCTTGGTGGATTCATAGTCATGCAAAACTGCAGACGCTTGTATTTTTACTTTGCACTAAGAGATAATTCAGCCTATCAGTTTTAAAATTGCTTCTCATAATTTATTGTTCACCATCACAATACACAGGTAATTATTGTTTTGTTGGGTACATTTGGAAGAACAGTTTATCACAGCAGGACCTCTATCCAAAACCTCTAGTCACCTAGCCGTTAGTCCAGGTGATATTTTTATCCACATTCTGATAGTTACCTTTGTGTGCACTCTCTGCTGCAGGCTATTTTTAATCAGACAGAAGAATTTATTATATTCATAGATGAACTGAGCAATGAGGTTTGTTCATCCACTTTCATTCTCTCCATGTTTGCCTGTGGTGATGTTAGTTTTATTAATTGGATTGATTTGATTTGAGACATCCGGTAGTACATTGCAGATCGTTATCTGGGATGCAATGACAACAGAAAAAGTTGCAAAGTGGCCTTCTAATCATGTTGGTGCACCCCGCTGGCTTGAACACTCACCAGTTGAGTCAGCTTTTATTTCCTGTGGAACTGATAGGTCAATTCGGTTCTGGAAGGAGACTGTATAATAAAGGGGAGGAGGCTGAATGCATTTACAGGCACTATTAAAGTTATCATTGATTAGAAGTTAACTCATGGAATTTCACTTTATCATTGTTTAATTTTTGTTATCACTAGCCTTGCCCTACAGAATAGTTAATGCTTTCAACACTTGGAATCATAAGATTACCTGTCTCTACCTATGCGATCTTCTCAAATTTTAGACCGACTCTAACTGTTTCATATTTTCATCAAAGTACCTTAAAGTTGGTTTGGATAAACCTTGACGGGTCATTATGTCTTGGAGCTGGGTATACTCATGGCCTTTCGCTTTAGGATGTTATAAGTCTGTATAATCCGCATCCTAGACTGATGTACCTTATTTCTTTATAAACATTTGCCCCGTGAAACTAATGGGTTGGTCTGCACAAGTTAAAATACATTAGTATCATTTGAAATTTATTTGCATAATGATAATATACTCAATTTATTAAATAATGCATAAGTTTATAGAAACTAGAAAGGTTAGATTTTGAGTTACATCGCGGACTTGATGAAACAGGTTGTGGTTTGCTTACGGTCTCTGGTTTCCTATATAGTTTGTGGTCGAAACCTTTAAACCGTGTGCTTTACAAGCTGGGTATGAAATCCCGCCCACTCAATTTTTCCAGAAAATTTAAATCCACAAGCAATTGTAATTGGATTATTGATATGGGTTACATAGGAAGAATAAAAGAATATTTTTAAAAGGTTTTGAATTTACTTGTATAAGACATGCACTGTTGACAGGTATTACAACGGCCAATTGTAATTACTAGTATTCTATAAAACATCGTCGTATGTTTATCACGACTTCTATCATCAACGTTCATACATGTTGCATCTTCTATCCTATAATTTCTCTGAAACATGTTATATTCTTCATACTTGTGGTAGCTGCTATATTTGTTATGATTACTCGAAATATTTATATTTTATGCTTTGATGTAGTATAAAACAATCGATTCAAAATTTATCATACTTGTTATTATATTTGTTATCGTAATTGTTTTCATAAGAAAAAGACTCTCAGGATATAAACTTTTGATGATAATAAATATGAAGTCATGATTTATATATATATATATATATGTATGTATCCTTTCACGGGTACATATGCATTAATAAGAGTAATTGTGTTTAAAATAGAATATTCAATACATCAATGTAACAAGATGATTTAATGTTTAAAAAAGCTAATAAAAGAAATATTGCAATGTGATGATCTTATTTCTATCTATATATTTAGTCTTTAAATATAATTACTTTACTTGATTTAACTTAGTTCTTTTCGAATGATATTTGAGGTATAATTTGCGCATATAGTGTCAAAATGAGCCAAAAGAACAAAAAACAAGAAAATACAACACTGATTGCAAATTACATCGACAAGATATGACAAAACTAGATTTACACGAATAAAATCATCTTGTTTATAGCTTCTTTATAAGGGACTTGGTTTTTACTTTAACATATACAACTTTCATTTTTTACAAGATAACGCTACTCTTATAAAAGGTTACAAATTTGTTAGATGTTAGTTAGAAGTATACAATAATAGGACATATGTATTTATTATTAGTTCACCAAATAATGTACACTAAATTTTCAAGACTTAAAGCTGAATATCATTCATATTATAAGATTAATCATTTCTAGATGCATGCTTTACACTCATTAAACCATGAAAATTGTAAATAAACAATACACATTGTTGTATAATCAAAATACAATATAAACAAAGTCTTCAAACTTCAAGATCTTTGATAAGCATTTGATCAGTAATTTCTCGTAAGAAATCTTTCCGATGTTGAGCCAAGAATTCTAACCTAGGTCCCATTTAGATTTGAAGTTAGTGAAGTACTCAAAAAATGAACCAAACTCAAGGAACATTTGATGTGATCTCAAGTCAAAGAAAGATCAATTTAAGAAAAGAAAAAAAAAATGAGGAGTGTGTGTGTGCGCGTGTGTAAGAAGATTGACACCAAATATTTATACTAATTCGGATCAGAAAAAACCTACGTCCAGTTGTTAATCTCTTAAACAAGAAGATTAATTTAATCACTAAAATAAAACCACGATACAATCAGATAAGAGAGATAAAGGGTTTAGAGAACACCTTTCTTGAAGACACAAGAGATGAATAACACTTCCTTTGAATCACATAGAGGATGAACAATTTATTTCTCTACCCACATTAAGTTTTTCAAAACCCCTTTTCAAAAACACTCAAACAGTTTCTTTGCAAACACAACATTAAATTTCTAATTCTCAAGAAGGTTATTTTCGAAATTGGTTAGAGCTTTATAAATAGACTTTGAAAACTAGGTCAATAAGTTAAAAAAGCAAGTTCCGAGATAATCAATTATCACTTATGATAATTGATTATTCCATAGCAGTTTCAGAGAACATCAATTATAACTGATAATTGATTATTCACTTAGATAATCAATTATTCCATAGACTTTTTTAAAAACAGAAAAAGATACTTATGATAATCATAAGTGATAATTGATCATCACAATGTATTTCGTAAAAATTAAAACATTCCCAGAATAGTTAAGTACTAACTATTGTTTTATGAAATTCTAAGCTAACTTAAACATAGTAAATATCAACTATAACTTATTACAAAAAGCTTTAAACAATAATAGACAAGTCTTCCAATATTTGCTTGAAGTTCCCTATAGGTGACATCATGATCAAAATCTTGCAACAACATACATCTTATTTTGCCAACAATCTCTCTCTTTCTCTTTTTTATGATGATCAACATTTGCGTTTAAAGTGTGTAATATCCTGCATCTTACAATCTTTTACATAGAACACATTAATAAAATTGTTGAATTAATTTACTTTAAACTATTCTCCCCTTTTTTATCATTAGCCAAAAAGAGCATATGAGAGAATCTCTCCCTGAATCAAAGAACATACAAAATGAGAAGAACACGTGACATATAGACTCCCCTTAGAATTTACAATTTAAATGATAAAAAGAGCAGTACAATAGCAAGTAAATAATTCAAAAAAATAATAATACAAGAAGCTCGCCCGTAAAAGTCTTCACTCATATCATTGTCATCATTGACTCCAAAATGCTTATAAAATATATCCTCTAGATTGGAAACTCTAGCATCTATACCCTAAAAAGACCAACCACTTCTTCATGACGGGCGCCTGAAAGAATAAGCAATTCTTCTATCCTTTTATTCATGTTTGAGATGTTTTCTTCCAAGGAGGAGGATCCAACAACACCACTTGAAGAGCCAACATGAACATGAACAGCATGTACAAGAGCAGGAGCAGGGACTTCGTCATCATTGTCATATTGGGGCACTTCATCTATGTGAATACATTGATCTCGAAAGAGAACAAACTTCATCTGTTTTAGTGAACCATCAAAAATTTCATTTGCATCACTAATCATTTGAACTTGTTTACCAATTGTGTTCACACCTTTATATTCATAGATCCTAGAGATGAGTAGTGAGTATGGGAGAGCATATGCAAGAAAGCACTTTGCTTTGAGCATTGTATCAATGATCAGGCTTGACCAGTCAATAAAAATATGGTTTAACAATTCATAAATGATAAAGAGATCTGCTTAAGTGCATTAAGCGTGAATTTTGCCACGGGGACACAATATCCAAACAATTAGATACTGAATGAGTCACTCATCTACTTAGAGTGCACCTACCAGTAATTTTTTTCTTACAACCTGCTAGGGATTTCTTAGAAATAATATGCTAGAATCCTGTTGAACCCATTAATGCCAGTCAGAATTGGTATAACATCTTCATTGTTAGGAAATTTCGCTACGTTTTCCTAAATATAATTGTCAGGAATAATATAGATGCCTTTGACTTTGTTGAAGGCTACTCCATCCCTGTATTTGAAATTATAGTAAAATACTCTTACTAAGTTTCCATTTCTGCAAAGTACTTGATGCCCTGTTCTGCAATAAGAGTTGGGTAATGAAAACCATGAGCAATGAGCCATTGAGAATTGATGAATTTTGGTGTAACTAAAGGTTTGTCTTTCCATATATTGAGAAACTATGATCTCCTTTCGTCATTGGAAATTCATCCTTCAATAGAGGCATTTCTTGGTAGAGGTTGAGTGGAGAGATGAGCACTCCTTCTTCTGGTTGGGATCTTTCTGCATGATGAATCAGACATTGAATAGGAAGTGGAGAAAGGGGACGAAAATGTTAGAGATTGAAGAGCTAGAAGGGTGTCTAGAATTCAGACAAGAGGGATGAGTGATAACTAAGAAATTTATGAGTGAACATACGAATTCTAAGGCCAATATTTATAACTAGAGGGTTTCCAACGGTTACACTGCAGATTTTAATGCAAATCTAGTTGTTACAATGACTAGTTTTCAAAAGTTATCATCCTACATAGCCTGATAATCGATTATTTTAAGGTGATAATTGATTTTCGTTTCAAAATTTGAGAATAATAGATTATCACATTGTGTTTTGTAAAAGTAAAAAACATCCCCTAAGAGTGGTTAAGTGCTAGTTGTTGTTTTATGAAATTCTAAACTAACTTAAATACTAGATATCAATTATAACTTATTACAAGAGGCTTAATCAGGAGGAGACAATTCTTCAAATATTTACTTGAAGTTCCTCGTAGGTGACATCATCATCAAAATCTTGCAACAATATACATCTTGTTTTGCCAATAATATATATATATATATATATATATACATATGACATAATAGAATGACGTTATAATGAAATCAATATAAACAATTTTACAATTGAAGGAAATATATATTTAATTACTGCACTTTATACCCAGACTTACTAAACGGTTTCCATAACTAAAGTCGTAATTTACCTCTAACAGGTTTTTAATCAAATTAAGATTTAATGTTATGAATAATTTTTTTTAGTTTTTCAAAAAGAGATTATCAAGTATTTATGAACTAAGAAAAAAATAAGAACATTTTAGCCGTTGTATTTCTTTAAAATCGTAGTTACTCTATAAATATAAAAAAGAGGCAAGTCTCGTAGACAATTTGCTGGTTCTTGGTTTAGCTCTTATTTCTTGTAGGCTACTATATTCGAATAATTTCTTATCAAGCTTATATAGCTGTTGAATGTCATGTAAATTATCATTTTAGCCACAGAAACTTATAGACCTATAAACCTTAGATTACTCAGAAATCCGAAAAAAAAAAATTCTTCGTCACTTTTAGAATAAAAGTTTTCAAGAATTTTCTGTGTTCAAAACAAAGCATTGAAACCCAAAAAATCCTAAAATATATTACACAGCATGTCAGATTGTGTAAGAGTGTTTCCAAAAGAAAAGACAGAAACATGGTAATAAAATACACATGAAATGCATATTATCGAGTCTAACAAAAAATCCAGATCATTTATTGACTTCAGTTTATATATATATAAGAAAAACAAAAAAAATTACAATAGCAATTTCCAAGGATCACTTAATAATCACAACAATTTGCAAAGAAAAAAGCTTAAAGAAGACTCAGATTGGCATGTTGATAGATAATGCTTTATATACCAAGTAAATTTGTCAAACCAAAAATAATTACAACTACGAACATCCCTAGCTTCAGAGAACTAAATCTGAAAAAGAGACTCTGCTTGGATAAATTTGGCTAAGAGCACATAAGAAAAGAAAAAAACTAGCGTACCCTAGTGCCAAATGTTCCTTGCATATGCTAAGGTTAAGTAACTTACACTTGAAACTGTTATTGGGTTCAACCTTGTGACCACCATACCATTTCCATAAGGACAGGTGGTTTGCAAAACTTCTTATTTAATTTATCTAAAAAAACTTAAGTCAATTTATGTTTAAGTAGTTTTAGCTTAATAGATAAATTTATCTATTTTTCTTCTCTTATTATAAGTAAAAATGGAAAAATCTATCTAAACATAACTCAATAATCTCAAAATAGTAACCACACAAATTCTGTCACAGGTATATCAGAAAACGCAAAGGCACTTGTATATACGATCATAATATGTTCGAATGACTGACCGCAGGACCATCCTTTGCCTCTGGTAGCTACATCTGATTGATCTTCAAACCCTGTTAGACAAGCAGAAGATTAAGTTCAGAAACCGTGTAAAATAAAGAGCAAAGCATCTAAATTCTAAATAACATATCAGCACCTCAAATAGCTTTATTATTGTATCAGTACTTCCGGTGGCAACAAACCTTCCTTCAGTACTAAAACTAAGCACACCTGGAACTATTCTAGAAACTAAGCCGATCAGTCCAAAACAACGGGGAAATGTATAAACTATCAAAGAATATTACACATTTTGTGCTCCGAAAGGAATCTTGTTTCATGATTCGAAAAGCTTTTCGAGGAACTTTCATGTCAGATGCAGTGCTGCCGTAAACAAAACGCAATTTTCAAGAGAGCAAGTGATATTGTCACCGATTTCAAGTAATTAGCTTCTTCGCAATCCAATGAATGAACTTCCAAGTCTTGCTCCACTCAAGTCAAAACTCGATTTTTATGTCATTCATCGACTCAAATTCATCCCACCAAAATCAAAGTTCCAACCAACACCATACGCAAAGATCAGACCACTAAACCAGAGACTCCATGAATGACCTCACGTTCTTCACATCTTCATCCCTTTCAGCAAACTTCTGCGGTTTAAAAAGTTTCCACAGTCCAGGGGGATGCTTCATCTTAACTTGAACACCACACCCAGAAAACCTTCCATAGATCTTTTCACACTCCGGGTATGGCTTCACATAAAGATTATAGAACCTAAGCCTAGAAGGCATAACCAAATCCTTCAACCCAATCTCAAACCCAATGGCACCCTTCCCCCTCAAACACTCCACCACACTGTACCTGGCCACAATCTGCTTCTCAAAATTCACACCCAAGTATTTAGGCACCTCAGCCAAACACTCCACACTACACTTCATCCTCTGCACCAGAAACTCAACCTTCCTCTCAATATCCCCAACCTCGTAACAAATCACCCGAGGCTCCTTCCAGATAATCTTCAGAGCATCCCTTCGAGTCAAACCATACCCACACAAACAATCCACTCTTAATTTCACCTCAAAACACGCTCTCATCAGACCCGAATCAATAACCCTCTCTTTGATACTTTCCCTGCATTTCAAACTCTCTATCAGCCTCAAACACCGCGTAAGCTCTCCAATTTCCATCCCCAGAATCCTCGGGTCCCGCGAGATCTCTCTCCTCATCTCACGATTGGAAAACCCTAGCTCCTTGATTTCCCGAAACAACGGCCTCAGCCTCTGCTCAACACCGAGCGCCAAAACCCTAGGAAAGGAACGGACAACGAGATCAATCTCGTCCCGCGGAATTCCGAACTCCGCAAGAAAATCTATCACGCTCGCGATTTCGTTCTCGCTCGTGACGACCACGTCGGGGAACCCTTCCAGAACGCTAGCCACGGTGGCGTCGGAAAACGCGAAATCGGTTTTGAGCGCGTTGAGTTTGGGGGAGAGGTGGAGCGGGTCGAGGTGTAACTTTGTGGAAGAGAGGAAGAGGTTGAGGAGGGTGGAAGGGGAGAGTGTGGGGAAGCGCGTTTGGAGTTGGGGGAGACGGGATTGGAGGGCGTCGTGGAAGGAATGGTGGAGGAGGGAAGGATTGGTAGTGAGGAGGGAAACGATGTCGTTTTGGGGGATGCGGAGGGAGAAGAGTGTGGTGAGCGAATGGTGGAGTTGAGGGAGAGGAGAGTGGAGAATGGAAGGGTTGCGAGAGAGGAAGAAGGAGACGAGGGAAGGAGGGAAACCGTACTTCTGGAATAGATTCGCCACCGCGATTTTTTTTCTGTAGTGGGAGAAAGCGGAAGTGCTTCCGAGGAAACGCGCGTTTGCATATTTCGCGCCCAACGTCATTCTATGTGCTGCCAAAAGCTCTGTCTGTGCCCTCAAAGCGTGTTTTGTCCTCGTTAAGGTTGTCCAGAGTGACCAGGCATAGGTCGCTTGTGTGTTTTAGTTGAGCTGCGAAAGCCGGTGATCCCTAAAATTAATATTATGGGTATATTCGATTAAACCAACTTATAATTTTCGAGTTAATAAATTCATTAAAAAGTGCATCTATAAATTAATTAATGAATTAGTCTGTAAATATAAAGTATAAAAGAATGTATTATTATGTAATTGTAATTTTAAACTATTAAATTTAGAGGTAGGTTATTTTACGAAAAAAAAATCACGTTGCTTAAATGTGATAAGTTGTGTCAAATACAAAAAAGTTGTATAAAAAAATATACTTGATGTTGTATGAAGAGCTATCAATGTATTTATGTGCTTATATGTAGACAAACGCGAGACAGAATATCTCGACGTTTATATAAAGAATATCCCGTGAAAAAAAAAATGTTGAGGATGACTGTGATGAAGCTCTTGTGGTTGTGTTTTCAAAAAATCCTTAATCTTTTACTTTGTGAACAAGAACACTATTGTATTCAATAGCAACTTAAAAGAGTGTTTATTGTCTTATGTTCATCCTAAGACATTATTTTATTTTATTTTTAGAAAAATTGTGATCTTTATATCAATCCGTTTATGTAAACAAAGTGTTTAATTAGGTGTGGTTTGGTTTAAAGAATACTCAAATGTTTAGTTAAAAATATTATGTTGTAAATAATATTCAATTTTATCGATACATAGTTGTATTATAAAATATACTTAAGTGACAACATTAAATAAAAGTATTTGTGGGTTGTGTTTTAAATGTAAGTAGGAGTAGGGATGGCAATAGGTGGGGCGGGGGACGAGTTTCATTATCTCATACTTATCTCCGTAAAAAAAATTTATCCTCATCCCCATACCCAAACCCAACAGGTATAAAACTTTTGTCTCATTCCCATCCCCACCGGGTAACGAGTATAATCTCGTACTCATATCCGTACCCGTTTTCTTACTACTTTAGTATTAATTTTAATTAATTTTTTATAAAATAATAAAAAATTACGGTAAAGAAAACATAATGTTATCAAATATTCAATATTAGGAGTATGGTTGTTTTTTCGATATCAAATACTTTGAAATAAATTATAATTGTTTACATTTTAGATTATAATACCAAATAAAATTTAATGAGAACCAAAATATTTATCAAAATTTGCAAACATTATTGAAACCTAGTTGATAAAATTTAAAAATATTTTAAAAAAATATAAAAGGAACAAATATTTTTAAAAAAATATTTAAATTAAAATATATTTTAAATGTTTGTTTACTTCAATTTTTTAAATTATAATGAATCTATTTTTTATACACTAATAAAAGTTATAATACACCACTTGATCAAAACGACGCAAAGAACAAATAATAAACATAATAATAAAATTTTAACATAGATCTTGTATCTTTTGAACCACAATATATGTTGGATGGTGGTAAAACAATATTCATGACAATTACATTAAATTTTTATATTGTAGTAAATAAAAATTATTTATACAATTATAGTGAAAAAATTAAAGTATGATTGTAATGAGTTAGAAAATAAAAAATAATTAGATAAAATTTATCGAAATAGTATTCTACGTGATGAAAATAAACAAAAAATAAAAATATTAACAAATTAACAAATATGTGTCTTATAAACAATTTGGAGACTATTGGAAGGAATCACACAAAGGAAAACAAATGTATAATTAAGGGTATGATAAGATGAAAAATATCTTAGAGATCTAAGAAAACTTTTCAAATATCAACATATATACTCAATGGTTGATAAAAAATGACGCAAAGAACAAATAATAAACATAATAAAATTTTATCATAGATCTTGTATATTTTAAACTCCAATATATGTTGGATGGTGATAAAAAAATATTCATGGCAATTACATTAAATTTTTATATTGTAGTAAATAAAAATTATTTATACAGTTATAGTGAAAAAAGTAAAGTATGATTGTAATGAGTTAGAAAATAAAAAATAATTAGATGAAATTTATTGAAATAGTATTCTACATGATGAAAATAAACAAAAATAAAAATATTAACAAATTAACAAATTTGTGTCTTATAAACAATTTGGAAACTATTGGAAGGAATTGCACATAGAAAAACAAATGTATAATTAAAGGTATGATAAGACGAAAAATATCTTAGAGATCTAAGAAAACTTTTCAAATATCAACATATATATTCAATGGTTGAGAAATAACAAAAATTGTTTTAGCGAAATAAAAGAGTTCATCAAGTGAAACAAAAATTAATAATAATAAGTAAAGAATTTTTTTTATATTACCTAGTAAATGAAATGTTTATACTATTAAAAACTTAAATTGAGAGTATTAAACATTCTCATTTGAAAGGAAAATATACAATAAATCAAAATTTAAAAAATAATAGAAATATCCAAATGTTAGACATTTTTTTTTTAATTGACATACATCATTTTAACATAATTACATAAAGGTTATGATAAGATAAAATATATATTGAAGATGCGAATGAGTTTTATAAAAAACTAAATATTTAGAAGAAATAAAAAATAGAAAGAATATATATATATAGGTTACTTAATTAATTGTGAATATTTTAATAATTTAAACGAGGATGGAGATATGGCGGGGACGGGTATTATGGCGGGATATATTCATTCACATCCTCATCCCCATCCCCATACCCAATAAAAAAATCGGAGATTCCCCATACCCATACCCATATCCAGTCGATGCGGGGATTCCCCGTCAAAATGGGAACGAGTTCGGGCAATACCCACGGGAACGGGTTTATTTGTCATCTCTAAGTAGGAGTAGTTGGATCTAAATAATATTTGATGTTTAAACATAAATAGTTAAGTCTAAATAAATTTTGTTCGGTATCCTAAACCAATAGTTTGCTAGTGAAACTTGATTGAGTTGACAATAATTGGATGTAGTCTGGCTTGTAAAATGCCTTGCATAAATTTATTTAAAATCTTACATTAGGGTTTTACTTTCTTCCTTCGTTCATTTGTTCTTCAGACATCAACAATCCAAACACACCACAGACCACATAGAACCCGTCTTCCCACAAACATAACACATTAGACAGTCACAAATTACAACCCACACAACATCACACAACTCGCAAGCTACCATGACCACACACAACCAAGTCGTGAGCGATCATCATCACGCAAGATTGAAAGGAGACGTGCGACCACCACCATGCGAGATTGAGAGGAGGCAAGCAACCACAACCATGCGAGATCCAAAGGAGGCACACAAGACCATCGTCACGCGAGATTAAAAGGAGGCGCATGACCACCACCACGTGAGATCGAGAGGAGGTGCAGTGACCACCCCCACAGGAGATCGAGGGAGGCACACAACCACCACCACGAGAGATCGAGAGGAGGCGAGCAACACCACGTTATGTGACGCAAGAGAGAATGAAATAAGGAAAGCAGTCTCTAAAGCGACAAGGTGAGCCACATTCAGCTTTGATTAAAATGTTTGGATGCCCTAAATGTTGTAGATTGGGATTTTTTGTTGGTTTGAGATTTTTGTAGATTTTGATTTTTGTGGTTTGAAATGGACTCCCATTGCAAATATGAAGATGATGATAATCAGAAAGAAAGGAAATTCTAAATGGATTATGATAAGGATGGATGGTAACGAAGATGATGGGTGAGTTAGTGAGAGGATGAAGAACAAGCGGGCCAACCCTCCAACTTGGCTAGCGACGGGACGAGTTCAATGTTCCAATATGTTTTCTTATATCGGATTAGTCCGATTCGGTCCGATTTTAATAGATCATAAGTGGGGTGAGCCTAAAGGGCGGGACTAACTCGTTTTGGCACTCCTAATATGAACTAGTGAAAATACATGCATTACATATGGGTGTACTCACTTTCTTTTAACTAGCGTGAACATAGGCGTTATCACACCTGTATATGTACATTTTTTAAATATGCATGATATTATAGAAAATATGTAGAGGTAACTGATTAATTTTTAAAAATTTAACAAATAACTATATTTTAAAAAACGATCTTAAAGGATAAAATTAATAAACAATTATTTATTAAATGGTAAGCTTGAAAAAAAAGTGTACAACATAAAATCATTCCTCTGTATATAGTATAAAAGTATAGATAAAGGACAGGAAAATAAAAAAAAAAAGAAAAAAAATTAAGAAACATTCGAAAATGGAATTACAAGAATCAGAAAAGACAATTTATAAAACTAAAGAAATGAATTCCTTCCATTTGATTATAACACATATATGTTATACATAAACTATCATTAATTGTATACATAAACCTAAATATGAGTTTTAATTAGATTCATAAGATCAATTAAAATAATTCAAGTTAAAACAAGAAATATCAAATCTACTTAAATTCCCATACAAAAATACAATAAATCAATCTCAATTTCTAAAAAAAAAATAAAAAGTCATATATACAAAGAAAATATAATAAAAGAAAAAAGTTATCATATTAACCGAAATTACAAACAAAAAATGTTATGTACATGAAATTTAATTTATTATCACTAAAATAATTATTTAAAAAATAAAATTAAATATATAAAAATGTTTTTAGTATACAATATATAATCAAAATCATCGATCTCAAATTTAAATAAATAGCTGAAAAGATTAAAATTGAAATTTTGAAATACATTAAAAGTTATTATGCACGAATACGATACATGTACATCGGATACGACACGTATTTGATATGTCGATACATTTATTCTAAAAATATTAAGATACGATACATAATATATGCATATTAAAAATGTACAATAATTCTTAAAAATAAGATAAATATGTGATTTGTTATTGTATGAATATGAATTTGAATTATATGTATTCAAAATGTTAGGATACGATACGTAATATATGTCTATTAAAAAATGTAAAATAATTTTAAAAAAAAAAGATAAATATGTGATGGTTATTGTATGAGTCTGAACTTGGATCATATGTATTAAAGCTGTTAAAATAGAAAAATAAAAATTATTGTCATTATAAAAATATTACTGTTGTATAAATTAGATTAATGATAATATTAGTAAAGTATCCTAAAATATCACATAAACCAAATTAAAATATTAGTGTAATGGATCATAGATCAAAAGTAATCCATTGAATGAATGGAACATGATTGAATAAGTTTCTAAATGATTAAGGAAATTTATGAAAAGAACATATTAATCTTTTATTCAATTTTACTAAACAAATTCAAAATGATTGAATATATTTCTTCTTCACAAACCATTTTAAAACTGAAATTAGAAAGAAGCTCACTTATATTCCTATAAAAGACTAATCAAGGTGTTGTATAGAAAATGTTTAAAACACCTTTTTGAAAAAAAAAGTTACACCTAATTTAAATTGTTTTTTTTTCGTAAAACAATTACTAAAAATTATTACTATTATCTATACAGATTTTTTTTGAATTCTTCTTTTTCGTGTGTGTGTGTTTATATATATATATATATATATATATATATATATATATATATGAATTTTGTTTTTTAAATGATTATTTTAAATTAAAATAATAATATTTTTTTAATTCTTTAAATGATTATTTTATTCGTTTAAATTATTATATATTTAAATTCAGTTATTTTTTTAAAATTAAATTAATGATTTATAATAAAAAAAGACACTCATATATACATATATTTCCCCTAGTTATTATTATTATTATTATTATTATAATATAGAAACAGTCCTATTTATTTATTATGTAAAGAAACAATTCAATTAAGTCATTTAATATACAAAGGGAATACAATGAATAACTGGACAGTCAAAAAGAACTATTGAGGGTACTATCCAAAATCTTAAAATTACAACTATAGAATAAATTTGGCAAAGATATTTACAAAAAAAAATAAGGCTTAATAAATGCAATCTTATAATAACAGGGTGTAACGTTCAAAGCACCACATAACAAAATTATAGAAAAGAAAAATCCTTTACACTTAGAATATAGTTTTTCTATAACAGGAAGTATAATTTACAATTAACAAATATGTAACCTTGTAAGAAAAATAACATTGAAGAAAATAATAACAAAATTAAAATTCCAATATCTTCTTTCTACCCTCTTTGTGTTTTCTCTGATCAGATTCTGGAGAACTCACTCTTCACTCTTTACCCCTCCTGGTTTGTTTTCTTTAACCCATTTCCAGTGTTGCACTATATGCATTTTTTTTTTTTCCAATTTTTGTCTTGTGACAGTGATATCAGTGATACACATTTTATTTATTTATTCTATTTTGCATGAACGAAAATAATCACAAATCCCAAAACCTCTTTCTCTATTCTTTAAATATTCACACACTTTCTCCTGTCTCTCAGGTTTGGGAAGATTAAAATTTGAAGCGAAAAAAGTTTGATTCTTTTTTAGTGGGGTAGTGCGTTTTGTTTTGTTTAACAATTTTTGAAGAAGAGGGGGAAAATGAGGTGGGAAAAGGTAAAGGGAACAGGAGGAGAAGGACCAGGGAGGAGGTGGGGCCACACGTGTAACGCTGTTAGAGATGGCAGACTTCTTTATCTCTTCGGTGGTTACGGCAAATTTAACTGTCAGACCAACCAAGTTCACGTATTCGACACTCGTAAGTTTCACAATCTTTCTCTTTTCTTGTGTCTGAGTATTTTTGTTTTTGTTTCTTTAAATCTTGACATGGCTTTTAGTTTTAAGATTGATTTTTTTTCTTAACTTTGTTTGCATTGTCATTTTCTGCTTGTTACTGTTCACTAAGCATGGTTAGTTTTTTATTTGTTCAGTTCTTTCATCTTTTAATTTTTGATATGGGTGGGGTCCCTTGTTCTTCCTGAATCTTTATGATCAGATGCGTTCACTATTTTGGGACATCCTATATCTTTTAAGTTAGGTGCATTGTTTATTATAATTTGTTTTGAGTGGGTTGTAAATTAATGTGTTGAATGATGCAGTAAATTTTGTTTTGTGCTTCCTTGGTTGTTTGCATTATTTTTGAAGTGTTTCTATTCATTTATTCTGTTATCTGCAGCTATTTTATGGCTGATGTTGGTGATTTGCAGTGAGACAGAGTTGGAGTGAACCAGCAGTTAAAGGGACCCCACCTACTCCTAGGGACAGCCATAGTTGCTCGGTTGTTGGTGATAGTCTTTTTGTGTTTGGGGGTACAGATGGGACCAGGCTGCTGAATGATTTGCATATTCTAGACACTTGTGAGTCATTATTCTGAAATTTTTAATGTGGGAAGGGAATGTTATTGGACTAATTTTTACACCATAGTTATGATATAATACATTTGGAAGAGTTTAGGGTGATCTAATTATGTACACCCTGTAGTGTACAGTAATTGTTTAACTTCATGGCACTCACTGTTGTTAAACTATCTCAGCTTCACATACATGGATTTTTCCAACTGTGAGAGGGGAAGCACCAGAGGCACGGGAGGGTCATGCTGCTGCAGTTATTGGCAAACGACTGTATGTGTTTGGTGGTTGTGGGAGATCTGCAAATAATACTAATGATGTGTACTACAATGACCTTTACATATTAAATACAGGTGACTTTTCTTTATCACACACTACCATTTGTTTATCTAACTAATTCACTTCTCAATTTTTACCCTTCACATTCATGAGACCTCACACAATCACATAGGTTGATATAGTGTGACAAAATTGTTAAGGATTTCTTAATTTATATTCTAACACATGGTGGAACTTGGAATTGTTACACTTTTTGTCTTGATTCTAAAGTTCATTATAATTTTAGTTGTGAATAGTTGATCTACTATTTACTATGTTCTATATAATTCCATTTGCATTAGTAATTTGCAGTTTTTTATTAATGGATAAGATGAGAATTATACTTATGATTTCTTTTCATCTTATTCACCTGTAGAAACATATACATGGCACCGTGCTACAACATCAGGCACTCCACCATCTCCTAGAGATAGCCACACTTGCTCATCTTGGAAAAACAAAATTATTGTGATCGGTGGTGAAGATGAACAAGATTATTATCTGTCTGATGTTCATGTCCTAGATACTGGTATTTTCGTATCCTTTTATATAATTGTTATACTTTACACTTATTGAATATTTGTGCAAGAAAGGGAGTATTTAGCGGAGTATAATTTACTAGCCTCTTCTGTAAATGCAGATACTCTTACCTGGAGCAAAATGTGTATGTCTAGCCAACCATTGCCACCTCGAGCTGGTCATTGTACAGTTTCTTTGGGCAACAGCTTGTTTGTTTTTGGGGGCTTTACAGAAGCTCAATGCCTATACAACGACCTGCATATGCTTGATATTGGTATGTCTAATATAGATACTTGTGTCTAAGTCTTATAAACACTTAAACAGGAGCTCAAACTTTTTTACAGTACTAGTTTGTAGTAAATATTTACTGTTTGTTCATGTTTTAAATTTGTGCCCTTGTTTTTCATTCCTAATTGGAAACAGAGACTGGTGTGTGGACGAAGGTGGCAACTACACCTACTGGTCCTTCTGCTAGATTTTCTGTAGCTGGTGACTGTTTAGATCCACATGTGGGTGGTGTTCTTCTGTTTTTGGGAGGTTGTAATAGAAGTCTGGAGGCCCTGGATGATATGTATTACCTATACACAGGTTGAGCAAAGAATAAATTTTTTCCTGTTAAATATACTGAGGAACATTTTGATTATAGAATTTCTACAAATTAAGAAGTTTGTGACAGAAATGTGTTTCTAATATATTTCTGACTTTTTAGGGATTACACAGGAAAGAGAACTCAGACCAGAGAAGTTATCCTTAAGGAAGCAGTTGAAGCTGAAATGTCAAGAGCAGAATCTCAGTCTTGTCCAAAACCCAGTTCTGTGTGGATATGGAGTGGATGCTGGCAGTAATCATCCCATGACAATCTTGAACTATAGCCAACAAAGTGAGAACCTGCTTTTATATGAACTTCCTGAGGAATATAACAAAATCTTTTGTTTTTCCTTGAAGTGATATGTGTTTCCTGCATTCTTTGTATATTGGATTTTGGAAGTCCCTCCTGTGTATATCACTACTCATACTACATGCTATCTTGGTAATGTATTTTTTTGGTCTTTTGCCATTTTTTGAGTTGATAATGAGAAGGTAGTGAGGATTAGTGTTCTTAGCTGCACTCCTAAATAGAGTTAGTTTCTCTGACGAGTTTGTGTGTTTCTTCTGAGATGGCAAGTTGATATTTTGTAAAGTACTTTAAGTTCCAAAAAAGGAAAATTGTGGTCTTTGGTTATGGGCCTGGATTAAAAGAATGAAAAATGATGTTTGGTTATTCCGTTGAAAGTGTGAATCTAAGTATCCAGCATCATGTTTACAGGTAAACTAAATATCCCAGTAAGGCAACCCATGCCTCCTGGAAAGAGAATGTTTCATGCCAAAGTTACGGAAAAAATCTCAGCAGGATACACTATTGAAACTGTTATTGATGGAAAGCCACTTCATGGAATTCTGTTTTCAAACAAGCCAAACATTCAAAGTCCAGTTGCTAACACTTCTTCCAATAGGTATGTCCTCTTTACAATTTTTCTCCACCCTGAATCTCCCTTTTGAAAAAGTTGGTTTTAGCATAGTGTGCTTGATTCTCAAAACAGGAAAAGGACTGCTGGTGAAATTGAAAATGTTGCTTTAAATGACATGCTTATGCAATCAGACAATGTAACAACTTCTACAGTGCTCAGGCAAGAGAAAATGGAAAATCAATCGGAATTACGGGGAGAGAGTTCAGAATTTCTTGAACCCCATAAAGAAGCAGATACTATTGCTGCGTCAAGTATCCCAACAACTGCTGCGGAATCCTTAAAGGTCAACTATTTTTTGTTTTTACTTCTGTTGAATAGAATTCTATGTGGGCCAGATTAGTGGCACTAAAAATTTATTCAGAGGCACCAACAGGGAATAATTAAAAATTTAAAACTGACAGTTTCGGTTTTGTTATGGGAAGGAAGTTAACTATAAATGTGATCTTATATACACAGTTATAGATTCTGTTTGCAAGGTGAAGTTTATGACAGTACTAGATTTTTCAATTGGTGAATAAAATTTTCATGTGTACAGTGCTTGGTTTGCCATAGGTGTTTTGCCTGTGGGCACTATGCCCATAGATTCATGGGACTTTCACATGATTGTTAGTGGTGTACCCCCAGCCTCTGTGTGCATGCAAGAAAAGCTATGGATTGCCACTAAATATTAACCTTTTTTGTTTCCTATTTGTTATGGGTTGAATCCTGAAATCCTTTTCTATAACCTTTCCTGAGATATAGTTGGTCATAATCTATTTTGTTCAATACCTTGGTGGATGTCTGTACCAACACTAGTGTTTTTTCCTTTTTTACTGTATGTTAAATTATGTTCAATTCTAGATAATGATCTCCCAAGATAAACATTCTTAGAGTTTCTACACAAGGGAGACTATTACCTTGGCTTTAGTGGTGGATGTGAATGAAAATTCACCTACCAGTTAATGCCCTGGGAATGTAACGTGAGTCTTTGATGAGGTTTCTTTCTTACATGCACATCCATAAATATCCTGCAGGATTCTGTCAACCCAGAACCTGAAGCTGTTTCTTTGAATCAAAATGATAATGAGAAAAATGACTCACCAAAACCCTTAATTGAGAGCTTGAAAAACGATGGATCCAATAATGAGACAAGTTCCAAAGATGAAATGCAAATTGGAGAGGACATAAATGTGCCAGTTTCCAATTGTGAAATTTCAGGACAAACGAGTGATGCGCCAAACTCTAATGCTGATGTCCTGAAACCTGCAGCAGCTGAGAGTTCTGTTTCTCCACCAAATCAAGGTATGGAACTATGGAGAGAAGTTAGTGAAGATTCTCTGGCTTGACCTTTTTTGTCTTTCGCATGTCGTTGCATAAAATAGCATCTCCTTTTCATTTCATATGCATTTTCATGCAAGTTTGAGTTAAAACTGAATTCACTTGTTAAGTTGTTTCAATCCCCCTCACCCTACAAAAATGAAAGAAAAAAACCTCTGGAATTTTGTCTTTTGCATTTCTTTGAATGAAATGGCATTTCCTTTTTATCTCACATATGGCAACATTTTCAAGTGAGTTTGAGTTAAACCTAAATATTCCTATTGATCAGTTGCTTCTATCTCCCTCCCACTACAAAAAAGAAAGAAAAAATGAACCTCTGTCCCAATATGCTTTTGGGATAAAAGAGATTTAGTTTTATAAATGGATAGGGAGGGAGATCATCAATCATGGCGTTTTTGCCTATACAACTACCTCTTATTAAAAGAAGTCATCATGTTTGCACTTGAAAGCAACATGAATGATTAACCTTTTGTTTTATTCAAATTTCTGTTTAAACGTAAAGGCAATCATGAAAGTATCAGAGATAATATATATTTGAGCATCAGACAGATGTCTTTATAATGTTAAATGAACACTTGTAATGCAGAAAACTTCAAAATATGGAGTAAAATTTCCTTTGTTAAAAAAAATCCATCCATTTCCCTGAAAACATGTTTACTGTCAGAGTACATGTGAACTCACAGTTGATTCCAGTATCAGTTTTTAATCAAATTACCAGGATTAAATTTTTAATATATTAAAATTTAAGAGATTCTATTAAAACAAATTGTAAGAAATTTAGTCAATATGAAATCTATTTGATGCTACTACTACTTATTTGAGGAGCACTTAACTTTGTTACTGATGGTAAGAAATCTCAATTACCTCATTGTTGCAGCACTGTGTAGTTACTAATCTTGTTTTATAGTCTTGTTTACAGGATACCACATTTAAACTCTTGCAATAGATAGACTTACCTGATATGACATGGTTTTTGAATTAAGATTTTCAAACAATTAATGCATAGTTATCACTTCATTTAAACTTTATTGTATAACATATTGTGAGTTTGAGCACAGTTCTTGGTATATGAATACAGGTGTGACATATTGTTATTTTCCTATGAATACAGGTGTGACAGATGATTGCACAACTCCAAGGACAGAAGGTCAAAGTGAACAAGAAAAATTAACTTGAATTCTGGCATTTTACATTCCTTTTATGAAGGTTGCAGCAGATGCACATAACAGTTTAATAGAGACAAACGTGCTAACTGGTGGGATATACTGTTACCTAGACAACATATCTTGATCTTAAATTGTTGAGCAAGACCATTTGTTACCTTAGGTATAGATAGTGTTACAAGTTTTTGTCTGTAACTAGTAAGTTTTTGGACATTATAAACTGTTCATTCATTAGGAGAAAAATATTAAGAGGCTGACTATAGTTTCCAACTTCTAATATTTTTTCTTGGCCTGTGGTTATCATCAATAGAGGAATCTTGTTTTCATTTATCTTGTCTTGGTAGCTTTCAGGTGATTTTTGTTTTTCATTTGGTGAGATATCTGTTTGAATTTGCTTGCAAATCACCAATTCAGCTTTACTTGGACTCATGCCTGTATTATGTTTATGAAATGATAGTAACACATTAATTAGTTCATATAATTGAAGTTTTTCATTGGCTAAACTTTTTTTGAGATTTTATAGAGAAAATAAACATAAAAGATGTAATAAACTTTTGAATTCAACTCAGGTAAATTATAAAGTAGATTTTAGAAGATTTTATATAATATAATTTCTGAGCTAATTTAGTATAGATTAATTTTAATTTAAAAAACTTATTAAAAACATAAAACATATTTTTTAACTTTAAAAAATTAAATTCACCGGCATAACATATCTTTTGTATTTTGAACAATTTTAACTTTCATAAAATAAATTCAAATTAATTTTTTTTAAACTTGTGTCCATAGGGCTGACATTATAGAATTTAACAGATTTTTTGTTGGAGTCAATGAGACCAAATTTCAGCATGGGATGAACTTGGATGACTTTCGAACGAATTTCGGTCGAGGACGACGTGACCAAATTTGGGCCAAGGTCGATTTGACAAAATTTCAGTCGAGATCGACTTGAGTGGATTCGACTGAATTTCGGCCAAGGCCGATTTTGCCTAATACGACCAAATTTTGGCCAGAGCCGACTTGGCCAAATATGGCCACATTTGGGCCAAGGCCTGATCAGTCAAGTTTCTGTTGACTCCACTAAATTCATCGGTTGGGACCAACTTGACTGAACATGACCAATTTTCGATCACAGCCGACTAAGTTGAATATAGTCAAATTTCGTTCGGGACTTACTCGATCGAATACGGTTAAATTTGGGCTAGTGCCGACTTGACCAAATTTTGGTCATGACCAACTCGACTGAATTTGGCCAAATTTAGGTCAGGACCGACTTGCCTAAATATGACCAAATTTCGGTCACGATCGACTCTGCCGAATACGACCAAATTTAGGCCAGGACCAACTCAGTCAAATTTTGGTTGAGGCCAACACGATCGAATTTTGACCGGAGCTTACTCGATTGAATTCGCCAAATTTCAGTCATGGTCGACTCAGTTGAATATGACCACATTTCGATCGTGACTGACTCATTTGAATACGACCAAATTTCATCTAGATCGTCTCAGCCGAATACGACCAAATTTGGGCTAGGGTCGACTCGGCCAAATCTCAATCGGGGCCAACTCGATTGAATTCGACCAAATTTTGACTATAGCCAACTAGGCTAAATACAACCAAATTTTGGTCGCGGTTGTCTCAGCCGAATACGGTCAAATTTTGTCTAGGTCGACACAACCCAATGCAATCAAATTTGGGTCGGGGTGAACTCAACCGAATACTTCCAAATTTTGTCCAGGACCAACTGGGCCAAATTTCGATCGGGACCGACTTGACAGAATTTGGCCTAATTCAGCCAAATTTTGTATAGGGTCACGCCAACTTAATCAAATACGACTAAATTTGGGCTAGTCCGTCCCAACCTTTAGCCTAACCTAACCAAAAATATAAACTAAAAAATTTAGATTGGATATTTTGGATTATCCATTTTGAAAATCTAGATTTAGAGTATGGATATACAATCCATAAAATATATAAAATGTAGATCAGATTGATATTCAAATCCAATAAAATGGATTGGATTTTCAATAAAATGAATATTAAATGGATTGAATCATAGCAAAAATGGATTGGATCATGAAAATTAGATTTTTTACCCATCCTTAGTTTAACTTTTCAGATCATCTTCTGCTTCTTTCCGCTCATTTAAGAGTTCAATAAATATAAATTATTGTTATTATCCTCATAATTTTTTATTTTTATGTGTTAAATAAACATTAACTATTACTTTTACCCTCATATTTTTATTCTTTCACTGTTATATGTATTTAATTTCTTTTTATTAATACATTTTTAACAAGAGTATAATTTAAATTTGTTAGTACAAATTAATGGATACACTAACCATTCTTTTATTAAACTTCTAAAATTTTCAATTAAATTATAAGGTTTAAAGTTTATGAATATAAATTTCAAGGTTTAGTGTTTACGGACGTCGCACATCGCACGTCGCATGTTTCACGTTTCACGTCTCACGTCGCACGTTGCACGTCTCTCACGTCTGTCACGTCTCACATCCCACGTCTTGCATTTCACTGTTATATGTATTTAATATTTTTTTATTAATACATTTTTTAACAAGAGTATAATTTAAATTTGTTAGTACAAAGTTATGGATACATTAACAATTCTTTTATTAAACTTCTAAAATTTTCAATTAAATTGTAAGGTTTAAAGTTTATGAATATAAATTTCAAGGTTTAGTGTTTACGGATGTCGCACGTCGCACGTCGCACGTCGCACGTCTCTCACTTCTCACGTCTCACGTCTATCACATCTCACGTCCTACGTCTCACGTTCTACGTTCCACATGTCATGTCTCACGTCCTACGCATCACGTCTCGCGTCCCACGTCCCACGTTTCACCTTCCACGTCCCACGTAGCACGTCTCACATTATTGCACAATAAAATAATGGTGCTTTGGTTTACTGGTTGCAGTATAGCTAAGGTTCTTCTTTGCTGTTTATCCTTTTTCAGATAATAGTTTCTTATTTAGGCGAGTCGGTCCTAACCTAAATTTGGCCAAATTCAGTCGAGTTGGTTATGACCAAAATTTGGTCAAGTCGGCATTTGCCCAAATTTAGCCGTATTCGGTCGACTAAGTTTCGAATGAAATTTGACTATATTCAACTTAGTCGGTTGTGATCGAAAATTGACCATATTCAATCAAGTCGGTCTCGGTCGACGAATTTAGTGGAGTCAATTATTGTTTCCACAAGTATCGCTTGGCGGGACAACCCTTATCGCCAGGCGAAACACGCTTCAATTCTCTACTGGTTTTGTAGCCATCGCTTGGTGGTCAAACACCACCATCAAGCGCTACACCAGTACTTATGCAATACTGGTTTTTCAGCACCCAAAACAAGTAAAAACAAACCATTCACAATATATATATATATATATATATATATATATATATATATATATATATATATATATATATATATATATATATATATATATATATATATATATATATATATATATATTCCCCCTTTTAAACCATGCTAACATTCAATTCTAACTTATGAATAATGCATGCTCAAACAAATATAAGCAGCAACACTTTAACGATTTAAGCACATAATCATATGCACCAATGCAATTAATATTGACACACATGCCTTCACCAATAACCAATTCTCCACATGTGACAAACCCAAAGGAACATTCAAGTTGATATAGACTTACTTCATAACCCAATCATGCTTCATTATAAGTTACTTGGAATTATCAAGAGCTTATTCATGTATTTTAAGAACTCCAAAATCAACAACTTGAGTAACGTATATCTCTAACTCTTAACATCTAACTCAAATCTCCACCGTTCAAAGTGAAGAACCACATGTTATGGACAACCTGTCAAAAGGTCACCTAAATCAGACGATTAACGAACCGGAAAATGCAGTTTTACAAAAACTGCATGAACCAGAAAAATTGGTGGCGTCTAGCACCCAGAAGTGAGGAAGGTGGCGCCTGACGGAACTATGCTAGCATAGCCCCGCCAGGCGACTCCTGTTTCGTGAAAAATAATAAAAATAACGTTTTTCGTGAATCAAGGCACCACACATCACTGGTATCGCGCATGGCGGTAACCAACTTGCCGCCAGGCGGTTCCTGCTGTTTCAGGAACCCCAACATTCTTCTCTGTACCTACGAACCTCAATCCATTCAACTCCATACCCCATACCCATACCCATACCCATACTTAGTCAATGCGGGGATTTCCCGTCAAAACGGGGACGGGTTCGGGCAATACCCATGGGGACGGGTTTATTTGCCATCTCTACCACACATCATTGGTATAGCGCCTGGCGGTAACCAACGTGCCGCCAGGTGGTTCTTATTGTTTCAGGAACCCCAACATTCTTCTCTGCACCTGCAAACCTCAATCCATTCAACTCCAACTGTTCTGGTTTCATTCAATTTACAACTCAAAAGGTTGTACTCAATGTTTAGGTTCACTATCCATTCCTAGAACTTCCAATAAGTGAAATTCCATTAACCTTTTTCCCTTAATTTAGTGCCACTATAAAAACCCTCAAATCATCAGCCCTAAATTAGTGTTCATATAGTTTTTCATTAAATTTAAACTTCAACTACATATAATCCCACGAAATCTGATCTCCAACCATTTACCAATCATTATTACTATCTTTTACCCCAACTAGAGTTAACTCAGGAACCCCAAAACACCGAAATTGAACCAATATTAGTTCGCGTCGCTTGGCGGTTGTTCATCACCGTCAGGCAGTTCATCAAAACCCAGAAACTGAGTTGAGCAGTACGCGTCGCCTGGCGGCACAAGACTCGCCGCCAAGTGGTTCCTCGTAGGAACCCAGAAACCAAGCAAAAATACATGTGTTGCTTGGTGGTAGTTCATTGCCCACCAAGTGGTTTCTAGGAAATTTCCAGAAATCAAAAAATCACCCCAAATAGCAGGTATTCATGCATAATTATGTCTATATATCATGCAATTTATCCTTAAACATAAAATTAACGAGTAACAGCTTCCCTAACCTGGAATTTCCTTTGCTTAGAGTTTAAATTATGAGTCTTCCCTTGAGCACCAATGCCCTCCCTTTGATTCCTTCCCAAAACAGCTTTTCTTTTTAAACCAGAATCACAATTTTCTCTCTGAAATTTTGCTCCTCACAAGGTCCTCTCTAATGGTAGCCTCAGAAACCTTCTTTCTCTCCCTTAGTTGACTTTTTAATTAGGTATTAAGGGTGATTAATGGCCAAAACGAAAATGATCTCATTGATGGTGGTAATTGCCATTCAAGCACAATTATGAGATGGTTTTCCAGCCGCTACTTGGCTGCCCATTCAGCTAGGATTTCCTTTGCCCTTTCACATTCAAGCCAAAACTAATTTTAGCAAAAAGAAAGTTTACTTTGGTTCTACCAAGGTTTAAACTCATAATCATGCAAATGTCAAATCAATGCACAACCATTCAACCAATTCATGTTTTGTGATAATTCTTATAATTCTAAGGTTTTATTATCACTCAACATGATCATGCACATAATTAAAATAATAACAATTAAATAACACATAAATGGCATACATAGTACTCAAACCTAAGTCCTTTCACACAATCAAGTACTCTCAACCATTTGAGCTAGTACTTTTTCACGTCAAAATAATCCCCATTAAATGCCACAAAGGCTCCCCTACCCCTATTTATTAAATAATTATTTATTTAATTATTTAAATTTCACGGTTCTTACATTCCCCCCACCTTATAAATTGTTCGCCCTTGAAAATTGAGCTCACCTAGCAAAAATGCAAATAGGACTGTCTCAACTTCCTTTATCTTGAAATTTTCCCTTCCTGGTCCCCACCTTTTTATTTTAGCCTTCACCTCATGTTTCCCCACTTTTTCCTTCCGACCTTAGCCCTATATTAAGTTGTAGTATCAATTTAACTCTTCCACGCTACGACACATACTTGCGTTGACCCTCTCCTTGTTCTAACTGTTAAATTCAATTCCTCTTATCAAACTTGTAGTATTAGTCCCAAGAACTTATTCTTGAAAATCCCTCTTCCAAACACATTGATCTTGAGTTTCGACTTCACTTCTTAGGCTCAAACAAACCAACTTATTTTCCCTTGCCCACCGAGATATCTTTATGTGTACTCGCATCTTCGTTCAAGAGATTTTCTCAAAGGTCCTACCCAACCCTTGCAAAACAACATATCAAGTTTGACCTTGATTATGTAGTCAGCCACTACAGATAACACACACATATCACAAAACAAACGCAAACCTAACAAGAAAGGTATAGGAGACAACTCAACCTATAAATTTTCTCTCTTTTACCAAAAACTTTAGAATTAAGAAAGGAAACTATCTTAGATATAGTCATGAGTGTGTACCTTCATCACTCTACCAAGCCATTTTCTGTTCTTAATACTTCTAGTTCACAAGTTCCTTTCTCGTGCACCAACACTTCATGGAAAGAACATATCCCCTTGCGCACCAACGCATCGGGAAAGACAAGTAATACCCATTACCTGTTCGTCAAAACCCAGTAAGAGCATTACCTTTCTTAGGTCTTATAAGCAACTACCCTTGTTTGTTCACCAAAACTCAGCAAGAGTACCACTCTTACTTGCTCACCAAAACCTGGTAAGAGTGCTACTTCTACTAAGACCCGTAAGCAACAACTCTTGTTTACTCATCAAAACCCGGTAAGAGCGTTGCCTACCCTGAGACTCACAAACAATAACCATTGTCTGCTCATCAAAACTCGGCAAGAGCCCACCACTTACCTGTTCACCAAAACTCGGTAAGAGTGTTGCTTCCCATGAGTCTCTCAAACACAACTCTTGTCTGTTCAAAAAAACCTGACAAGAGTCCCATCTTTACTTGTTCACCAAAACCCAGTAAGAGCATTGCTTCCTTGAGGTTTACAAACAAAAACTCTTGTCTGCTCAACAAAACCCGACAAGAGCCACAACCATTACGTGTTCACCAAAACCCGATAAGAGTATTACTTTTACTTAGGTCTTACGTGCAACCACCCTTACACGTTCACCAAAACCCAGCAAGAGTACCACCCTTACCTACTCACCAAAACCCGGTAAGAGGGTTGCTTCCACTAAGACCCATAAGCAACAACTCTTGCCTGCTCACCAAAACCTAGCAAGAGTATCACCCTTACCTGCTCACCAAAACCCGGTAAGGATGTTGCTTACCCTCAGACTCACAACAACCACCCTTGCTTGCTCATCAAAACCCGGTAAGAGCCCACCACTTACATGTTCACTAAAACCCAGTAAGAGTGTTGTTTCCCCTGAGTCTCACAAGCACAACTCTAATCTATTCAACAAAACCCGACAAAAGTCTCACCCTTACCTATTCACCAAAACCTGGTAAGAGCATAACTTTTCCTAAGCCTCCCAAGCAACATTCCTTGCCTGCTCAACAAAACCCAGCAAGGACATTGTTACTAATCTTAGATCAAAGTCTTACAGTAACCCAAAATTCCATTTTATCCGACTTTCCAGAGTCCTAAGGTAAAATAGCAACTCCTTTTACTCGACTCTCCCTAGTTTTCTGAGTAAAAGTACAACTTGGTTTTAAAGGGATAAACGAACTTCGGGCATACATCACACAACTAACATAACATGCTTCACTACCCGAAAAGAAAGAAAATCAATTCAGATTTTACCTTGTTGTTGTCGTGGCACTTCAGACTTCCCCCGTTCAGGGCAAGATTTGGCGTAATAACCCAGCTTGCGATAATTGTAACACTTCTTCTCATCCGGCTTTGCTCCTGGAAATTCTGGACAAACTCACCGAAAATGGTCTCCCCCGCACTCGAAACACTTCACTGTCCCATGTCCTTCACGTTGAGGTCTAGTGTAGGGTTTCACTTGTCGTTTTTCATTGATGCTACTGTTGTTAGGATGTGCCCTCATGACCTGACTTGGGTCCTTCTTCAGTTGTTGCACCATCTTTGCTTGTTCCACCAATATAGGGAACTCTCGGATCCTTAGAGGTACAAGGAATCGACGCAACTCATGGTTCAGACCGCCCTCAATTTTTTTGCAGTGTCATTCTTCGGTGACAGCCTGCGAGTAGAACCTCGAAAAGTACTCAAACCTATCAGTATATGCCTGCACCGTCATAGTCCCCTGCTGCAAAGTAAGAAATTTCGCTTCCTTCTCATATCTGGCGTTGTCAGGAAAGTATTTCTCAAAGAATCATGCCCTGAAGTTAGCCCAAGTCACCCGCTCTTCATGGGTCTGCATCAGTGGCTGCATCCCCACCCACCAGTACTCAGCGTCTGCCACAAGAAGGAATGTGATGAAAGTCAACTTCTGTGCATCAGTGCACCGAATCACTCGACATATCTTCTCACACTCCCTCAACCATGGTCCTACCTCGTCCGGAGTGGCCTTGCCAGTGAACTTAGTTGGTCTATGCCTCATGAAATCTTCCATAGTCACGGAATAAGTAGGTGCGACTCTGGCTCTGGGTTGCGTTGCATTAGGTTGCATCACGTCCACCATTCAATGAATCGCATGTGCAATCTCATCAGCCCCAGTATTATCCCTTCTTCTCTTGTTTGCCAAAGCTTGTGCACACCACATTTCAGCTGGATGAAACCACACAATTTAAGTCATGACTATGCAAACAAAAGGTTTAACACAAAAGAATTAACACACTGACTCGTAAGTGGAACACGATAAGCTTACTCCCTATAGACCCCAAAAATCTTTTGAAAACCATTGCTCTGATACCAAATGTAACATCCTGTCTGGATATTACGAATTTACTTAATAAAACAAGATATTAATATTAAATACTCATTTATTAAGCTCCATTTAAAAAAACATAAACATGGGGAATATAAATCTTTTATTACATCCGAAGTTAACTCAAATCCATAAAATTTAAAGTTCAATTATAATGTCTATGGGTAGTAATATGAAATGTTACAAATTCTTTAAAAACTCATAAAATATAAAGCTTTGAGAAAGTCTTCTCCCAACTAGCCTCGCTCTGGCTCTATGCCTCACCAGATGCACCTGCAACATCGATTGCTCCCGTGTACCGCGTACACGATCATCGCTAAACACAAGCAGATAGGGTGAGCTAACAAACTAAAACATATGCATCAATTTATATACCAAAACACACACAATCCAAGGATCCTCATCCTTAGATCTCATATCACATGGCCACCACCATGTAATCCATGTTCTACGTCTTTGGTTGATAATCTCAAGCTATCCTTATTGTCCATCCTACAAGCCACCACTTGTAGAACATATGCAGGAACACTCGTTATTCCGTGCCACAATTCAAAGAGTGCTCGTGTTACCTTCCATTCTGAGTCACAACTCCAGGAATACTCCATCATCTGACCCTTGAGATATCGCCCAAAGCCTCGTAGACCACGCACATCCAAAGCAAGGAAAACACAACGTCTGCTTCATCAAAAATTGCCTAGCGCTCCACACGAGTCGCCAGGCGCAAAAGGCTTCCAAACCGCCTGGCCGGGGACACGTGTCGCCAGTCGCTAAGCGCCTATAATGTTATCGTTTCTACAAGTATCGCCTGGCGGGACAACCCTTATCGCCAGGCGCAACACGCTTCAATTCTCTACTGGTCTTGTAGCCATCGCTTGGCGGTCAAACATCACCGTCAGGTGCTATACCAGTACTTGTGCAGTATTGGTTTTTCAGCACCCAGAACAAGTAAAAACAAATCATTCACATTTCATATATATATATATATATATATATATATATATATATATATTCCCCCTTTTAAATCATGCTAGCATTCATTTCTAACTTATGAATAACGCATGATCAAACAAATATAAGAAGCAACACTCTAACGATTTAAACACATAATCCTATGCACCAATGCAATTAATATTGATACACATGCCTTCATCAATAACAAATTCTCCACATGTGACAAACTGAAAGGAACATTTAAATTGATATAGACTTACCTCATAACCCAATCATGCTTCATTATAAGTTACTTGGAATTATCAAGAGCTTATTCATGTATTTTAAAAACTCCAAAATCAGCAATCTTGAGTAACGTATATCTCTAACTCCTAACATCCAACTCAGATCTCCACCATTCAAAATGAAGAACCACATGTTATGAACCACCTGTCAAAATTTCACTTAAATCGGACAGTTAAAGAACCGAGAAATGTGATTTTACGAAAACTGCGCGAACTAGAAAAATTGGTGGCGCCTAGCGCCCAGAAGTGAGGAAGGTCGCGCCTGGCGGAACTATGCTAGCGCCAGGCGATTCCTGTTCTGCAAAAAATACGAAAAATAGCGTTTTTCGTGAATAAGAGTACCATACCTTAGGAATGGCAACGGGGCGGGGCGGGGACAAGTTTCGCTCTCCCATACCCATCCCCATCCCCATACAAAAAATCCATCCCCATCCGCATACATAAATCCAACGGGTATCAAATTTTTTCCCATCCCCACCGGATAACTGGTATAATCTCGTACTTATACTCATACCCGTTTTATTACTACTTCAATATTAATTTTAATTAATATTTATAAAATAATAAAAAATCATAGTAAATGAAACATAATGTTATCAAATATTCAATATTAGAAGGATGGTTATTTCTTCGATATCAAATACTTCAAAAATAATTATAATTGTTTACATTTTATATTAGAATATCGAATAAAATTTCATGAGAACTAAAACATTTATTAAATTTGTAAATATTAATGAAACCTAGTTGATAAAATTAAAAATATAAAAAAAAATATAAAACGAAAACAAATATTCAAATTAAAATATATTTTAAATGTTTTTTTACTTCAATTTTTTAAATTCTAATGAATCTATTTTTTATACACTAATAAAAGTTATAATACATCACTTGGTCGAAATGACGCAACGAACAAATAATAAACATAATAATAAAATTTTGACATAGATCTTGTATCTTTTGAATTTCAATATATGGTGATAAAAAAAATTCATGGTGATTACATTAAATTTTTATATTGTAGTAAATAAAAGTTATTTATACAATTATATGAAAAAATTACAGTATGATTGATAATAAGTTAGAAAATAAAAAATAATTAAATAAAATATATCAAAATAGTATTTTACATGATAAAAATAAACAACAAATAAAAATTTTAAAAAATTTACAAATGTGTGTCTTTGAAATAATTTGAGAGACTATTGAAAGAAATCAGAGAAAGGAAAACAAATGTATAATTAAGGGTATGCTAAGATGAAAAATACCTTAGAGATCTAAGAAAACATTTCAAATATCAACGTATATACTCAATGGTTGAGAACTAACGAAAATTGTTTTAACAAAACAAAACAGTTATTCAAATGAAACAAAAATTAATAATAATAAGTAATTTTTTTATATTACCTAGTAAATGAAAGGTTTATGCTATTAAATACTTAAATTGAGAGTATTAAACATTCTCATGTGAAAGGAAAATATACAATAAATTAAAATATTAAAAAATAGTAGAAATATTCAAATATGAGACATAAAATTTTTTTAATTGACATACATAATTTTAAAATAATTACATAAAGGTTATGATAAGATGAAAAATATATTGGAGATGCAAATAAATTTCATGACAAACCAAATAATTAGAAGAAATAAAAAATAGAATATATATATATATATATATATATATATATATATATAAGGTTACTTAATTAATTGTAATAATTTAAACAAGGACGAAAATATGGCGGGGAAAAGTATTATGGCGAGGATATGTACATCTGCATACTTATCCCCATACCCAATTGAAAAAGTCGGGGATTCCCCATACCCATACCCATACTTAGTCAATGCGGGGATTTCCTGTCAAAACGGGGACGGGTTCGGGCAATACCCATGGAGACGGGTTTATTTGCCATCTCTACCACACATCATTGGTATAGCGCCTGGCGGTAACCAACGTGCCGCCAGGTGGTTCTTATTGTTTCAGGAACCCCAACATTCTTCTCTGCACCTGCAAACCTCAATTCATTCAACTCCAACTATTCTGGTTTCATTCAATTTACAACTCAAAAGGTTGTACTCAATGTTTAGGTTCACTATCCATTCCTAGAACTTCCAATAAGTGAAATTCCATTAACCTTTTTCCCTTAATTTAGTGCCACTATAAAAACCCTCAAATCATCAGCCCTAAATTAGTGTTCATATAGTTTTTCATTAAATTTAAACTTCAACTACATATAATCCCACGAAATCTGATCTCCAACCATTTACCAATCATTATTACTATCTTTTACCCCAACTAGAGTTAACTCAGGAACCCCAAAACACCGAAATTGAACCAATATTAGTTCGCGTCGCTTGGCGGTTGTTCATCACTGTCAGGCAGTTCATCAAAACTCAAAAATTGGGTTGAGCAGTACGCGTCGCCTGGCGACACAAGACTCGTCGCCAGGCGGTTCTTCGTAGGAACCTAGAAACCAAGCAAAAATACATGTGCCGCTTGGCGGCAGTTCATCGCCCGCCCGGTGGTTTCTGGGAAATTTCCAGAAATTAGAAAATCAACCCAAATAGCAGGTATTCATTCATAATTATGTCTCTATATCATGCAATTTATCCTTAAACGTAAAATTAACGAGTAACAACTCCCCTAATCTGGAATTTCCTTTGCTTAGAATTTGAATTATGAGTCTTCCCTTGAGCACCAATGCCCTCCCTTTGATATGGTTTTCTAGCCCCTACTTTGCTACCCATTCAGCTAGGATTTCCCTTGCCCTTTCACATTCAAGCCAAAACTAATTTTAGCAAAAAGAAAGTTTACTTTGGTTCTACCAAGGTTTGAACTCATAATCATGCAAATGTCAAATCAATGCACAACCATTCAATCAATTCATGTTTTGTGATAATTCTTATAATTCTAAGATTTTATTATCACTCAACATGATCATGCACATAATTAAAATAGTAACAATTAAATAACACATAAATGGCATACATAGTACTCAAACTTAAGTCCTCTCACACAATCAAGTACTCTCAACCATTTGAGCTAGTACTTTTTCAGGTCATAACAATCTCCATTAAATGCCACAAAGGCCTTTCTACCCGTATTTATTAAATAATTATTTAAATTTCACGGGTCTTACAATTGTGTCATTTTTTTTTCAAATGTAGTGTAACTATGGTGTTCTTTGGTTTTTTCTTTTGTTTTTTTGTCATTAATATGAACGTCTGATCATGAAAAGTTCTGTACTTTATTATTAAAAATCATTATAGTCTTCTAAAAGTGCTTTTTGTTTTGGAGGAGATGTAGATTTGTTGTTCTTGCTGTCCGATTTTGTTGTCTATGTTTCATTTTGTTTTTTTTTTGTCTGGAAGTTTCATGGTTTCTTGTAACTATTTTCTGAAAATTATTATTTTGTTTTTGTTAGATAAATTTCATCTCTTTTATTTTAAAACCTGAATGAACCCAGCCGAACGAACCTGTATTTATACTTACCCAACAGTTTAATGGGCCGGAATGGATTTTAAAATATGAAAAATGGATTATGTCGGATTGGACAGATTGGACCCAAATCTGATCCAACTCGTCTGTTGCTCAGCCCTACCCACGGGTAATAGATATTCGCGGTAGCGGGTAGCGAGTAATTTAATACTTGTTTCTTAACGGGTCGGGGTCGGGTATCATACTATTCATACCCGCGGGTATCCGCTACCCGTTAAGAAAATGAAATTACATATTTATCCTTGTTAGGTTAGGAGATATTAGGTTGATGTTGAAGTTCATTTCTTTTTTTGGCTCATTGTTGCCGTCCAAATGCTCTAGGATTTTCGAACAGGTAAACCCATGCTTCTTCTTTCATTTTCTCTCTTACACACTTAACATTCATCCCCAAAATTTGTTCTTGCTCCCTCTACAACTCCTTTTTACTCAACAACCCTTTTGGGTATTATCCTTTTTGTTAACCCATTTTCCTTTCATTCTCTGCTCCCAATTTTCTCGTGTTGAATCTTTTAAAGGTTGTCCTCCAATCCTTCAAATTTCGGGTGAAGCTTCAAAAGGGATATGTTTTCTATCTGTTATTTTAGTTATAGGTTAATACATGCACTTGAACTGCTCATGACTCTTATTATTTCTTATTGAATAAACTCAACTATCCAATTATTTTTTCCTGTCCGATTAAGGTTGTTTCTGGATCTGGGGAATTGAGAGATACATTTTTTAAAATGGGAAGTTGGGATAAGGGCTAAAAATTGACACTGATTAACCACCGAAAACAAGGCCATTAAAACTTTTTGTCTTCAAATGAAATTTTAAGACATAATTTTCTTTCTTTTAAAGATATTAAAACATCACACCAAAGAATATGATACTTAAATCAATATCAATATATAATATATAATGACAAAGAAAGGGCATGATTAAAAAATTGAATAAGAAATATATATGCATGATTAAGAAAACTTATGAATTCACGTGAACCTAGTTTTTTTACTATTTCAATTCAAGTTCCATTCATCTTTTATGCATAAATGATTTTTTCAATTAGAAGTAAATGTCAAATCACATTTTCCATCACACTTAAGGCATGTAAAGTGGAAATTCATACTTTATTACGCATTCATACTTTATTTTACATGCTCTTTGTATTTTTATACAAGTTATTATTATAATAGAAGATATATTTTTATACAAGTTATTATTATAATAGAAGATATATTATAATAGAATGATTATATTAAACATGATTTATTTTTCTTTTTTTATATTCAAAATTTAATTTTTTGTTGTGTTTTAATATTTATAGAATGTCTAATCAAGATACATTTCCCCTATGAATGATGGCTAACAAGGAATATTTGTAGAACCAAATGCAAATGTAGGAGATTCAAATCAAAATGATGTTCCTATATATTCTATTCCAGGAGAAACCAAAAGTTCAACTCCAACTGTTAATTCAAGAAGATTACTGTCAAATGTTTGGAATCACTTTAAAAGACAAAAGGTAGATGGAGAATGGAAAGCGATATGTAATTATTGCGCCAAAAGTCTTTTGGGTGATGCAAAGCAAGGTACATCACATTTGAGAAGCCATTTCAAGAGTTGCAAGCTTCGAACAACACAGGACATCAAACAATCCTTTTTAAAAACTCATAAAGAAGGTGGTGAAACCGTAGTTGTTGGCAACTATGTGTTTAATCAACAAAATGCTAGAGATGCACTCCGTAAGATGATAATTCTACATGAGTATCCAATGTCAATGGTTGATCATATAGGCTTTAAAGAATTTCGTGATGTTGTTCAACCTTTATTCAAGGTGATTTCTCGAAACACCTTAAAAAAAGATATTATGAAGGATTACAATACATAAAAAGAGAAGATGGAATTAATGTTGTCAAGAATTCAAAGTCGAGTTGCAATTACCATTGATATGTAGACTACTACTAATCAAAATAGAGGCTACATGACTATAACAACTCATTTTATTGATGATTTATGGAGGCTACAAAGTCGACTTGTGAGGTAATAACATTTTACTCTATTTTGATTGTAATTTTCATATTAACTTTGTTCTTCTTGACTAGATTAATTAAATTTGTCTTTCAAATATAGGTTTATGTATGTGCCTGCTCCTCATACTAGTCAAGTTCTTGCTGATTGTTGATTGAATGTTTAATGGATTGGAATCTAGATAGAAAAGTTTTTACTTTGACAGTTGATAATTGCACTACGAATGATGCTATGATTGATTGCATTTTAGATAAGATCTCAAGTAGGTCTCTTATTTTGGGTGGCCAACTGTTTCACATGCGATGTTGTGCACATATATTGAATTTGATTGTGAAGGATGGTTTGTCCATAATTACTAATGTCATTGAAAAGGTTATAGACAATGCTAAAATTTGGACTACTACACCTAAAAGAGAAGAGAAATTTATAGAGACATGTGCTCAATTGAATATTCAATTCAAAAGAAAATTAGTTGTTGATTGCAGAACTAGGTGGAATTCTACATTTTTAATGCTTCAAGTAGCCATACAATACAAGGAAGTATTTGATCATTTATGACAACAAGAGAGTCAATATAAAGTTTTGTCCAGTGCACATGATTGACAAATGGCAAATGAAATTTGTCAAAAGTTGGAAATATTTTATGATGTGACACTCTTATTTTCTGGTATTTCTTATCCAATTGCCAACATTTGTTTCCAAAGGTATGTCAAATTAAGTTGGCTTTGATGGAATGGCTTAACTCTTCCAGTTTTATTATTCATCAAATGGCTGCATCTATGGTTTTAAAGTTTGATAAGTATTGGGGTGTGATCAGTGGAGTGATGGCTATAGGTATTGTGTTAGACCCCAGGTATAAAATTGATTTGTTGGATTACTTTTTCCCTCAGATATATGGTGATAAATCTGATTGTGAAATTGAAAAGGTGAAGATTCTTTTTAAGGACTTGGTAAGAGAGTATGAAATGAACATGAAAGGTAAGAAGTTAGTTTCTTCATGTCAAAATCCAAACATACATATATGCCAAAGTATTGATGGAAGAAAAGATGCTTGGAGGAGAGATTTTGCAAAACATCAGATTGCAAAGAAAAGTGAACCATTAAATTATAAGTTGGAACTTGACTATTACTTGGAGGAACCAACACTACTTGATTCAGATGAAGAATTTGACACTTTAGTTTGGTGGAAGGCTAATGGGTTAAAATATCCAATTTTACAAATGATTGCAAGAGATTTTCTAGCCATTCCTATCTCAACAGTTGTTTCTGAGTCTTCTTTTAGTACTGGTGGTTGATTTCTTACTACACATCGTAGTAGATTACAACCAGACACTTTAGAGGCATTGATTTGTGTTCAAGATAGGCTATGGACTAACATATAAGGTAATTAAATTAGCACTTCAAATAACATATTTATATTCATTCAAATGATTGACTATGACAAATGAATTGATTTTCCTTTTCAGGTTCTTCAAAATTGAAAGTGGACAAGATGAAGCTTAATACAATACTGGAGGAGATAATTGATGATGATGTTAGTAGTTTTATTTTTAATATTTTATTCTAATTTCACTAATAGTGTCACTATGTCATTTATTGATGACTTTGTTTGTGTTTTATTTGTTTCAGGAATCAAGTGGTCAACATGAAGATATTGGAGAGGAAACATAGATCTTAGACTGTTATTTTTAGAAGAATTATTTTTTAAATTTCTTATATTTATGATGTATGTTTTAGGTACTATTAATTTGAATTTATGTCTTAACTTTTATTTAGTTCTTCATTAACTTCTATTTGGATGTGTATGCTTAATTTTTTTTTTCGCAATTTAATTTGGACCTCATTTAAAAACTAATAATTTTTTTTAAATATCCGTAGGTATCCAACGGGTACACGCGGGTTGAAAAATACATGCGGGTATCCAACGGGTAACGGGACGGTTAATGGGTTCAATTTTTTTTTGCGGGTCGGGTAGTGGGTAGACACTATCTGTGCCCGACACGACCCGTTGTCATCCCTAGTCCTAATTTCTTTTTAAAGTGGAGTGAGAAATTTCATACCTTCCAAAGTGAGACCAAGTTTATCTTTTATATCAATATTAAAATGATATTTTTATTATAATAAATAATTTTAACCAAATTAATTTTATTTAAATTTAAATTTTGCATTGAACTTTATTTAAAAAATTTGTTTTAAAACTTTCTAAACAACTTTATAAATTCAAATGTAAAATTTTAAAATAGTTTTATATAAGTTACAATGTAAAATTTAAATTTAAATAAACTTAATTTAGTTAAAAAAATATCTATTATAATAAAAATATAATTATAAAATTAATATAAAAGATAACTTGGTCTCAAGTTGGAAGGGATGAAATTACTGACTCCACTTTTAAAATAAATTAGGACTAAATTGAGACAAAATGACAAATATATAACCAAATTGAGATTTTTCACATAAATATTTGACACGTGGCAGAATCATATTTTGACACGTGGCAATTTTTTTTATATATGAAAATTAAAAAATTTCAAAAAATTTCAAAAATTTTAAAAAATCACAAGCTAACATGTGGCAAAAACCTAATTTGACACGTGTTAGCTGTTTTTTCAAGAAAAAAATAAAAAAAACACGAGTTGACACGTGACACACAATTAACGTTGTCAATGATGTCCTAACGAAAATGACCAAATTGGAACAAATTTTCGAAAAATATGACTCAATTGGGATAACTTAGAAATTGAGAACCCAATTGAGATTTTGTAACGAAAACAGAGACTTTTCGTGTGATTAAACAGAAATAGAACTCATAAGAAAGAGTAAAAAATAAATAAAATGTAAAACCTAAAAGGCTTAATTACTATTTTGGTCCCCTAATTTGTTGATTTGGTTCATTTTTTGTCCTCTTATTATTTTTTGGTTTAATTTGGTTATCTAATTCTTTAAAAAGGTTCAATTTGGTCTCTGCCGTTAAGTTGATGTTAACACCGTCTTCGTACATGTCACGTGTCATTTTGTGAAATTTTCAAATTTTTTAATAATTTTTTATAATTTTTTATTTTTTTTTAAATTAAACTGCCACGTGTCACATCATGGTTGTGCCACGTATCAACTTGAGAATTATTTATTTTTTATGTTTTTTAATTAAAAAACGGTGCCAAGTGGTAGGTCACGATTATGCCACGTGTCAAGCTAACATTGGTTGTTTTCAATTTATTCCCTCTATTTATAATGTTGATTCAATTTAGTCTCCGAATTTTTTAAAATGATTCAATTTTTTCCTCTTTAATTTGTGACCAAATTAGTAATTAAGCTTAATTACAACTTATATATACATGTTAAAATAATTTTTAATATATGTATAGGTCAAATTATTCCACCTAACTATTCAAATTATTATTTTTTTACATGTGTACAAAATTTCAAGTGTAAAACATTACAAGTGAAAAAATGTAAGAAATAAAATAGGTTTAATTACTCGGATGATACCCACTTTGGTACAGGTGTGTCAATTTGGTACCCGCTTTTAAAAAAGTGTCAATTGCATCCCAACTTTTGAAAAAGTGCTTCAATTAGGTCCCTTTCAGACGGAGTTGACTAACGTCGTTAGTCAACGTGCCACGTGTCAGTCTGTGTTTTTTTTGATTTTTTTTAATTTATTTTAATTTTTTGAAAAAAAATAAAAATGCCACGTGTCAGGTCTGTGTGTGACACATGACATTGTCAATGCCACGTGGCATTGCAATGCTACGTGTCAGTGTCACTATTAGATGTCATTGTGTTGATTTCGATTTATTCTCCTTATATGTCTTTTTGTTTCAATTTAGTACTTACTTATGTGTATCTGATTCAATATTGACCTAATTTTTTTTAATAATTAAAATCCATTTTTTATAAAATTAAAAGTAATTAAGTATAAATTTTTTACAAAAATTAAGTATTTGATATTTATATTAAAATTTAGTGGTAAAAGTCGTTTTATTAAGTCATTTTTAATAAAAAAAATTAGTATAACATTCAGACAAATAGAAATTTTGATTTAAAATTAGTAAGAGACAATATTGTTCTATTTTGGAAAAAAAATAATAATTAACAAAACATGAGTACTTAATAAAAAAGTAATTAATAAAGTAATATGTTAAAAAGTCATTTTTAATAAAAAAATATTAGTAAAACATTTTATTCCAATAATAAATTTAGTCTAAAAAATATTAGTAAAACAATATAAATATTAGTACTTAATTTTGTAAAAATATTTATACTTAATTAGTTTTAATCTTAAAAAAATGGATTACAAAAATATTTTTCTTATTAAAAAAATTGGGACAAAATTGAATGAGATACACATAAGTGGGTACCAAATTGAAACAAAAAGTCATATATAGAGACTAAATCAAAATCAACACAATGACATATGATAGTGACATTGCCACGTGGCATTGTTAGTGCCACGTGGCACTGACAATGCCACGTGACACTGACAATGCCACGCGGCACTAACAATGCCACGTGTCACACACAGAGACATGACACATGGCATTTTTTTTAAATTTTTTTTTCAAAAAATTCAAAAAAAATTCAAAAAATGTACAATTTTTTTAAAAAAAAACCACATACTGACACGTGGCACGTTGACTAACGGCATTAGTCAACTGTCAACTCCGTCTGAAAGGGACCTAATTGAAGCATTTTTTCAAAAGTTGGGATGCAATTGACACTTTTTTAAAAGCAGGTACCAGATTGACACACTTGTACCAAAGTGAGTATTATCTGAGTAATTAAACTAATAAAATAACATGAGTATTTAGGGAGTGATTTGATGTATGAATGATAACATATTATTTTAACATGAATATATAAGTTGTAATTAAGCTTAATTATTAATTTGGTGTTAAATTTGAAAGGACAAAATTGAATCATTTTAAAAAATTCAGGGACTAAATTGAACCAAAATTTAAAATAGAGAGACTAAATTGAAAACAACCAATGTTAGTTTGACACGTGGCACAATTTTGACCTACCACGTGACAATATTTGTTTTAAATAAAAAATTCTCAAATTGACACGCATCACAACCATAAGGTGACACGTGACAGTTTAATTTTTTTTATAAAAAAATTTAAAAAAATTTGAAAATTCCTTAAAATGACACGTGGCATGTACGGAGGCAGTGTTAACATCAACTTAATGGTAATGACCAAATTGAACCAAAAAATAAATTAGGGGACATAATAATTAAGCCAACCTAAAATCTATGTCATCGAGATTTATAATCAACTATTTGAACATAACCACACTGAAAATAAAAAGATGTGTAATTAGAATTTTGATAAAAAAATGTTAATATGTGTGGATAAGATTTTGTAAATATAGAATAAATTAAACAATCAAAAGAGAGATGGTTCCATAATTATAAATATTGTGTTAGAAATCTAAGTGAGTCTAAGTCTCGCGTTGGTTAGAAATGAAAAAGTAGAACATTATATAAGAATAAAAACCCATACACCTATTGTCTTAAGATTTTGGGATTGAGAGTGATGTCTATGTCTTATGTGGTTGAGCTCAGGTCCATTAATGTTGTATTTTTCCAATGAAACTCTTTCCATTAACCTAACAAGTGCATGTCTTATTGGTATTGTATATCCGAAATGAAATTCCCTCCATATATCTAACATATTTTAATAATTTAAATAATAACTATGTATTGACATAAATATTAAATCGGGATAGAATAGGTATGTAAATATTCATGTCCATCATCTAATAAGAAAATTATATATTATTTATACTTCGATTAATATTAAAATTCTTTATCAAAAGATAGATGAGTTTGAAGAATACCTACCTCATTTGAACTCTCCATAGGATAGTCTACTATTTCTTTTTCAATGAAAAAAAAGTAAAAATAAATGTGGTTTTCTCGTAGTAACGGTTCTGGTATGCGTTCGGGGCAATCGTTTTTTCCGACATTAATCTGTTGTCACTCCCTAATTTCTTCTCCTTTCTTCTTCTCACTAATCACGCACAATAACAATTCCGCGAATCCAATGTACTTCTTTCCAACCCCTCTGCTCTCGTAACTTCCCACCTACCTAGGGTTTATCTCCCACTCCTCACTCACTCCCAACAAAACCCTACCCTAGCGATTCCCATTACCCACAAGCTGTGATTCTTCTTCGCTCAAACTGTGGCTTCTCTGAAATCGACAAACCCAAACGGTGCCTTATGCTCGCGGCAATTTCCACGATTCAAATATGAAGAGTAAGGGGAGCTGGTTTATTGTGTTTGTAGGAAAATGTTACGAAATAATATGTGACCTTTTCTTGAATGCATTATATTTCTTAATTCGAACCATATATATCCCACTTGCTGAGTTACTTAATAATACTCTGTTGGTTCTGGTTGTTTTGCTTGCTTTGCTCCTTAGTTGTTTTATTCACTTTATTGTTGCACATGTTGTTCAGGGTATCCGATATTGGAAGCAGTGAAGATTGTGATCTTGGAGTTTCTTTGTTGCTAGTTTATGTTAAATACGAAGTTTGCATTTGAATTATGTATAGTCAAGTGAATCGTGGTTCTCATTTCGGGCAGAGTCCCGTCCCTCCGGTGCTGCCGCCTCCACCACCACCACAACCACCACAACCACCACCGCAGTATCAGCAGCCTCCGCCGCATTTCCATCAGTTCCCACCCCCTAACGTTGGTGGTCCTCCTCCTCCACCGCCTAACATTGGTGGTCCACCACCACCACCACCACCTCATCATGTTTATTTAAATGGACCTTCCCCTCCTCCTCCTCCACCGCGTCCTAATTCGTCATCCCCAATTCCCATGAACCTTCCGGTTCAAGGTTCACATAATGTGATGCCAAATGCTGGACAATCCTACCCTATCCCTTCTCAGTTACACCATGGGAACACCATGACACCGCAAACATCTTGGGCTCCAGGACCACCGGCTAGAGTATTGCCACCACCACCACCACCTCCACCCCATCCTCCCTCAGCTTCCCAAGGTCAAATTTTGTATAACCCTCCTTTCCATGGTCCACCTCTGCAACCCGGTGATGTTCAGAATCTGCATACTGCTCCTCCACCACCACCTCTTTCAACAGGTTATTTCCATTCAACTGTTGGGAATTACCGAGTGCCTCCTGGTGTTCCCCCACCGTTGCCATTGTCTCCACCACCTGCTCTTCCCGCTCCACCACCTCCTCCTCTTAATGCTCCGGTAACCTCCTCCTCCTCCACCTCAAATGTTGCAGATGACCCTCACTCTGTGAAGACTGTGGATTTGGTTGATGGAGTTGTAGCTTCTCTTCCATCTAATATTGCACCTGTACATGGTTCTGATTCTAAACGGGATGGTCCAAATTGTAGAGAGGTTGCTGGTGCTGAAAAAGAGGAGGATCTTCCCCCACCTAGGCCAACGGAAGAAAATACTGTACTGAAGATAGAAGCTTTGTGTCAGCTTATTGCTGAGAAGGGAGCTGATATTGAAGATAAGATTCGTCGAGACGAATTTCAAAATCCTGAATATGTATTTTTGTTTGGCGGAGAACCAGGAACTGAGGCTGCAATTTCTAACTCTTATTTCCTGTGGATGAAGAAGAAATATAATTTAGATACTGGATGGCATGAAAAGAAAAGGCAACCAGAGAGAATATACTCTTCAGGTGAGCAGTCTAACCTGCATGTTGCAACTGCTAGTGCTGATTCTGACATGGAAATGGAAGGTTAGTTTTCTTATGATCCTCAAATTGAAAACTGATATTTAACACTTTTTATGTTTAGATATTAAATTATGACATCTCTGATTCTCGTCCAGCATTGGTTTGAGTATGCTGTTACGTATTCTTATCATGAAAGTCCTTGTAGTTTGTATTGAATTTGTTATAATTAGACATAAGAAACTAATCCTATGTAATAAAAAAATATCTAAATTGTGTATGTATTTTAGAAGTGATTTCATTTATTAGCCTAACTCATAAACAAATATCTTGTTGAAACTACTAGGACACTTCTTCCCAGTCATCTTCCTCACCATTTTTGGGAGTCCTTACGACATGTTATGTCATTATTAGAAACAATATTGTTTTTTCCTGCATGATATCTTTACTATAAGACGATATCAATTCTCTTCTATTTATTGTGTTGATTCCTTTCTCTCAATATAAATAAAACACTTGTGTTGCTTTAGAAATACGGTTTCAGCTCAATATTTCTCTCTTTTCTAGAGTTTAACAAATGTAGTTGGATATTTTAGCATGCACAGTGCATTTTAGAAAGTAAAGTGCGGAGTAGACATCTGCTGAGGGAAAGCTGTACTTTTTAGTGTTATAAAATACCAGTTTTGTGATGACGCATCATAATTACATGGCAACCCAATTTTTTTGTTACGGTTATTTGCACTTTAAAGAGTAAAGAAGACTACTTGATATAATTTCTCTGTTAGTAGCTATAAGGTTGAATATCTTAGCTGTCCTGCCCTGATATTCTGTTCTCTAAGGTTTAAGCAAAATAGGAAATAGAAGTGGGTCTTGGGATATGTGAGAACCCAAATCCTTATTTTTGTGTCACAGGTTACCCCTTGCACTTTAAAGAGTAAATAAGACCATTCGCCTGATATAATTTTGTTTAGTGATAAGTTGAATATCTCAACTATTCTATTTTGATTTCCTGCTATACTAAGTTTATGTCGCAAAATGGGACAAATAAGTGTGTTTTGGGCTGGGGCGAGGTAGTAGGTTATTTGTTATTTTGGATAATGGCTAGTTACTTGGCCAGGAGAGAGCAAGAGGGACCAAACCTAGTCTCCTAATACTTTTTTGGATTACTTTCTAATTTTTATTTGATAAATAATTCAAACTATGACTCAAATAGTTGAGCCTGATCTGGTTTGTTTTATTTCTCTATGGATGGGTTAAGATGATATCACACTTTCTGACAAGGACCAAGGTTCAAACTATGCAACTGAAGCCCTAAATCGGGATGGTGAAGTGCTTAGAGTGAATCAGAATATAGCACAGCCGCAGAAATTATCAGAGAATGACCCTGCCAGGGACATCTCATCCTGCAGTCCATCATACTTTGGATCCATGGGAGTCAGCAAACAGAATGAAGGTTTCATTTCAGAAAAGTCTCTTTTCTCTATGTTTAATTACTTTTTAATACTTGTCAATCAAGTTTTTGTTTAACATGTTTTTCTTTACTCAATCAAGTCAGCAATGGTGGTGATAGATATATGTCAAAAGTTTTGGGACACAGGCAGTTTCTATTATACTGAAAGTTTAAGTACTTAAATTTGGTATTTAATTTAGTGTTTTGATATCTTTCTCGCTTTAAACACTGAATCTAACTTGACAGTTTGGGGATTGACTTAAGCAACTGTAAAATAAGTCCTATCAATTGATGGACTGTGGTAACTCAGCATTCTCGATATTCAGGCATAAAAGAGTAAATACAAGAATTGAATTAATTAGTAGAAAACTCCAATCTTTTGTCTGATACATAACTCCCATTAGTTCCAATTATTATTAATTATTTTTACTATTTCCAACACATTCAGGCAGTGCACTGAATTTAATAATTATTTGCAGAACAGAATTTCATTTAATATCCATGTAGTTCTTTTTTTTGTCAACTTGTTTCATTTCATTAAATATTTTTCAGTAAGTTAGAGGCGAATAACTAACTATATTTTTTCCTTATATAATTGAAGAGAGGATAGGTGAACCAACTCATTGTTCATGATCACTGTATGTGGTTTATTTGCTCCTTTTTCACTCAATTAAAAAATAATTACTTTTATCTCATTTTTTATGTATCCGGTCAGAATTCAGAAGTGATAGAATATTAATAGAGTTGACTTTGGTATTTGATGTCAAATTCATTCTATGGCTAGCTCTAATATATTGCTTTATTACAAAAATATTGTTTGTGTTAATAAGGCTCTTTACTAAATACAGGACCAGAGATTTTATCTGATCTGGAGCACAGCAAATCTGTAAGACCAGTTACCAAGGTTCAAAGTCTTGAGAATGACTCCACTGAAGTAGCTGAGTTATCCTTGGGCAAAGCTTTGGAGGAAACTGCAACTTGTGTTGATGATGATTTTGTATGTACTGTTACTTCTGATCACAATAAAACTGCTACTACTAATAGGGATTATGGGATACTCCTAGCGAGTGGCAGCCCAATAAGACTTCTTCAAGATTATGCTTCTGATGACACTTCAGCTAAGGGGGATGAAAGCAATGCTGCAGATGCTAACGTTTTCACATTCTCAGAAGGTGTTGTTGATACTGGTGTTTCAGCCAGTACTCAAAAGGGGTTTGGGTCACTCTCCAGAACATCACAGGATGGTTCAGAAATATCTACACATTTATTACAAGAGTCTAAGAAAACTCGCAATCGAAAAAAATCTGTCTCACGTTGGAGTAGTGATGGATGTGTTGAGCATAACCTTGAAAATCAGATGTCCGTTAATTTTGCTTCATCGGTAGAAGCTTCCAAGGGCAAAGATAGATTAGAGGATACTGCCATTGACACTGGTAGTAGAAGTGGTAATGCTGAAAAGGAAGATGAGGGGAAAACCTCAAAATTTGAACCAAATGTTATGAAAGTAGATGAATTCGGAAGACAACTAAGAGAAGGTCTTTCAGATAGTGATTCTGATGATTCATTCCATCCACGGACACGGAGGCTTAATAAAAGAGATAGAAGAAGCTGGAGCCGCAGCCAGTCTCCCCCAGACAGGAGGAGTAGGAGGAATAGGAGGAGTCCTCGGAGGAGAAGAGATAAAAGAAACAGGTCTCGCAGGTACATACCGCTGTTGTGCATTGTAGAATGTCCCTAATTAACTGCTGTTAATGTGAATCTTATGCCCAAAAAATTGGTATTACAATGCACAAGTCTTCTCCTAGGTTATCTGTTGTATGGATTAAGCATAAAATCTCTCCTGCAATAGAATCAATTGTCTTTCTTTACATTTCAAATCTTGGTTCTTGATATCTTTAACAATAGCTTTGATGCAATTGATGGAAAATAATAGAATATATATACACGTAGATTGAATATTATAGCATGTAATTGTAGTATGAGATTTATGTCTAACCTGAATTCTCATTTGATTCCGCGAGAGTTTAATTCTCTTTTTATTCCGTGAGAGTCACTTGATGGTGATTCTTATTGAGAACTTTCTATCTCTGTATAGAATACTGCTATATTTAATTTTTCAAATTTTGTTGGTTACAGCTGGTCACCCCGGCATCGAAGAAGCAGTAGGTCACCAATCTCAAGACGTTCAGGTGACTTTCGTGGTGAGAATGTTAAAAGGGAGAAGGATCAGTGCTTTGACTTTCTTCGAGGAAAGTGCTATCGGGGAGCATCTTGCAGGTACATTCACCATGAATCTGACATGTATGCAACTTCAAGGCGCTCTAAGAATAAACATGATCTGGAAGTCAGTTATGGTGGAAAAGAATCAAAGACTAATGGAGACATGACGAATATTTCATCTAAAGTGTTTGATAATGAGCATGATGGAGTTAGAAGTCAGGATGATGATCTTAGTCTGAATGTGACTAGCCAGGAAGTAGTGCAGAAAAAAGAAGATTCAGGGAGGAATGTTGTTGCATCAACTATCATTCATCTTGATGGCCTATCAGTTAATAGCAATCTAGGTAAATCTAAATCTATCAGAGAGGTTGCTCCTGAAATGCAGGAAACCATTGATGTGAGGGAGGATCCAAGGAATTCAATCCATGGGAATGATAGTTCGGAAGCAGGTGATTCTCAACAGCAACACATGGTTGAAGGCTTTCACCCTGATGCTTTAGGCCGTGATAATACTTCTAAATCATCTGGTACATATAAAGATGTCATTCCCTCAGGAGACGGTCGTTTTGCTCAGAAAATGCAACTTGGTGTTTCTGCTGCTGGAATTCTGGAACATTCGGGTTATCCATCTCAGCATGTAAATGCATCCTCTGTGACTGATGCATCACCTGATAAAAGATCAACTGTTTCTACTAGTATTACTGAAGTTCCTGATAGTGTCACATCAGAGCAGGCTTCATTGAACCCTCAGGCTTCAAAAGAGTTACCTCCACAGTGTGGCTCTTCAGTGGAATTTCCACGTCATAATTACCAGTTGTCTGCACCTGTTGTTTCACATTCCCCTGGCGAAAATCCTGTGCACATGCCACAAATTTCAAGGCAGTATGATGTGATGCAACAAAGGGCATTCTTTCCTTTCCAATCCACTGCCAGAGAAAAGTTTGAACCTTACCCAGCTCCTTTACACATGCAGAATACTCACCTCAATGTACCACCTAATAGCTCTTGGACATCATTGCCATTGCCACCGCCACTGCCACCACTGCCACCCCCGCCATCCAGAGTGGTGTATGATTCCAATGTAAACTCAGGAGTTGTAAAATCATATATTTCTTCTGAATTTATTCAGAGTCAAATGCATTCAAGGACTGACTTTGTTTCCCAGACTTCCATGAAGCCTTTACCAAGTTGCTCTGAGAAATCTGAATTTCAGGATATAGCATACCCTCCCATGCAGGATCATTCACGAACTTTGATGCTTACTGAACCTTTCTCTCCAAAGCAACTTCCTCAAGGGAACCCAGCTAGTCAATTACTTTCAGGATCTAGTCTCAACGGAGATGAATTTCATAATCAACTTCCATTGCAGGATTCAAAATTTTCCAGTGCGACATCATTTGGCAGCTTGCAGCCTCAACAAAATCAATTTTCCTGGAAATCGGATGTGAACAGACTACAATCTTCTCTGGGTGGCAAGTTACCCCCCGAAGGACATTTTATGACAACCTCACACATTGATTCATCATCACAGAAACAACAATCAATGTACAATTTTCAGTGTTCTGTACCCGAGGCTAATTTGGGTGTGCCTGGGGAGACTGCTACTGTTTCCAGATATCCACCTGATTTTCTGGATAGCAGTCATTCAACTTCTCTTCCACCGTTTAGTGGATCAAGAATATCTGCTCACTATAATCCTTATGCATCAACCTTTGAGAAACCACTAAGTTCCAAATTTAGTTCAAGTATTTTTAGACAGGAAAATGAAATAGTCCATGGTAACAATTTTGCTTCTTCTAGATTGAACGATACTACTGTAAATGGGGAGGTTGATGGTGGGGTTGGATCGAGACATTCAGCATCTGCACCAAAATCAGGTAGAGCTCTTGGTCAGATTTTGCCTAGGTCTGGTGGTGACCAATACGATCCACTTTTTGACAGCATTGAACCATCATCCTCTTTGAGAAAAACTGATTTTGATCAGAAGCAGGAAGTTACAGGTGAATCCGATGTCAGCCTAAGGCCCAAAAGTTCTTACATCTCTTTGGATGTGGATGAGAAAAACAAGCAGGAGGAGGTTGGGGCTGTTGCCTCTACCACTTCTCAAAATAATGATGAATACAGTGAGACGGCGGATGCAGAAGTTGGTGCTATTGAAAATGAGAGCCTAAGTGATGATGTGGATTTTGCAAAAGTTACTACAAAGGAGGTTGAGAGTAATCGGGTCAAGTCTCCTGGGAAAAGAAAAAAGAGTAAGGATTCCAGATCGATGAAATTGTTCAAAGTTTCTATTGCGAACTTTGTAAAGGAGGTTTTGAAACCATCATGGCGGCAAGGTAATATGAGTAAGGTTGCTTTTAAAACCATTGTGAAAAAGACCGTGGATAAAGTGTCAGGAGCCATGAAAGGCCACCGTGTACCCAAGTCCCAAGCAAAGATAAGTCAATATATCGATTCATCGCAGCGAAAGTTGACTAAACTTGTGATGGTAATTAATTGATTTTCTTCATCACTTATTATTTGTATTTTTTTCCCCTTATCAGAGCCAAGTAGATAGCTGCTATGGGTATGGTTTTGTGTTTTTTCATCCCTACCTGAATCTATACCGAGAATTAACAAAGGTCTACATTTTACAAACAAATATGTGCACTGATAAAATGACAAGAGGCTTGATGCACAGACTACCTGTTTGTCTTGGAATATTAGTGTATTTAAATGAAAAGAAAAAATTCTCTGTAACACGTTTGAAAGGATCGGCACTGTTATTTTAACTGCATTTTAGATGTTTCCTTCAGTGATTTTAACTAAAAAGTTGCTTCTGTACTGAAATGTGACTGGTTACATAGATCCACAATACGAGATAGTTTGTCTCCTTGTGTCTATAAGACAGATTTTAGTGATGTACTGAATTTCACTTGTGGTCTAACTTCCAAAGATTTTATATGCAAGAAGAACTACCATTTCCTTTTATTTTAAAAAAAGAAGTTGGAGATGGGAAGAATTATAGAATTGCTTTACAAAAAACTTTTAGCTACTGGTCAAACTACGATAGTTGATTTGATTATAACAATATGCCTAAGCGGTAATATTCAAATTGCTTTTGGTGATGTTCTATTCCCTACATTTTCGGCAGGGTTACGTTGACAAGTATGTGAAGGTATGAGTGAACTATGCCAATGTTTCTCCAACATTCAAAGTCAACGGGTGTGGCATTTCAACGGGAGGGCATGGCATTTCAACAGGAGGGTGTGGCATCTCAACAGGGAACATCGGTACTTCCCTGGAGTTGTCTACTCTCATATTAAAGGCGCACTGGATAGGTGCGAAAAATGGTTGGTCAATATTCCAGTACCTGAAGAATTTTTGGTCGCCCCCAATATGTATGTATTGTATTTCTCCTTGTTACTCTTGTGATTTGCTTTTGATTTTATAGATTCAACTCCGTGTTATTTTGAAGTGTTATGATGAATAACGCGAAGTTGGAATTAGTTCACTTTCTTGTAGCTTTTTATTATAAGCTAATAGCTAGAAGGAATTGCATGTAAAAATACTAAAAGAAAACTGTAAATTTGTGTTGGTGCCTAATTGTTTCTTTTTAACGTTCCAAACCATCTTGTGGTTTGGCAGAGACAAAGTTTTTCTTTTTATTGGTGACCTCATCAAATATCTTCCCCGAACAGAACCATGGAAACAGAAGAAGCTTTTCTTACAGAGCCGGTGTTATTCAAACTTGTCTTTAATCGCGGAGAATTTGGGATGCTTTATTACATTGTGGTTAATTATAATGCAAAATGACATTGGTCTCTTAATTTATCATAGAAACTGGCATTCGATTGGAGGGGGAGTTGAACTAAGTTCTCCCTCGGTCAGAAAGCCAGGCCAACACCTTAGCTTGTCACTTAAGTGCCAATATCACTGGTCTTTGCTGTAAATAGAGCACTAGAGTTTAGCTTGCTTGTGAAAATTTCTCTAACGGAAATATTTCTTGTAAACCTTTTTTCTTGACATGATATTTTACATCTCTTCGTGGAAGATGGTATATTGGTTTGAAATTTTTATCGTTTCCAATGGTAGATAAATCCAGATTCAAATCATGAATTTTTCCTTGATTCAATTCAAATTATGATTAGTAATATATATATATATATATATATATATATATATATATATATATATATATATATATATATATATATATACATTTTCTACATTAGACACCTCCCTCCTAAATATGTCCCACTAGATTAGGGGTGACAATGAGGGTTGGTTCTATCCTCATTTGTTATGCTTGTTCTACTGTGTGAAAACGGACTTAAAACTGTGACCCGTCTCACATTTGTTATGGTTCGCGGACTGGTCCCATTTTCATTGCACCATGAATTTAACAATTGTCTCCTGCATCATGACTTTAACTGTGGTTCAATTTAATAGTGTTTCTATTGCATCATGAATCAAATGGCAATGTGTCTTTAAAATGAAAACACATTTTGTTGTCTAATGCACGTTAAAAAGTCATGTTTCACACAATAGAATTTACATCTCTACCTTACAATACAAACCGAAACAAACCTTTGTTTCAGTTGAATTCAGTACCAAGTACCAATTCAACTGAAACAAGTTTGAAATAGCATAAAGGAAATCACTATTCCTCATAATGATCAACATCATACAAATTTAGTACCAATTCAATCGAACCAAACTTGAAATAGCATAAAAAGAATCACTATCCCTTACAATGATTAACAAACATCATACAAATTCAGAACTAATTCAACTTAAACAAACCTGAAACAGCATAAAAAAAACACTCCCTCACAATGATCAACATCATACAAAGTGTACCAATTCAACTGAACAAACCCGAAATTGCATCAAAAGAATTACTATCCCTCAGAATGATCAACATCATATATATTAAGTATATTCATCACAAGTAATCACTATCCTTCACAATGATCAACATCACTATCCCTCACAATGTTCAACATCACTAGTTCAAGTAATTACTATATTCATCCCAATAGTTTTCAAATTTGACCACATCAATTTAGTCATATTTTTTACTGCTTATCCCATCCTTCACATTTTCAATCAAGTCATACAAATTGGAGGTAGGGTAGCTTGTGCCAGAAATTAAGGTTGTGATATCATAAAAAGACAATAAGAAATTTTGAATTTTTTTAGCCATCTCCCACTTTTCTTCTGAAGGACAATATTTGTAACATTTATCAACCATGTGACAAAAGTTGACAAGCTTGCTATTTATCCTCCAATTCAAGTATACAAAATGGACAGTCAAAGATATGAAACCCTCAATATTAAAAAATATCCATAAATCAGAAGTAAAGAAAATCCTACTAGAAATGGAAACAAGTAGATTCTTAAGCATTATCTTTTATTTCATGTATATTCTCCTAATATCAACCTTAATAGTGTTTCTTGAAATCATAATTTCATTCAAACTCAAGCAACTTATCCAAATCCTAAATTCAGGATACTCAACAAATTTATAGGGCAAATTGTTCCTAACTATTAGATGATGGCTCAACCCATTATGTATTTTTGGGCTTGGTCCATTATCATTATAAATAAACTATCCTTTGTGTTGGGCTTGGTCCATTATCATTATAAATAAACTATCCTTTGTGTAGGTTTTACACAAGGGAGATTAATCCAAAACCTATTTTTCATCTTATTTTACATGGTATCTAGAGCTTAGGTTAGTTTACTGTAGTCATTGTTCTACCACTCATTGTCGTCGCCTCCGTCGCTGCGGTCGCCGGAGTTGGTGCTTTGTCCGATGACCAGACGATTTTGTTCGTCTCGGCCAGGCGACTCCAACGTCGTAGACATCGCCACCATCGGAGCTCTCACGCGCCTCCACGCGTCGTCGCAAGCTCTGCCAGCCGCCACTTCTCCGTTGCGCATGACGACGTGTCGTCGGCCGTTTGTTGCGCCGATCACCTTCGCCTGAGTCGCTTTCTTGAGCTCTTTCTGGATATGTGGTTGTTGTATCAATTGAAGAACCTTGAAAATTTAGGGTTTCTCCCTTTATGGCTTCTTTCGTTGGCACTTCGGTTGTGTCGTCTTCAAGCACCCCTCTGTCTAAACCTTCTGTTTATACCAACTACATTAATGTGCATTTATCCATTGACAAGTTGGATGGCATAAATTACGCGACATGGGCATCCGATATCAAACTTTGGCTCAAGAGTCAAGGATATGAAGATCATCTCACCTAGAGTGTGGCTACAGTTGTTGTAGATGAAGTTTCCCGCTGGACGAAAATTGATGCCCAATTATGCATTGTCATTAAGTCCACCATTAACTCTAGCCGAAGAACTTGAGCAACGATCAAAGTTTTATATGTTGTTGGCATCACATGGTCTTTCTGATGAATATTCCCATGTGCACGAGCAAATTTTTGGGTCTCCTGTTGTGCCCAACTTCACTACTACTAGTTCTGCCCTTTTACGTGTTCTAAGAAAACAAGTCATTGATACAACTACTTGTGCTGATGATTCCTTAGTCTTGGCCTCTTCGCGGGATGATCGCAATCGTTCTCGCAAGTTACGACCCAAGTGTGACCATTGTGGCAAGTTAGGCCACAAGATTGACAAGTGTTATGCTCTTCATGGACGTCCTCCTCGGTCTGCTGCAGTGGTTCACTCTGATCCTCCTCCCCGATCAACGACTGTGGATCCTGCTTCATTTGATACCGCATGGCATCTTGCCATTTTCAATGACTTTCTCAAATGGTATGAAGAACACCAGAGTTCTATTTCCACTACATTTGTCTTTGTTGCACGCACAGGTACATCATTTGTTGGCCTGACTCACTCTGATTCTCTTGGTCCTTGGGTTATTGACTCAGGCGCCACAGATCATAACAAATCTTTGTTTTCTTCTTTGTCTTGTTCGGATCATTTACCCTCAGTTATAATGGCTGATGGGTCTAGAGTCTCATCTCATGATGTTGGTACTGTTAATATTTTTCCATCCATATCCATTGATCATGTTCTTTATGTCCCTAGGTCTCCATTCAATTTATTATCTATCAGTTGTCTAACTCGTTCTCTTGATTGTGTTATTTTCTTTACCAAAGATTTTGTTTGTTTACAAGACCGGAGTTCGAGACACATGATTGGCACCGAATGTGAATCTCATGGTTTGTATCATCTTCGTCCTCCTTCACATGTTGGCGTAGCTATGGAATCACCATCTCTCCTTCATGCTCAATTTGGTCATCCCAACCTTTTCAAACTGCAACAACTTGTCCCCAACTTGTCCAAGTTATCTAGTTTGTCGTGTGAGTCTTGTCAATTAGGAAAACATAGTCGTAGTTCTTTTCCTTGTAGTGTCTCACAACGAGCTTTGTCCCCTTTTGCATTAGTTCATTATGACATTTGGGGACCTAGTCATGTTAAGTCTATTTTAGGTTTTCAGTATTTTGTTACTTTTATTGATGATTATTCAAGATATACTTGGTTATATTTAGGTTAAAATACTCCCTTGGTCCACGTTTTTGTTCAAAATTCTCAAATAGGTCCTAAGATTTTTTGTAGGTTCAATTAGGTCCATTCCGTTAATATGATGTTAAAGGTGTTAAGAATGTGTCACGTGCTACTCATTTGTTCTGATTTTTTTTTTAATTTTTTTTTAATTGTCTAAGTACTTTGAGTTTGGTTCCTTGTTGATAACTTATTATGGTGTGCCACTTCCTAAACTTCTGAAAAGTTTCAATCTTACTTTTCAAGATATAGATCCACACATTCCTTAAAGAATTGTCACTGATGGTGGGGAAATAAGACCCTCCATAATGAATGATCATGTTTGTGATTCTCAAACTTCAATCTATGGGACTTTCTCAATTAGCACTAATCGCATAACTATAACTCCTCTAACCTATAACCTCCTAGTAGGTTTTGCTTCCTCAGATCCATCAAACCCCATTTCATTGTCGTGCCTCAACTTTAGGTGCCAAAACTTCGGCTTATGTTGCATCATCTTGCTAGTCACATACGCATTTATGATCACAATTGAATCGTTTCATATGTAAAAGTAATTTTTGTTTTCAACCCCCTAGCAATTGTAGATGCTCCCATTGTCATAATTTACTCAATCTTGATCGTCAAACCCATAGGATCAAACATATTGATTAACAACAGATTCTTTTTGAGTTCTGCAACATAATCTTGCGCCTTACATGCTTTATTGTTTTTCGAAAGAACCATTCCTTATTCTTTCAATTTCAAGGTCTTAAATGTGTTGAGTGTATGTTGAGTCCATGACCCATCTACTCTGTGTCTTAGACTCATACACCATTAAATCCTTGCAAACTCAGACATTCCTCTTGAAATGATATTTTTTTCCTTTCTCATTTATTTCTTTCTTCGGACAATTTGACTTGAAATGACCTTATTGCAATTGTAACACTCAATATTTGCCATTCATTAGACGAATACTTTGATAACTTCTTTCCCTTACACCTTTTCCTCTTCTTCCTCATTAACTTCAAAACATTTAAACGTAACCTATTGTCGTCAGCTTTAGGTTTTTGAAGATTATGTAGCCCCTTATGCTTGATTGAGGTGTCCACTTCCTCTAACTTAATGTTTTGTTACTCCCGAAGTGGATTTCCAATCATCAACATCAGAAGTTTACATCACACATAATTGTAAGAGAAAATGATGTAGAGGCACTGGTAGGTTGTATATGAAGTTATTACTTTAAAATTATATGTAAAACAAAGTATAGAAATACAGATATAATTTAAATTTTCATTTTTAAATTTCATTTCTTAAGAAAACAAAGTTAGTTATGACATCTATAACTTCAATGTATAATAAATAACTTATTATATGACTTTTATAATGAATGATTTTATATAAATTATAATAATAATATATTATTTATAAGAAATTAAAATATAACATAATAAGAAAATGTGTACACCCATTTTCATATTTTATTGTATTTTCAGTAATATATATAGTAAAAATAAATTAAATAATGTTATTAAAAATAAAAATATTAATAAAACATAATATAATTTTTATAAAAAGTAATTATAAAAATAAACAATTTTTAGATTTTTTATTATTTAAATTGTTCTTTTATGATTAATTATTTGAATTTAAGAATAGTTATTAAAAGAGTAAAATTGAAAAATAGTTTTTTATTTTTAAAATTTTAAAAAAGTAGTTATTGAAAAATTAAATTGAAAAAATTGTTTATTTAAATTTCAAGAATTATTAAAATGATAAAATTGAAAAAAAAACGTGGGTATTAAAAAAGTCAATTTTCTTTATTATTACTAGCGAAAATACAAATGTTATCGTGTTTGTGTTCGTATTTTTTAAAAATATATAATTTACTTTTAAGATAGTTGTTAAATGTAAAATTAGAAAAATAAAATGTGTAAAATAAGTTTTTAAAATAACTGTTAAAAACAAAAAATACTTTTAGAATATCGGTTAAATATAAACTATTAATAAAATAATTAATTTTTAAAATAATTAAAGGTAAAACTTGAACAACGAATTGTTGAGATAAAAGAGGGTATCCTCTTTTTAAAATAACTAGTATACTGACCGGAGTGTATTTGTTTTAAATATTAAAATAATAAAATAGTGAAAGTATTATGTAATGAAATATTATGAAAATTAAGTTATTTGTTGTAAATATTGTTATTAAAGTAATTAGTAAATCTAAGTGATGCAATAGTAATTTCAATTTTAAATATAATAAATAGAATTGATATCACAATATAATATAGTTAATTAATTTTACGAAATAATTATAATAGTCTATGATTCGTGCAAACATTTTTTTTACTTTTTTTATTTTAATTTTTTTTAAAATAATAATATAATTGTTATCATATTTATTTAACCATTACAAATACTAATAATAATATTAATATAAATTATAAATTATAAAATTTTTAAAGGATTAAAACTCTATTTAACAAAATTATTTAGTATAACAATGTTTTCCATAATTAAAAAAAGCACACTTATAATAATTACACCATTATAAATAGTAATAATAATAAAAAAAATAATAATAATACCAATAATAATAATAATATTTATGCTATAAATATTAATACTAATGCTAACATTAAGGTTAATGTCAACTATAATAATTTATAATTATATATAAAGATATATTAACAACAAAACAAATAAAAATGACAAGTAATTGAAATATGACCCTCTAGTAAATTAATTTAAGATATGTGTCTAACTATAATAATAATAATAATCTATAACAATATATAAAGGAGATTCCCCTTTTTGTGTCCACATTTCAAATACCAATTTTACCCTTTAAATATAATAATTTATTAAATTTTTAAAAATTGACCGTTATTTTTACAAGTTTTTGATAAAATCGGTTATCTCTGATTCTTTTCTTCTTCTTTATTTATCAATGGTTATTCTTTCATCTATTAAGATATATTTCACTTACTTATATATTAACTTAATAACATTACAATATTATCACCTACTTATATAATATTACGCATATTTAAAAAATGTATACACACTGGCGCGATAACGTCTGTATTTATGCTAGTAGTAGTAGTAATAATAATAATAATAATAATAATAATAATAATAATAATAATAATAATAATAATAATACCATTGTAATAATATCTTGTAGTGATAAAAATAATAATAATAATAATATAATAACTACATATATAAAGAGATATACATTTGTTGTGTCTTCATTTGTTTATACAATTTTAACCTCTTAATTATTATTTGTTAAATTAAAATAATTATTCATAATAAAAATTATTTGTCTATTTTATCATTTTAATAATTTTATTAACTATTTTTTTAATTCAAATAATTACACTGATATAAAAGTAAAATGAACAAAAAAACAAATAAAAAATACAAGTAATTGAGATATGATCCCGTAATAAATAAATGTAAAATATATGTTTAACTATAATAATAATAATAATAATAATAATAATAATAATAATAATAATAATAATAATAATAATAATAATAATAATAACACTAAAATAATATCGCATAATTTATAAAAAATAATAATAATAATAATACAACTACATATATAGAGATAAACATCTTTTGTGTTCTCTTTTGTTTTTTCAATTTTATCCTCTTAATTGTTGTTTTAAACTTAAATAATTATTTAAAATAAAAAAAATATTTTTCAGTTTTATTATTTTACTAATTTTAGTAACTATTTTTTGAATTTAAATAATTATTCAAATGTAAAGATAAATAAACAGCAAAACAAATAAAATGGTTAAGTAATTGAAACATAATTCATAAATAGTAAATAAAAGTAAAATGTGTATGTAACCATAATAATAAAAACAATAATAATAATAATAAATATTATAATAATTATAGTTCTAATTAATAATAATAGTAGTAATATAATAATAGAAATCATCGTAGTTAATAATGATAATAATAATACTTATAGTAATACTGATCATAATAATTATAGTTGATAACAATAATTATAGTTAATAATAATAATTATTATTATAATTAAAGCTGATAATAATAATAATAATAATAATGATAATAATTTGATAATAATAACAATAATATAAAAATAAAATAATAAATATCATGAAAATTAGGTTATACTGTTGTAAATGTTATTATTGATGAAATGAAGTTGTAAATTCAGTTTTAATTATAATTAATAAAATTAATATCATAATATGGTGGAGTTAATTGATTTTACAAAATAATTATAATAGTATATGACCGGTGTGTGTACGCACATCTTTTTTATTTATTTCAAAACTGTTTAGAATAATAATATTATTGTTATTATATTTATTTAACCATTAAAAATAATAATAATATTATTAATATAAATTATAAATTTTTAAAAGATTAAAAATCTATTTAGCAAAAATATTTAGTATAATAACGTTTTTTATAATTAAAAAAGCACTTATATTAATAACATCATTATGAATAATAATAATAATAATAATAATAATAATAATAATGATACTAATAATAACAAAAAACTGATAATAATAATAATTTTTATACTATAAATATTAATGTCAATGCAAATATTAAGGCCAATGCTGATTTACTAATAATCTATAATTATATATAAAGATATACATCAACAACAAAACAATTAAGAATGACAACTAATTGAAATATGATCTCTAGTAAATAACATTAAGATTGTGTGTCTAACTATAATAGTAATAATATTATTATTATAATAATATCCCGTTGTGATAATAATAATAATACCATTATAATAATATACTGTAGTGATAATAATAATAATAATAATAATAATAATAATAGTAATAATAATAATAATCCACTAACTAAATATATAAAGAGAAACACATTTTTATGACATTTTTTTGTTTTTACAATTTTATCCTCTTAATATTATTTATTAAATTTAAATAATTATTCATAATAAAAAATATTTGTCAGTTTTATCATTCTACAAATTTTAGTAACTATTTTTTTTGAATTCAAAAAATACCAAGATATAGAGATAAAATGAATAACAAAACAAATACAAATAGCAAGTAATTGAAATATGATCATGTAGTAAATAAAACTAAAATATGTGTCTAACTATAATAATAATAATAATAATAATAATAATAATAATGTCACTGTAATAATATCGCATAGTGATAAAAAAATAATACTAATACTACTACTAATAAGAATATTAATATTAATACAACTACGTATATAAAGAGATAAACATATTTGGTATCCTTTTTATTTTATCAATTTTATCCTCTTAATTATTATATTTTAAATTTAAATAATTATTTATAATAAAAAAAATATTTTTCAGTTTTATTATTTTACTAATTTTAGTAACTATTTTTTAAATTTAAATAATTTTTCAAATGGAAAGATAAATGAACAATAAAACAAAATAAAAATGACAAGTAATTGAAAGATGATTCCTACATATTATATTAAGTAAAAGTAAAATTTGATCTAACAAAAATAATAAAAACAATAATAATAATAATAACTATTATAATAATTATAGTTCTTATTATTATTAATAATATTAGTAATATAATAATAGAAATAATTATAATTAATAATAATGATAATAATATCCATAGTTGATAGTAATAATGATTATTAATTATAGTTGATAATAATAACCTGTGACGGATCTTGACCAATAATTTTGGAGAAGCCAAAATAATTTATAGTAACAAATTTTGAACTCATCAATAATTTATTCAAAATAAAAATCTCCAGTTATTCCTTTTTGAATGTAAATAACCATGTTGTGTTCAAGAAATTCATCTTTCATCTTATTCTGAATTTTGTTTTAATAATCTTCATTATAGAAAATGAAACATTAAGAGTTAAATAAAATGAATTAGACAATCAATCAAGTAAAATATCTTTAATTTGTTTATTTTTGTCAAAGATTGACATAATTCAATAATGGTCGACAAATCCTTCAAATTTGAATGGGTATGAACATCAATAATGAAATGTTGGAGTGAAATTTTAAACTAATCATATATTTATCAATATACCTATTTTTTTAGTTTAAGACAAAGAAATAATTTATCATAATCTAATAAAAGTTGAGACATAATTGCTAACAAAAATATATAATAGTAATAATATTATATATTACAAATAAGAATAATCACTTTACTACTAATAATGTTAAAATAATAATAGTAATAATATATAATAGTAACATATAATAATAATAATAACAATAATAATAATAATTATTATTATTATAATACTAATATTTGTTATAATTTGACTACTATCGCTATAAATAATATTTATAATAATATTATTATTAATAATTAAAAATATTAATACTTATAAAAATATTACAAATAATAATATTATTTATAATTAATATTATAGTTGAAATCATAAATAAATGAAAAAATAAAAACAAATTGACTTTTGTAAGATTTGAATTTGGGTCCTTTTGTACCAAAGTTTTAAAATGACAAAAAAACTAATTTTTATGACGTGTTAATAAAAGAAAATAGGTAATATAGTAATTTTGATAGTATCTTCTTTTCTTAAAAGTAAAACTGAAATAACGAAATGTGGAGATAAAATAGTATATTTTATTTATACATTAAATATATTAATATATATTTCTTATAGATAAAATAATAATAATAATAATTATATTATTGTTGTTTATAAGAGAATATAAGACAACATAATAATAAGAAAATATGGAGATCCATCATTTGCATATTGTGTTTTATTTTCTAGTGTATGTGTGTCAACTTTTTTAACTATAGTCAAAATTTATTAAATTATGAAATAACTTTTAATTATTAAAAGTAAAATGATTTTTATAAAAATTAATTATAGAAAATAAAGGAAATTATATATTTTTTATTATATAAAATATTTTTTATTGTGAATAATTTGTTAAATTTAAAAAATAGTTACTAAAAGAGTAAAATTGAAAAATATTTTTTTAATTTTCGGTAATTATTTGAATTTTAAAAAACAGATAATTATTATAAAGGTAAAATTTTAAAAATTATTTATTTCAATTTTAACAATTAATTATTTAAACGGTAAAATTGTGAAAGAATTATGGGCATGAAAAGGTGAATCCATTTATATAGGGTTTTTTATGAATAATTAGTTCAATTTTAAAAAAAGTGGTTATTAAAAGAGTAAAATTGTGAGATCCTTTTTTTTTTCTCTCTTTCTTTTCTCCTCTGCCTACTCACAGAACCCACACTATTCTTAAAACCACTCATAGGCTTTGCATTCACCTTCTTGTTTTCCACTTCTCTCTAACTAGAGGACTTGAGCTTCCATTCTAATATATCCTCCATTCTTGTTGCAGCAAGCGAACTTGAGATCAGAACAAAACATCTTCCCCAAGTTGAGTTTCCTTCCTATCCATGTAAGTCAATTTTAGTTTCCCCAATTCTCTTCAAATTTTGAATTCTGGAGTTCCATTATTGCTAAATCGAATTAGGATCCTATTCTCACTTTGTGAACCTATATTCCAGTTCCTTAGGTTGTGAAATTGAAGTGCCTCACGGTTGGAAGTTATCCTTGCTAGTGGGTGATTGTTAGAGGTAAGGGAAGCTAACCTTTTTCTTAAATTTCGTACAGAAATATGTTTTTATGACTTTTAATTGTGTGATTGAGTGTTGAATTGGTGCTTGAACTGTATAATTGGGTGTGTGATTGATTTGTGCGAAAATTATGGGCTTTTGCATGTGGGAACAGATTGGGAATCCTGCGCGAATTGTCGCCTAGGCAAGCTGGTTTCGCTTGAGCGAGAGACACTTTCGTCTAAGCGAAACTACTTGGCCTGAGTGAGAATTCGCCCAAATTTTAATTGCCCTCTGTTTGGAGCCTCGCTCAGGCGAGAATGACCTGCCTAAGTGAGATACCTCTCTCGCTTGAACGAGATCTTCTAGCTTGAGTGAGAACCACTGCAACTGAATGTTTATTTCTCTGTTTTAAATGGATGAAATTGTAATTTAATGAGATAAATGTGAAATTTGTTCATGATTTGCTTTGACTGTTGTGGCAGGTAGTATGTGTGGTGAAACTGTATAATTTTGGATTATGAGAAGATGTGGTTGAACTACAATTTCAAGGGAAATTCCAATGAGTATGTTAGTGTGTCGAAGGACATGAAGACTCACTATTGGTTGGTATCCTGAAACTCCAATAATCATTCACGCTCAGATAGAGCATAATGGATTATGTCGTGAGGAGTAGCAGGAGGTCCTAGTCTTTGGACTTAATCAGTCTTAGACGCGAATGGGGCTTACCCTGGGAGTGGTTGAGTGATAACCCCTTGAGCCCAAACTCTGCAGAGTTTGGGAACCGTCACAGGTGCACGCCACCAAGAGATCCAATGTCGCTTACATAATCTGTATATTGAGTCTAAAGTCATGTATTTGTGTTGTGTTGTAGTGGTTTAAGTAATTCTGATGAATGTCAAAAATGCTTGCTTGGTATTCATAATTGAACTGCATGATCCTTCTTAATAAAGTTAGCTTACCCTTTTTGCATGTGTTGTTCTCTTTGTATGTTCTCTCCTTTGCAATGATCACCTACTAATTGGTGTGAGCAAAGAAAGATTTAGGTGAAGACACCCCCCCTCTTGGACAGGAGTTGATCCGTGACTTGGATATCCAGCAGTAGTTTTTGGATTATGCTCTATTGAGTTTTGGATGTACACGTTAAGTCTTCCTTAGTATAGGTTGTACATGTTGTTAGTGACTTATATGGTTATTTTGGATGACTATATTAACACTTTGTACTGGCCTATTCTGACTATCTGCTTTGCTCTGACTATCTGCTTTGCTTGATCGTGATATAATGTTTTATTTAGTAGTATAAAAACTATTAAATGAGATGTTAAAAAAATAATCTTCTTTTATTTTGTGTAATTATTTAAACTTAAAAAGGTAGTTATTAGAAAGGTAAAATTTAAAAAAAAAACGTGAACATTAAAATAGTTAATTTTCTTTATTCGTTGTATAGATTATGATTCAAAATGTGATCATGTGTGTTCATTTTCTTTTATGATATAATAAAATTTTGGTTAAAAATGTTTTTTTCCCCTTAACTTTGTAGTAAAAATCGTAATTAGTCATTCTTCACAACTTTGATATAATTTAGTCCTCAAATCTTATTATAAATGCGTAAATTTAGTTATTTTAACCAAATTTTATTTTAGCAAAATTTGGTTAAAATAACTAAATCTACATATTTCTAAGGTTGAAAACTAAATTGGACTAAAGTCTTCAAGATTGACTAATATAAATTTTATCTCTGAAAGTAAATAGACAAAAAACATATTTAACCATATTTTTTATTAGACTATAGAATTATTATTAATTATTAAAATGAAAATATCAAAAAGTTATAAAATACATTTATAATTATATATAACGATGATTATCTCTTTTGTGTTCACAATCACTTATAATTATTAAATTTTTTAAAGACTAACAATTATTTTTATATATTTTTTTATAAAATTATTCTATTAGTTATATTTTTTTCTTTTTTTTAATTTATTCCCCTTTATTTTTAATAAATATAAATTTATTTTTTATATCAATTTGATAATAATATTATGATTTACTAATATAAAAGACGTGTACATAATGCATGCTTTTACACTAATTATAAACATAAGTAAATAATCATTACAACATTATTGTAAATATTTTTTTTTTGTATATGTAATTTTGTTAATATAAATAATTATTTGAATTAAAAACAATTTACTAAAATTGTAAAATTAAAAATATTTTTGTTTATCCATTTTAAATAATTATTTGTTAAAAAAACTAGTTACGAATAAGATGAAACTTAAAAAGAATTTTGTTTTGTAAAAAAAATAAATTGTGAAAATACATTTACATATGTATATTTGTTATTTTTTTACATGATAATAAAATACACTAAAATTATTATTATTTTGATTGTTACTATTACAAAACTTAATATAAATAATTTTATAACTTTATTATAAATATTTTTTTTCCTTTATGTAGGTAGCTTTATAATTAAAAAATAATTGTTTAAAAGAATGTCAAATTAAAAAATAGTTAAATTTAAGAAGATTTAATTATGTTTTAAGTTCTTGATGAATTTAAAAATTTTGAACTGAGTCCATGATAAATTTTCATGGTGGTATTAAGTACTCAATAAATTTAAATATTTTTTTTCAATAGAATCTTAAATTTTAAACAACTTTCCTATTAACGAGGTGATGTGGCATTTAAGTAACCAATGTAGTTACTATTTTGCGGAGTCACTATCGTTACATATTATTATATTATTATATTATTTTATTATTTTATAATTCATAATTTGTAATTTATAATTTATAATTTTATAATTGTTAATTTTATGCTTTTATAATTTAGTAATTTAAATCAAAATTGTATAATTATAAAATTAGGATTTTATGAAATATAAAATTATGATATATTTTTAATTTTTATTTAACTCATAAAATGATAATTTTATAATTATATAATTTTGAATTCAAATAATAAAATTATAAATATTTAAATATTTAAAATTATAAATTTTAAATTTTAAAATAATAAAATAACAAAATAACATGTGATTAGACAACGTAATATAACAAAAAATAACTAGGTTAATATCTTAAGAGACTCATCACCCAGTTAATAAAGAAAGTTAATAGTGAAACTCAATGAAGAAAGTTAAATTTATTAAATACTTAATATATTAAATACTTAATAGATCACAAAATTCGATCATAACTCAGTTAAAGTTCCTAAATTTAATAAGAGACTTAAAATATAAATTGTTTAAAAAATAATTATTTAGAAGATAAAACTAATAAAAGAATTATTTTAATTATAAAACATATTTAAAGAATCTATTAAAAATAATAGTAAACATAAATAATCTTTTATATATATAAATATAATAATATTAACTATTTGAATATAAATAATATTAAAAGAAAACTGTATACATAAAATAATAAATATTCTTTATTAATAGAGTGAATAAATATAAATAATTTATCTTCTATGATTTAAATTATATTATGACAATTATTTTTTGCATCCTACCATTTCTCTTTTCTTAGATCTATCGTTTCTCCGGTTATTTTTGAAATTTATTTTCTAAAATACAATAATTTTTTTTTTCTAAAAATCAATCGTTTCTTCTTTTAGGAAAAACATTTTTCAGAAGCTTTTGACGGTGGAAGAGGTAAAATTTGATGGAGTGAAGAAACTTTAGCCGTAATTTGATTGTAATAGGAATGACCTACGCCTTTGCCGAAGAACATGTTTCCACTCGTCGTTCTATAAAGATTTTTTGTTTTATTTTTTTTTTTTCTGAGAAAGTTCAGAGGACCACCGTGTTGTTTTTTTCCCTCCAAAATATATGATTGATGGGTACCTTGCACCGGCACCGGTTATCCCTAATAATAATGAAAATTGTAATAAGCCTAGTTAAAATGCATAAAATGTTGCGTGTGATTGGGTAACACCTTTATAAGATCACTAATTGCTGCTTTAGTTGGTGTTTAAGAAAACCCTCCGGCCATTCTAACCTCAAACCCTAAAACTGTAACGGTCGCATAGATTCGCCAAATCCACCGCCGCCGGTTCAACTCAAAACTCATCTCTCCCTTTATTCGAGGTTTCTTTCTTCAATCACTCTCTCGCTCTTCATTTTTCAATGACACTCTGTATGAATCTGACCCCTCTGTTATGCGTTGTTGTGTTTTTATTTTCAGCGGGAAGGAGGGTTGCTAGTTTGTTTCATCTTATGTTGTTTTATGTAAACAAAGTAGAAATAAAAAAGAAAAGAGATGTTCTTGTGAAACTCGGTAGGAGAATAGTTATGTGCAGTTAATTATGGATTCATAATAATGACAGAATTTTTATTTTCTTTTTATAATGTTTGTTGGGTTTCTGTTTATGTAAAGTTTGTGTTTTTTTCTATTCAGTTGTTATTTCTTGGTGTGGATTAGTGAATGTATGACCATGCTTTTTAAAATGAATCTGCAGTTTTGCTTTTGGCCGCAGTGTCGAGGTTTTGGACACCTGGAAACCGCATGGAGGTTGCAGTTGTGGTCAAACATTTTTTCTGTAACTTCCCGCAGTATCAAGGATGGGGCTGAAACACAACTGCCGCCATAATTTAAAACTTTGTTTAGAACACCATTAGGAGTTTTGAAACTCTGTGTGGCTGTTTTGGGCTGATATCGTGTTAACTGACTATTCTTGCAGGCCTTTAGGGGAAGTGACTGAAAGAGGCTTTGGCAATAGATTGGAGTGTAGGTTAGATTCAGTTGGTACATTCAATTAGAAAACTTAAGATTATTGTAAGATATATAGATACAAAGAAACGAGGATTTGCTGGGTGGTCATGTAAGATATTTAGATATAGAGAGAGGTGTTTTTTGGGGGTGATCTTAGATTATCAGTATTAGTTTGGCAGTGTATTTAGGCCTCTGCATATTTCTTGTCTAGGAGGTGTTTTTCCATTTTGAGATCCGTGATTGATGGATGTAGTAAATGATTTGCATATGGGAGGTTCAACCAGTACAGAGGACGTAAATTTGTCACAGAAGCGGAAAGCGCCGAAAAGGAAGAAAGAAGGTAATGCTGTTCAGTGTGAAGGTCCTGATTTTTCACTGGATAATTCTTCACCGAAGATGGATGGTACTGTAAATCACCCATTGCCTAATTTCGTAAGTTGCCTAATTGTAGAATTTAATTCGACGAAGCAGAATGAGAAGACCAAACGGAAGAAGACAACACATGACCCTATTGAAGGCAATAATAGCGGTTGTGGCACTTCAGAGAATATTTTTTCACCAAAAGCTTCTGTTCCTGCATTGGATATGCTGTCAGGACATCCAATTCAATGTTTTTCCACTGATCCAATAACAAGTCAATCTTGTGAGGAAGTGGGTTTTTGTCAGGGAGATCATGAAGAAAAGGAGCAAAAGATGAGCAATACAACTGCAGCAAAAGCTTCCACACCGGCAGGGGATATGCTTTCAGGACATCCAATTCAAGGCCTTTCCACTGATCCAATAACAAGTCAATCTATTGAGGGAGTGGGTTTTTGTCAGGCAGATCACGAAGAAAAGGAGCAAAAGATGATCAATACAACTGCAGCGAAAGCTTCCTCACCTGCATTGGATATGTTGTCAGGACATCCAGTTCAATCTTTTTCCACTGATCCAATAACATGTCAAGCTTGTGAGGAAGTGGGTTTTTGTCAAGGAGATCATGAAGAAAAGGAGCAGAAGACGGTGGATACAACTGCAGAAAAGCAGCACAACGTTCCAGAAGTAAGCTGCTACCACATTTCTGTTGCAGCAAGTCCTGAGCCTTTTGCGAAAGAGTGTGTGCCAGAAATTAGTATAGAGCATAGCATAAATGATAACATTTCCAACCCGGAGGATAAGAATAGTTTTCTAAATGGTACAAGTCCGATGAAAGAAGATGTTTATGACCCAACAGATAAAAACATATGTTACAAAGCCTGTGCAAGGAGACAAATGGTTAATGCTGATTGTAGGAGAAGCAGTGGTGACCACAGTCCTGAAAATCCTAACAAGGAACCGACTTTTCAGGATCATGACAAGGATTGTTCACACCAACTTTCTGATGGATCATTGAGAGTTGGCATGATAGATGAAGAGACAAAACTTTCATTTGATCAAGTTACCTCACATAATGGAGCAGCAGCTGAGGAAATAAAGTTGAGCACTGACATCATTGATGAGCGAAGATTTATGACTACTGTTGTAGACATTCCTGTGGAGCATCTCGAAGCAGGTGGTAGACAACTGGATGATACAGAGATTACAAGAAGTAATCTGTGTTGTGCAGGTGATGTTTCTGATTTAAGATTAGACACAGTAAGATATGATCATTTAAAGATTTTATAATTCTCATTGTTGGTTTTGCAGGTGAGCAAATAGAGTTGACCACTGACAACATTAATGAGCAAACATCTATGACTGCCTCATCTGCAGTTGGCATTCATGTGGAGCAAGTTGAAACTAATGGTAGACAGCTAGATCATTCGGAGATTACAAGAAATGATCTATGTTGTGCAGGTGATGTTTCTGATTTAATCTTAGACACAGTAAGAGATGGTCATTTAAAGATTTCACAATTCTCACTAGACAGAAGTGGTTTGGGGACCCCAAAGAAGAAGCTTCTCATCCTTGATGTGAATGGACTGCTTGCTGATTTTGTCAGTATCGATGTCACTAGTACAAGATATAGACGAGAACCAGAGCCAGATTTTATACTGAAAGGGAGAAAAGGTAACATGAGCAAATATCTGGTTTCCTCATTTCAAATTTCATATTTTGGTCCAGGTTGAATTTGAGTGCCATGTTATTTTTTCCTTTTGCAGTCTACAAGAGACCCTTTTGCAAGGATTTTCTACAGTTTTGCTTTGACAGATTTCATGTAGGAGTATGGTCTTCTAGAGCCAAGTATTTCCCATTCTATGACTATTTATTTTTATTGTTTTGACGTAGGCTTGAGTTGCAATCAAAGACTTTTCGAATTTTATTTAAGCAATAGAAAAATGGTCTTCATACATTATTTTACTTTGCCACTATTGGCAGGTTCAATGTTGAGGAAGCTATCAAATTTCTTATGGGGAAATCTGCATCCAAACTTCTCTTTTGTTGGGTAATCTGATCTTAACTCTTTTGTATCTTTTAGTATTTTTTTTAGGGGCTTTTGGTACGGTATAGTAAGTCTGCAATAAATAATTTCTTTTCCTCAACCTAGTCATAGGAATTAGGTACATCTTCTATCTATTTAGGTGTACTCTAACAATTTTACTCTAAATGGTCTTTTGTTTTATGTGGGCCAGATGTGGAAGGGTTATTTGAATTGATTTTGTAATTCCTTGCATATCTATTAAATAGGATATTTTGTTAATGAAAACAACTTGTTAATTTAAAAAATTGCTGTCTGTCACCTATTTAATTTTTCTCATTTAACATCTTGTGTCTCTGCAGTACGGCTTGTTATATTTTTGCTTCCTGACTGACTCTTATGCCTTCTCGTCTGCAGGCTTTTCTATATCATTAGTTTATGTTTTAATTATCAGTACCCAAAAAGAACGTACATTGGCGACATTTAAATATATGGAGTTACATGATATTATAATAAATGTCAATCAACAAGAAAAATATATAGCACTGCCAGCCTTTTAATTATGGTTGTCCTTTGTTTGAATTTTGAGGGTGTGTATGGATTTTGATTTAGGCAAAGCGGATGGGGTGATATTGTAAATCATAACTACATTGTAGTAAGATAGTTTGTGTTTCATCACTATAAATGCAGTTTTAGCCTGTAAATGGCTACTGTCATCTTCATTCCTTCTTGGAATTTCTGTAGAAGCTATTAATCTTTTTGTATAATGTGATATGCAGAATCAGTCCCACTGTACTACAACTGAATTCGCTACTGTTGAGAATATACACAAGCCCCTTGTGTTGAAGGAACTTAGAAAGTTGTGGGAAAAGGAAGATCCCAATCTACCATGGGAGAAGGGAGAGTTTAACGAGTCCAACACATTATTATTGGATGACTCCCCTTACAAGGCCCTAATGAATCCTGTAAGCTCTCTTGTTTTGTTTTCCCTTTATGCAGTAAGCTTTACTTTCTGCTGTTGTCATTTCAACCTTGCAATTTATTTTCAGATGCATTCAGCTATATTTCCCTATTCTTACCGATACCGCAACACCAGAGACTCAGAATTAGGTAGGACATTCTTCTGCTCATCTTCCTCTCCTATATAACACATGCTCCCTTTTTCAAATAACAAATTCTTTAATCATATTGATGTGAAATTCATGTTAAGCCTCTCATTCTTGTGTTCACAGGACCAGGAGGTGATCTTCGGATTTATCTAGAAGGGTTGGCTTTAGCCGAGAATGTAAGAAACTACGTGTCAGAAAATCCTTTTGGCCAACGACCGATAAGAGAATCAAATCTATCCTGGGGTTACTACCGTAGAGTTATAGAATCAGTTCAAAAGAAGCGATGGAGGAGATAATTGCTTACATAACAATGCATGATGAAAGCTCAGACATGATGGGGGTTCTCATTCACATTGATGATTCAGGCACTGCATTTGTTTAATCACTCTGGTGAATGAAATGACGTTCAGTTTTGACTTAAAATAGATCAGTTTTGTTTACTTGCTACTTAGCCAGAATGACTAGCAGGGCATATAGTTCAATTGTTTTCATAAATTTTTGACCTTCTTGGAACGTTTTTGGTTTGCCGTTGGAAATCACAGACCACTGAACTCTAGTTTAGAGCTGGTCAAAATTGGTTGTGGTTCACTATTTTGTGTAAAACTTGGATTAACAGAATAAACTAGAGTTTTATTTGAAGCCACTTCAGGTGACTTTTTGATCCACAGAAGAAGATGCAAGTCTATTAGGTATTATTTCCTTCTTCCATACATATCCTTTTTTGATAAGGGAGCTAGTTAATTATACAATGATTTTGAAAGTTAAAAAAATGATATTTAATGACCGAAGTTTATTTTAAGTTTTTAAAGGAGATTTCAGTCACTAAATATCATTTTTTTTATTTGCTTTTGCATTTTAAAAGATTATAATCTAATGCTCTCTTCTTTTTCTAGTCCTATGTTTTCTGTTAGTATTCCATATCTGTTTTGTCCTTTGAATACTGTGTTTATTTTTATTTTTTTCTAAAATCCTCTAAAAATTGGTTCTGCGTACGTATTTTTACAAAGTTGTGATATTTTTAGGGATCAGAAAGAGGGAAACACTAATGCATACTAGAAATGAAAGTCCTAATAGAACTATCGGTGTGAAAGGGAAAAAGGGTTTTGGGGGAAGCAAAAAGATAGTTAAAATCCATAATGTAGAGGAAAGCTAATAACAAGACTAATACTTACAAAATTGAAGTTTAAACTGTTTTAAGTTTTCTCTTAAAGTAAGAGAACTTGTTCAAAGAATTTTCAGATTTCTTTGAGAATGTACAGAGTTTCTAGGTTTGAGAAGGTTGTGTTTTTCTCTAGTAACACTTACCCTCCTTATCTATTATTTATGCTATTTATACACGTAGAAATATAAATTTTTATATTCAACGCAATTTGAAATTAAAATAATGTTCGATTATTTTTTCAAAATGCATTTCTTTGGTCATTTTGAAATTGGAATTTTTCATCTTTTTTCTTTGTTTTTTCATAATTTAGAGAATCTTGCAACTTTTTCTTGTTTTTCTTCTTTTCTTCATATTTCAAGGAATCTAACATTTTTTTTTTTACATTTTTTCTTCGTAATTTCTAATACGAATTGCTTTATTCTTTTTGGAAGACTTATGAATTAATCGCTAAGTCTCACCTATTTGTTGTCCATTATTATCATTAATTTTGGAAATGCTCAGGGCAGGGATTAATTCATTGTATGTTCAGTCCATAACTACTGTTTTTGACTTCTTTCAATAATTCTTTATTCTCATCATCAAACCCTAAGGAAGATAAAGCTTTAATTAATGAAACTTTTATTTTCGGTTTAGACTTACCCTTAAAATTCAGGTTCAACTCTTTGGATACTTCATTCTTCTTCTTCTGAGGGATAATGAACATAAGTTGTGAAATTTCTCTGCAAAGAATTCAATTTCTTTTACCCTAAGATAGATTCTAGTAGGATCTTATACCAAGGTTGTTGGTAATACAAATATAAGTAGGTGGGTCGAATGGTCCACAAAATCTCTTTTCAGTTCCAATCTTTAAAAGTTTAAGAAAATAGTCGACAACTCTTTTCCAGACTGTATAATTAACCTATGCAAAATCTAAAGTTCTAGAAGCATAATAAATAAGATGTGACCTGAGACATCACCTAATATATTATAGTTCGATGCATCACACATAAGATAAAGTTCAGTTAGAAGGTTGGATGATAAGAGTTCAGATATCCAAAGGCATCAACTCTATTCGTAGTAGATGTAGTTTTTGGATGGTTTAGCTTAATTCAGAAAAAGAAAGTCTTTTCCAATAACATTTCGAATCTAAAATCAAGAACAAAGATTCCTCTATTGTCAACCATTAAGTATAAAACTAAACCAAGATTTGGAAGAAACACATGCTTTTATATATATATATATATATATATATATATATATATATATATATATATATATATATATATATATATATATATATATATCTTAAAATCTCCCTTAATACATCCTACTCTATTATTTAAATTCAGCATCAACTTACTGCACTGGCCCAAATATGTTCGACGAATCAATTGACTTGGCTTATTCTATTGTAACCAAACATGCAGAGCATAAGACCATACATTTCAATTGACTTCGCAAATATTCTAAATTCAAAGATGGTAAGAGGTTATTTTTTTTATAGAAGTGACTTGACTTAGGATTGGTAAGTTGTGTTGTGTATCAAAAGATAACGGAAGAGCTATGCATTTAATGTTGCATAGAGCATTTAATGTATCTATGAGTTGAAGACAAATGTAAGATGAAGAAGAAGAACTTGTGCAACACCTCACAATACCTCTAAAAGGATTTACTACAACTGGTTTACTCTCAACATTTATTTAAATAAGACCTCTTTGAGGAAGAAAGGTTAAGGAAGTTAACAATAATGACAACATTAAAGCTCTTATATTCTTTATCAATCCTTTTGCCCTAGTTTGTGAGCAAGAAAATTGTTGTGTTCATTAGTAACTTAAAAATATATTTCTCATCTTGTATCCGTCTTAGGACGTTATCTCTTCTTGTGAGTGAAACATGTGATCATTATATCATACCCTTTGTGTAAATAGAGTATTTAGCCAATAATTAGTTAGTCCAAAGAATACTCATGTTTTATCTAAGAGTGGTTACTTGTTTAAATAGTACTCGGTGTTTAACTAAAAGTGGTTGCATTCAAAAGAATGCTTTGTGTTTAGTTAGAAGTGATGACAATTCCAAAAATAAAATTCTACGTTTAACTAGGATAACTTTGTCGTAAATAACGCTCAATGCTTAATGAAGAGTTACCATAAATAATACTTTATGCTTAACTAGTACTGAGAAGATCGAAAAAAAAAACTATACTATTATATGTTGGACATAATATGTTAAGTGAAAAGGGCTTATCATTTTGGTTATTCTGGCATCATAGTTGCGGTCGACATAGAAAATGCACTTCTTCTATGACTTTGTGAAACAATTAACATAATAAGTTGGACTTATTATGTCAGGTGTTCAAATATACGTCATAGTAAGTCCAACATACTATGATATATATATATATATATATATATATATATATATATATATATATATATATATATATATATATGTGAATACCTGACATAGTAAGTTGACTTACTATGACATATATTTGTACACCTAACATAATAAGTTCAACTTAGTATGTTAGGTGTTGGTAGACCTGACATAGTAAGCATAACCAAATTAGGGTTCAAAAAAAGTTCCCAGAGTCTTTTCGCTTCAATTGCGGCCTCTAGAGTCTCCCACTCACTTTCCTTCCTTGGTTGCTCGATAAGTGCAACAAAGTATACGATGGAGGGATGAGTGTGTTCGGAGTGTCTAATGGTGGTGTGAGCAAAAGTAGCAGTAAGTTGGGGGTTTTGCGAGGCCTTGCGCAAACGGCACATTTGGAGGGGGCAGAGGAGGAACTATAGGCGATGAGAGCGGTGAACTTGTGCTTGTTAGCCTCAACGCAATGAAGAGACGATGCGAACTCAAATGCCAGGTATTTTGCAGTGGAGGAAGCAACTTCACAATGTTTCTCCTCCATAAAATTAAACATATTACTCAATTTATATTCCTCTACATTCTACAAAATCGATAATTAAACAAAGCCACAAACACACAATAAATATTAGACAAACAATTATCAATGAGTGAAAGTGAGATGGTAATATGTACAAACCTTGTATTGGTTTTGGTGATGTTGAGAAACGAAAACAATCGAGAGAGTGAAATGAAGTAGGCAAATAAAGGAATGTTGAGAAGAAGGTATGAGATAAGATGAGAGATTAGGTTCGAAGAGAGAAAAGTGATACAAATTTTGAGTTCGAAAAGAAAGTTTGAATTTGGAAAAGTGAGCACAAATAATTAAAAAACTTATTATGTAAGTTGGTTTAATAGTTGACATAGTAAGCAACACCGATACAAACAAGGGATTTGGCCGCGATTATTTTTGCTATTCTACTCCGGTTTCAGAACCGAGGCCAAAAAGGTCACATTTTTGCCTCGGTTGAAAACCGAGACATATTCAACAACTATTGCCTCGGTTCTGTAGGCAACCGAGACCTAATAAGCATTAAAAATAAAATAAAAAATTAGAACTAGACTTTCTGCCTCGGGTCTAGTTGGCAACCGAGGCAGAAAAGTGATTAAAATTTTAAAAAAATACGAATATAAAAAAGGAATACACATCATTAGTGATTTAGTTTCTTCAAAGAAATAATTTGGTTCATGCAACTTTGAGCTTTTACCTGTGACACTAAATGATTTGGACAAAGAAGATGTTAATATAGTTCGCTCTTGCATTCCAGGAAATGAGACAAGTGATATATGTTTTAGATTGTCATTCGTTATATGTTCATATACCTACATCAAGAATCCAACAAAACACAAAACATACATTACTCAAATACAATGCAAATGCTCTAGTCATATTATTACAATTGCTACAAGCATCCAAAATAATGAAAGGAAAACAAGCATCTCCTCAATGCTTATCCCTTTTTAATAAGCTTGGAAAAAAGAAATTTTGAACCACAGAAAAAAAGAAAAGACAAGAAAAACAAGGGACCACCATTACACACATAAAGGACAAAAAATAAATTAAAAAAATGTAGCAAAAAAACCACTAACCAATGGTGGTTCGTGCAGCATTGTGCGACCTCTATCCTCCCACAACACTAAAAGCAGTTGCAGCAGTGGAGACGTGATGCATAGTGGCGACAACGGCGGTGGACGCGCACAACAGCGGTGCCAACGGGAGCAACACGAAGAGGACGAAACAACAGCGCACAGAGGAGGGAACTAGTGGCTCGCGAAGAGAAATGTGAAAAAGATGATATATTTTCCCAATTTTAAACCCTAGATAGAACCTCCCCCCTTCCGCTTTCTGCCTCGGGTACACATAGAACCGAAGCATAAACATGCACAAAAAAGATTTAAAAAAATTTAACTTTTTATTTAAATGACCATATCTGTCTCAGGTACACTTTAACCGAAGTTATAAGGACGTTATGCCTCAATTGGTCTTGAACCGAGACATATAAGTTTGTTTAAATTTCAAAAATGTCATCGCATTTTTATATGTCTTGTTATTAAAAGAACCAAAACATAATACTGAGTTAGAAAAGCAAAATTACACTAGTATAACTTTCTATGATGGTTCTAAACTAATTTGACATAATAAATTTGATCTATATTTTACGACTTCACAACTTATTATGTCATTTAAAAACAAAAATGACATAATAAATTTGAATTTTATTATAAACATGTCATCGCACAACTTATTATATCAAGTAAGCATATAACTGACATAATAAATTTGATCTTTATTACGAATATGTGACCCCCACAATTTATTATGCAGATAAATTACACCTAACCAAGCATAATAAGTCATTGCTTTATATTTTTTAATCAATATATGTTTAAAAAGTTATATAGCTTTATGAGAGTGTCACAATATTTTTTCCATGTCTTTCAATTATTTTTTTTCTAAATGGACATTTTGAATCTTGATTTATCCATAAACTAACTGAGAGAATAATTGCTTAGAAAATTTGGACTTAGCAACACAGAATAAAATAACTCCGGGGACGTGATTGAAAGTTAAATCATGGAATCAAATCAGCCAACTACTTTGGTTTAGTTTTTCCTAGACTCAAACAAAAAAAAAAAGCAAAAGAAGTTCAATGAGCAATTCACTCAGCTTTTATTTAATTTGTAGTCTCACTTTACTTCAAATCCAAGATTGAATCTAAAATATCCCAATTTACGTTTCACTTTCACAGCCTTAAAAAGCTAAAGCTAAAGTAAAGTTCCAATTTCCCAATATCAAAATCTTGCTTGTTGGCTTAACATTTAAAAACAAAAACAACAAAAATATTATTTCATTTTTTCTATTTATTTTATCTTTAATAATTCTTTTTTTTTTCATTATCATACAATTTTTTCGATTTCATTCTAATATTTCGAACATTTTCACTTCAGTCCAATTAAAAAAAAAACAATTAACATAATTATTTTCGTTAAATTAATGATGAGGACATCATTACAAGGGCATGCATGCATGATTCCTTATCATGTGTCATTTTTATTCCCAATCAATAAATAAACCTCGAGTGATTAAGTATCATTAGTCGTATTACAAACATGTCATTATCATTATAATAATGTAATCATGGTCAACTTGACTTGTTTTCTAAAAATATCATATAAAAAGAGAGAGGATAAGATTAAAAAGTCATTATAACAAAAACAACTATATCATTAAACCTTTACTTTAGTTGTATACATTAAAGTAAGTATAGAGTTTTTTCCAACCCTATGGTTATGTAAAGAGATGTTGACTATGCACATTGTTTTGTTGGAAAAATGAAGTTTGAGTTAAAGGCATGGGTTAGACCTAGTTTTTGTAGAATTGTTACACTGATTGAGGTGAATCTAATAGTGTAGACATGATGATTAGAGGTGGGGGTGGTTCCTTAGAAAAAGGAAAAGCATAATGTGGCAATGAAGTAGGGTTTTGGGTAATGTTAGAATGAGCATAGGTTAGTGATGATTGGTTTAGGTTAGTTGGTCGTGCTTGAAACACTCCAACACATCACATGTGGCTTCCTTAATTTTGTGGTGTGGGGTTGTTTTGGTAGCTATGCCTCAACCCTCTTTGTCCCAAAATATCATTATCACTTTCAATTCTTACCCACATAACTCCATGCAATTCTGCCTCTCTCTTCATGCACATACATTCCAATAATTCAAATGTACACTTATCATCATTTCATTTTCCCAACATTGCTCATCTTCTTAGTAACAGACAGCTGGACTCATTTTTATCAAGTATTTATCCATCCTTAGAAAATAAATAAATAAATAAAATTGTGTTACAAATTTTAGCGTGAGTTTTGTTGAATCTAAAAAATGATTAGAAATTTAAGCGTGAGTTTTGTTGAATTTTATGAGAGTATTACTGGAGAAATACAACAACAATGAAACATAAGTCCAATTAACACATAAAAAATCTTAAGGAGATGAGTTTACGGAGTCTTTATCATTATATGATCCTCAAATTTTTCTATTTAATATGGGACTTAGACTTGTACTTGAATTTTTAATACAAGTCTAATATTTCACCTTGAATAGAGATAAAAAAAAAGTTAACAAATATATAAAAAATACAACTCACGAATTATTGATTTATATTAGAGATGATACTAATTTGGTTCGATTTAATTCCATATTGTTTAATCTATCTGATTTTTTTAAAAGAATCCAAAAAAATACTAAACATCACTATTGTAACCAACTTTTTTAAATTAGAAAAAGTAAAATATTTCGTTTTGGTATATGTTATTTAAGAAATGGACGAAGGACTCAAATGGGTTGTGAGCAGTACAATCCATTGAACATATTCCTGTAAACATACTTTCTACTGAAAAATGTATATTTTGAGACTGAAATGATTGAAAATAGATATAAAAAACATATTTCGCTCTCCAAAAATAGATTTAGGAAGAAAACATATTTTATTCATCCACTTTATATGTTTTGATGCAAGCCAAATAAATGTGATATTGTCTTTTAATCAGTAAGTATTTTATTTAAGTTTGTTCTCAAATACTTGAGAATAGATAGACCTTAAAAACTTTAATATTAATGAGTTATAAATTTATAAATAAGTTTATATTGAGATCAAAAAATTATTTTTAATTTAAATCCTTATAATAATAAATGAATAGTTTTTTTATTAAATATATTTTTTGTCTCACTTATTTCCAATTTGTATGAAACTTTTTATTTTCACGGGTGGAAACACAGATTTTGACTTATACTAATTGTATTTTTAAATAGTTATATTAATATTTGTAAATTGATTAAATTGATAAATAAAGTAAATTTTTATTCGTTAAAAAAAAATATATATATATATATATATATATATATATATATCTTTATAAATATGATAAAAGAAAAAAAATCAGTTTTATTTAATAAATTTCAAATTTGCGATTATTTTTAAAAATGTAGTTAACAACAATTATAGTATTATAAAAAGGTAAAATATAAATAAATTTCAAATTTTTCTTATTTTAAGTGAATTATAAATTTTATTATTTTAATAATTAGAAATGCTTTTTAAAATCTTCTAAATTTTAATTTTCTTTTAATTTTATCATTTAAGAAAACTATTTTATTTAAAATAATTGAATTCATTAAATAAAATGGATTTCTTACTTAAATTATTCCACCAAAACGCAATATGTGTTATTTGAATTCCTTCATTCACGTTGAAAAAGAAAAATCTCTACCTTCTCCCATCATTTTAAAGATGACTAAATTGTTTTTGTTCTCATTTTCATTTGTAGCATGATCTGCACTTTTGATAGTTCTTTTTGTTTTTCGTGATTTCAGATACATATTTTAAATCCCTACTATTTTAGTCCAAATATTAATTTTACATTGTTTCTATATTTCTTACATTTTATTTGATTAAATTATTCCTTAATTATATGCTAAATAAATTTTGGGTTTATTATTCAATCGATTCAAAACATAAAAAATAATTGTTTTCAAAATTGTTGGATTGAATAAAAAATTTAGACTTTTTAAAATATAAGTACTAATATATTAATTATACTATACGTTAAAAATCAAAGAAAGACAACATATATTTTACTCTCTAAATTTATTTATTTTAAAAGTAATTTTTAATTAAAATTCTTCCAACCCACATTAATAATATCCACGGGTGGGTGGCAATGGGGCAGATACGGTCTATTTAAACTCGTCATATGTTGAAAATGCGGACTGAAAAGTTTGGTTTATCCTGTATAAGTTTTGGTCTACAAATTTATATGACGATCCGTTTTTTTTTTTAATTTCTTATAATAAAATTTTCAATATTCAACAAATTGGGAAACTTTAACAAATTCACAGAATTGAACAAAGACTTTGAGGAGTTGAACGATAAGTTGATAATTCAACATTTGACATGCATGATGTATTTTTCAAATTTTAGCACATTCAAATATACATAACACTTGTCTTTTACATTGATACAAAATTTGGAACATTCATGCATAAGTCCAAAAGAAAATAACCAATATAATTGCAATTTTTTTCTTTTTTTTATTTGGGTCATGTGGGTCAACCTACATGGGCTGTAGGTTATGCAGATCAGACTTTTGCATAGGTTCAATATCTCGGCTCACTCTACATTTTTTCAACATATCTGTAGGCTAGAGATCAAACTTTTGCACGCTAGTGAACTCAATATATCGGCTAGTTCCGCACTTTTTTGGCGAGCCTGTAGGTAAGCCCACCGAGTTAAGTCCACATTGTCACCCCTAATCTCTAATGCTAGGAAATGTATATTGGATCTGATACGTCAATTCATATATCTGATACGACACGTATCTGATATGTCGATACAATTATGATACAATTATTTTTAAAATAATAGAATACAGTATGTGATATATGTATATTGAAAAAATGTAAAATAATTCTTAAAATTATGATAAATATATGATTGTTATTTTGTGAATCTAAATTAAAATCGTATGTATTAAAGTTCCTAACATAAAACATATTGTTATCATAAAAGTACTATTATTTTATTGATTAGATACTTTATAAATACGTATCAGTAAAGTAGTATATTATAGTATCTGACATAAATACATCTCAAATATAAATATATATATCGAATTGAAAAATCATACATTTACAATTTTTGTGACAACATGCTAGATGCTCACATTTTGCATAATTTTTTTAGTAATAATAATAATAACAATAATATATTATTATTATTTTTATTATTATTAAGTTACACATTGTTTGATTGAGAGGGATGTTGGAGTGATAAAACAAAATGAGTCCTTTGGACATTTATGGGATTAAGGGTCCATTGGAACGTGAATTAATTATTCTCTTCCAAGATATTTATATTATTCACACGAGTGAAAATCCAAGTAGAAAATAATAAAATTATTATTGTGATAATTATAAAAATAAATACTTTTTATTATTTTATTATAAATATATTTTATTCATTTTATACGTTATTATTTTAATTTAACAAATATCAAATTTAAATAAACAGTAAAATTTAAAAGATAAAATTAATAAAAAGAGAAGAAGAATCTTCTCTTTTAATGTTTTAGATTATAGTTATAAAAATAAATATAAATAGTTTTTATAATTTTATTTAAAATTGTTTTTATTTATTTTTAAGCATTTTTTATTATGGATAGTTATTTTAATTTTAACATAATTAAATTAAAAAATAATCAAATTTAAAAAATGGACAAATTTAAAAAATAATTATTTAAAATATAAAATATATACAAATATATACAAATAATATTATTTATTAATTAATGTTATATATATTTGGTCTTTGCATTTAAATTTTGTATTTATTTTGAATCTTATATATTTTTTATTTAATTGGAGTAAAAAATATATAAAAATCAAAATGAAAAAAAAAATAAATATAAAACCAAATTATTAATTTTAGTTTATATTTTAAATTAATTTTATCTTTGACATATAGTTTTCAAGATTTATAAGTTAATGTAAAAATGTTAATTTTTTTTTTTTGAGAATTTATGGTGAAAATGTGTTTAGTGTGTATCGAAAGTGAAAGAATAAGAAAACAAGGTGGAGAAGGTGTAGGACGAATTGAAAGGCAATAGGCATAGGTGGGGAGGCATGTGTCCGAAGAATCTGACACGGAACTATCACTTTCCTCAATAACAGACTTTTTCATTATTATTCTCGATTCAACTCATATCTATTAGCTATAGCTATAGGATTTATTACTCAATTTTTCTTTTATATAATTGAAGTATTAAAAATATATTATATTAATATTTTAATTTTCTTTTAACATATTTTAAAATTAGATTATATATATATATATATAAATTTTAGTGAAAATTAGAATTAGTCCTCTTTAAAATCTTGGTTTAAATTAGTTTTCTAACTTTAGAAAATTTTAATTGAGTTCTAACAATTTATTTAAAATTTTATTTAACGTTTTAAACACGTTTTATGAGAGTATTTGAATTGTTTATCTCATTTAACACATTTTTGTTTTAATATTAGTTAAGAATTTGTCTTGAAACACACTTAAAATGTCGAATAAATTTAACAAAATTTTGTTAAAAAGACTAAATTCAAACCTATGTAAAATTAGAGAATTAAATTGATTTAAGGTTTGATAGATAAAATAATTCTAATTTTCACTAAAAATTAAGAAACTAAAAACATATTTAAACCTTTAAAATTACATTGAAAAAAGAGAATAATAAAGAATCCAAAATCCTTAGCTATAACTCAAAGGAAAAAAAAGGCTCATCTTTAGGTACTCCCACTGCCAACTCATTATACATCAATAATTTTATTTATTTTTTAACATCAAACTGTAATTATTACAACTCACTTTTATCACTAAGATTAAATTAATTAAATGTATAATTTAATATCTATAACTATCACAACTTGTCAATTTGATTCTTATTACATGAAAAACATTATTAAATTAACTTTTAGAATATTTTCAATGTAAGATACTTATTTCGGGTATCTTGTGATCTATTAAAATAATTTAATATGAGGCTACTCATATTGGAACAATGGATATGCATAAAATTTGTTTATGAGAGTTAAGGATAGCGATCCAGACTTTTATTTTTATTTTTAATTGTGTTTACTTTTCTTTTCAAATTAAAATAATTTATTTTCATAGATATTGTATCTTATATAAGCTACAAAGCCAAAATTTAAGATAAAAGAACCGTATGCTCATATGAGAATAAATATTAATATATTTTTTTAACCAAACATATTAAAAAAATACTAATGATAAAGTTGGTATGCATGTAAATGTTGCTAATACCAACTACTACTTTCTTATGTATCTAAACTTCTTTCAAGACAATATTCAATATAATATCACTTACTTTCACAATATTGGCATTTTGTCAATATATTTTCTAAAGATACTTATTAAAGAATAAATAGTTCAGTTAAGTGCAAAAAATATTAACATATCTCATTTTTAGTATAACAAAAAAAAACTAATTTTAGTACAAAGATGAATTTCTTTAGTTTTGTTTGAATTTCATTATCAGATAGATAGGGTAATAGAGTATGTGTTTTACATTTAATAATTGTCACGCATTTCTTAGAAGAAAAAATTAATTAGTATGAAAGGAATTACTAAAGCTTTAAATTTGCAAAATAAATGGTAAAAGGACTCCCTACATAATTAATTACATATTAATAAATACATATGACAATTACTTAATTACCTCAACCATTAACTAAATTCAAACAAAATTCTGAAAAAACTAAAATTTGTAACTAAGATTATTCATTTTTGTATCATACTAAAAATGAAATATTGTGTAGTTGTTATACCCAAGAGACTACCTATTCCCTTCGTTAAAAACAACATAGTAAACAAAGTACGGTGGAACAAAACCAAAACTCACGCCATTAAGAATATATATATATATATATATATATATATATATATATATATATATATATATATATATATATATATTCAAATATTCAAGTACTTTAACTATTAATTTCAATATCATTCTTAAAATAAAAAAGTCTTTGTTTTTTCTAAAATTTTTAATATAGTAGAACCTAGGTGAATTCTCATAACTAGCTCATCATAGGTATACTTTATTATATTATTAACTTAAAACCTTTGACAGAATCAAAATTCTAAAAATATAAAACTTCTAACGAAATAAAAATAACATGTTGTAGCTTATTCATAAACTTTTCCATTATTTATTCACTAAAAATCCATCTTAAAAAGAAACTTCAGTTTGTGTGTGTTAGATGACATTTTTTTTATATTGCTTGATTCAAATTTTCAAAGAATAAAACAAATTATATGTTTCTTTTTTATTTAGGATTGAAATATAATTTTCAATTTGAATATGGTAAAATTCGTCCACACTAACTAAAGTTGCATCACCAATAGTGTGCTTGTGTTTTTGATAAAAATATTTACATCAATAGATTCAAGCTTTCAAAAGACAAAATAGATGAAATGTCATGGTTGTTTTTAAGTTAGCCACATTATAATACTCGTGTGTGTGTGTTTGCGTGTGTGTGGGTGCGTGTATGTGTGTGAGTGCGTGTGTGTGTGTGCGTGTTTGTTTGTGTGTGTGTGTGTGCGTGCGTGTGTGTGTGTGTGCGTGTGTGTGTGCGCTAGGGATGGCAACGGGGCGGGGCGGGTACGGGTATCATGATCCCATCCCCATCCCCATAATAAAAATTCATCCCCATCCCCATCCCCAAACCCAACGAGTATACAACTTTTGACCCATCCCCATCCCCACCGGGTAACGGGTATTTTCTTATACCCATACCCATACCCATTTTTTTATTGTTCCATATATCAATTAAATATTTTTTATAAAAAAAATTTAAAAATCACACCAACAGAATCATGATACTATCAAAATATTCAATATTAAAATAACATACTCTTTTTGATTTTCATGATGTCAAATATTAAGAAAAATATTATAATAGTATAAATCTCAAATTAAAGTATCAAATAACAACTAAATAAAATTCAAATAATTATATAAAAGCTAAAAAATTACACATTACTAAAATTTTATAATAACCAAAATATTTATTAATTTTACAAATGATCAGTGGTTTCATTTGCATTCGATCCACCTACACATAGAAAAAAAATGAAAAATTAGATATGATATAATAATTGAAATTGAAAATTTTAATTACTAGAATATAATGTACCTTCTTCATCAGATTCATTATCATAAAGGAGTAAAGATAATTAAATGTGTGACCCAAATTTGAGAATATCCATTTGAACATAACATAACGGAAAAAAAATGTATAATTAAGATTATGATAAAAGGAAAAGTACCTTGAAGATCTGCTTAAACCTTAAAGAACAAGCCAAACAATTAAAAGAGAGTAAAAAAGTGTATAACCAAAGTAACAAAAAGAAGAGCTACAAAATAAGAGTCAAACATTTTCATGAAAATAAATAAATAAATAAAGATAATCAAATGTGTAACCTAAAAATTATTTCATAGAATGAAATTGAGGAACACCTATTTGAACATAATCATGTACAGAGAGTAAAAATTATGTAATAAGAAGAAGAAAAATTACCTTCAAAATTAAATCTTGAAAAATAAACCAGACAATTGAGAGAGTAAACAAAGTGTATAACAAAAAACAAAGAGAATGAGAAATATGTTATATATATATATATATATATATATATATATATATATATATATTATTATATTATTATATTATATTATATATTATATTACTATGTATATATATATATATTATATGTGTGGATATCTTATGTTTATATATATATATAATTATTTATATATATTATATTATATTATATATTATATTATTATTACTATGTATATATATTATATGTGTGGATATCTTATGTTTATATATATATATATATATATATATATATATATTTTTTTTTTTTTTATAGATATATATTTATTTTAAGTATATATTATATTATATTATATAATAATATAAATATAATAATATATATTATATTATTATGTATATATATTATATGTATATGCGTAGATATTTTATGCTTTTATATATATATATATATATATATATATATATATTTCTTTTAAATTTTTATAAATTTGTAATGTTATAAATTTGTTTATAAAAGATCTCACTAGTTAAATGATTAATTTGTTTTATACGTATATATTATATATATTATATTATATTATTATGTATATATATTATATATTATATGTATATTATATTATATTATATTACATGTATATGTGTAAATATATATATATATATATATATATATATATATATATATATATAAAAGTATATTTTATTTATATGTATATATACTATATTATATTATATTATATTATATTATATTATATTTTATGTGTAAATATATTATTTATTTATATATATTTTTTAGATTATTTAATAAATTATAAATAGTTTAGTAATTTAAGCGGGGACGGGTATTTGGGCGGGTATATATATATCCCCATCCCCATCCCCATCCCCAGTTGAAAATTTCGGGTATTACCCATACCCATACCCATACCCAGTCAAAGCGGGGATTCCCCGTCAAAACGGGGACGGGTTCGGGTGATACCCACGGGCACGGGTTTATTTTCCATCTCTAGTGTGCGCGTGTGTGTGTGCGTGCGTGTGTGGGTGTGCGTGTATGCGTGTGCGTGCGTGTGTGCACGTGGGTGTGTGCGCGTGCGCGTGTGTGTGTGCGTGCGTGTGTGTGCGCGTGTGCGTGTGTGTGTACGTGTGTGCGTGTACGTGTGTGCATGCGTTCGTGCGTGCGTGCGTGCGTGTGTGTGTGTGTGTGAACATGATGTATGACATGATGTATGTGTTAAATGCCTCACACTTATTAGTTGATTATATCATTAGGTTATGTATGGTATGTGTGTGATTGTTAAAAGTGTTGTTCTGTTATCTCGATAGTCGACTAGGATACTAATCTAGTCAACTAAATTAGTTCTGGGACATGGATTTGGATCCTTTCATAATCTAGTCAACTAGCCAACTAATCTAGTCAACTATGTACGTCTTGACAGCAGTTGATTTATAAAATTAGACCACTGCACACTAGAAGAGAACGTTTTTTAACCAAAAGAAAGAACAATGCTGAATAGTTTCTTGGAGCAGTCTTTGAAGATCCTTTTGAAAAGTTCATTAAGAGACATCGAGATTGGTCTCTACTACATGGATCTTGGTTTGACAAGTTGAAGGAAACTCATAATTGCCCAAAGGTGTATTCAATCTAATTTCTAAGCTGCATTTTTGTATTCTGTTATAGTTTGAAATTCATTGTATTGTTGTTTTTGTTTGAAACAAGTGTGATATAGCCTTGCTATTGTGTTTGAAGCAAGTGTGTGGTATAGCCTTGCTTGTATAGTTTTCTTGTCTTAGAGTTAAGATTTGCTAAGTGCCTTTGTAAATCTTTTAAATCTATCTTTGAGATATAGTGAAAGAGACTCTCTAAATATGGTTTGCTAGGGGAAATTGGACGTAGATTCTAAGGAATCGAACCAGTATAAATCTCTTGTGTGTGTTTTATCTCTTCTCCTCTTTATTTTTTTACATGGTATAAATAATCCAAACTTTAGGCATCCAATCACATTGTTTCAATTGCTTTAATAGCAAAGGTTTTTCAAAACAATTTTGAAATTGCTAAAATTGGGTAAAGATTGTCAAAACCATTCACTCCCCTCTTGGTTGTGAAATATTGGTGCATCAAAACTAATAATAAGGAAAGTATGAGATATGTGTAGTAAGTGGATAAGAATTGATACTATACAATACTTCATACCCATACATCATCTTCAACAATTTAGGTTACAATAACCGAAAAATAAAGAAAATATGATTAGGAGAAGTGTTTGGGTAGTTATAGTTTGAAATATATTGAAACAAAGAAACAACATCATTTTTAGGTCAAAGAAGGTTGATACAAAGGAAATTTATTTATTTTTGTTTAGCTCAATTAAATGCTTCGACCTAGATAACAAACAAATTTTCAAAGCAAAATTATCATATTCTAAAATGGTGTTTAAGTCCAATTCAATGCATAAAAGTCATATGTTGATCTAGAGGGAGAGTTTTTTTGTTTGTGATTAATATGTACAGATACAAGTATAGACAAAAGTAGAAAAGAAAATAGAACCTTGTAAGTCACACAAAATGGTCTAAACAACAAGTGACAACTCTTATAATGTTAGTAGAAGTCACAAGCTGAAGATCATTTTTTGTAAGTCCAATCCAAAGTAAAATTATCATATTCTGAAATGGTGTTTAAGTCCAATTCAATGCATAAAAGTCATATGTTGATCTAGAGGGAGAGTTTTTTTGTTTGTGATTAATATGTACAAATACAAGTATAGACAAAAGCAGAAAAGAAAATAGAACCTTGTAAGTCACACAAAATGGTCTAAACAACAAGTGACAACTCTTATAATGTTAGTAGAAGTCACAAGCTGAAGATCATTTTTTGTAAGTCCAATCCAAAGTAAAATTATCATATTCTGAAATGGTGTTTGAGTCCAATTCAATGCATAAAAGTCATATGTTGATCTAGAGGGGGGAGCTTTTTGTTTGTGATTAATATATACAGATACAAGTATAGATAAAAGCAAAAAAGAAAATAGAACCTTGTAAGTCACATAAAATGGTCTAAATAACAAGTGACAACTCTTATAATGCTTGTAGAAGTCACGAGCTGAAAGTCATTTTTTGTAAGATATCTTTTCGTCACAACTGAAGTGGGATAATAGGTACAAAGGTGTTGAAACTGAATAAATAATTTGTTTATAAAAGTATAGAGACAATATATTTTTTCAATTTTTGTCTTACATTAAACAACTTATATGTTTGTATTTTCTGTTTTTTTTTTCTTTTTTTTTTGTTTGTAGAATGTTGGGGCACTCTAAGTGCTCATTTTATTCAATTAATTTTTTATTGCTGATAAAAAAATTGAACCTTTTATTATTTAAAATTCCATGTTAGTCAATTCACCCACCTTCCACAATTCACCTGATATGCAAATTTGTGCTAATAACAATATGATAAAAGAAGAGACTAAATTATATGTTTTAGATAAGTACATAACTTATTTTAAAGATGTTTATAGGATGTAAAAAATATAAAAGGATATATATAATATGAAAGAGTGTGCATACATATTTAACGGTCAACACCATAATTGAATTAAATACTCTATGTTAGCTGAGACTGCTTTAGGACTTTTTGGTATTGAGAATAATGGCCTCCATGTATGGTAAGGTATTTTTAATGACGAATCAACTCATCAACAACACAATAAATTGTATTGGTTGGCACAGAAAAGAAAAAAACAAAATGCAGAAAACCCTAAGAGAGAGTCACATTAACATGAATGATATAAGTCAGAAAATTTGTTACTTTCCGAAAATTATTAACACATTAGTCTTTTTTTATCATTTTAGAAATAGTGATTATGAATATTTGTGAATATATATATATATATATATATATATATATATATATATATATATATATATATATATATATATCACTCTCCATTGATGCTTTCACCTCCACATTGTTAAGAAATAAAGTGGAGTATTAGGTTAATGAATGGACTTTACTTTTGTTGCACAATTTGGCTAGTTGCTAAGCAGCCATCTCTATAATGAGAATAATTATATTATTATTAATGTATCAAAATTGTCATTATTAGGTGTAAATGCATGTGTTATGAATTGCAAGTTTGGTTGGGTTATTTTTTCTATAAGTAATTTAGAAGAAAGAAATGTAAAATAATTTGTTATAAGGTGAAATTAATTTGTGCATGTATTAAGTGTTTTTCATATTGACTTTTTAAAAGGTTAACTTCTAATACTTAAGTAAATTTTAATTTATAAAATAGGTCATCTTATTATTCATTTATCAATATTTGTCAAATGAATTGATATAAATAGTTCGGTGGAAAAACTTTACAATGTTATCCATCAAATAAGACTTTATTCATCATTTAAAATATTGACAAAATGTGATAGTTAGTTACTACTTTTATTTTTTAAGAAAACCTAGCTGAATACTCTTATTGGAAAAAAAAAAGTTAGAGAACCAAGGATTAAAAATAAAGGCATGGATGTGGGAATTTAAAGCATGCAAAAAAAAAAAAAATCAGTTATTCAATTCTAAATAAAAGTTTCTGTAAAAAATAAATTAATACAATTTTTTGAAATTGGATATAGTTAATGTTAGATAGAGATGTTAAAATAAATATAAACTTGTGAATTAGTTCTAATTAAATTTTTTAAAAAAATTTAAATGATTATTAAGCTAAATCCAGCTCACTCAACTTACATATTGAACAAATTTGAACATATAAAAAATATATCAAATAATTAAACTACCTCACTTTTAGTTTAATGTAACTAAATAAATCACGGATTTACTAACTTTTAAAAATACAAGTGATGAAAGGGTATTATAGTGATTCACTATCTGACAACTGTTTGAAAAAGAAAGGCTGAACTTTGCACTTTGCAGCTGGTAACTGGTAATAAGTGAAAGAGGAAGCATCATTTTTTGTTTGATTCTTTCATTGTTTCTTCTGTACTAAGGTAAATCAAAAAAAGAAACAATACCCAATTCAATTTATTTATTAAATGTTACATCAATTTATTTTTTAAATAAAAAAACAAACATCTTTCATATTTATATCTTTGAAGGAGAATAGAATACTAATTCAAATGAATAGATTAAAATTTGTTGCATTAAATGATTATTCATATTTTTTCCCTTGCACAACTAAAAACAAGTAAATTGATTAATATCTCAGGATTAATTTTCCCACTCCAAATAAATTGTAAGTTGTTAAAAGAATACATAATAAAACGTGTTCGGATGAATGTTATATCATATTTGTTTATATAGTCAACTACTTATAAATTATTACATACTATTTTATAGTCTGTAATAAAATACATTAAACTAAAAAGATAACAGTGTAATTTATAATATTTATACATCAATGTTAGTGATCAATTAGTATAATTCTTAGAAATCTTATTTTACTTTCACATGTATGATTGGAGGAGAGTGTACTTCGGTTTTTAAAGAACATATATTAAAAGTTACATTAAAGATAAATTGTTTATTAGTGTAAAACATTAAATTTGTTGATCAATGCAAAATAGATAAACAATGAAAATATATATTTTATTGATTAAATACGTTTTTATTCCTTAATTTTAAATAAAAAGTGAATTAATTTTTTAAAAATTTTAAACCAATTTAATTTTATATTTTATAAGTTTAATATTTTAATTATATTTTATTAAATTTATTTAATATTTTTATAATTAATATTAAAATAAAAATATATCAAATAATATAAATAACTTAAATATAATTCCGATCTTTATAAAAAGAATTAAATAAACAACATCATATTTAACCTTATTTAAATGGAATACTTAATGTTATGTCGAAGAAACCGGTTTGTGTAACACACACATTCCACCCACTCTCTATTCTGTTTCTATCCTGACAGGATCACATGCACATGCAGACAACTCCACACCCGCACATCTTCATCTCACATGGATGGATCATGCACTTGTGATCTCTTCCCAGAGTCTACGTGACATATGACCCACACAAACATTTCACCCCTTCTTCCTCTCCCCACTAACACATTAACAAATTCATAAAAATACAAAAACTAAATTAAATAAAGGAAAAACCTTTCTGCCAGCTCTAACCAGATTGGTATTGCACATTCTTAAGATACCCCAAGAAAAAAAAATATTAAGAAAAAAAAACACCCTTTTCTCTTATCTCTGTCTCTCCTTCCATTGAGACAGACACCTTTGAATTGTTTGTTCCTCTGCCTGTCTTATGTCCAATGTAAGAGTGTGTTATAGATTATTACTCTCTCTCTCTTTCTCTCTCTTTATCTGCATTGTTTGTGGCTGTTGCCGTACAAGGTTTTGTGTGGTTTCCTTTGTGAAACTCATCAAGGTTTTCTTTCGGGTGCCAAGGGATTAAGCTCTCTGGGACATTCCTTTTTCTTCTTGCAGTTTTGTTTTGTAAGCGGACGAGGAGGTTGTGGGGGAACTTTGACAACCAAAACATGAATTGTATGGTTCAGTGAGATAAAGTTTTCACCTTTCGTGTGTTGTGAGGACCCAAATCTGTAGAATTTGGGTAAATTGGTTGGATGGTATTTTCTGTATTTTTATTGGAAATTGTCTGGCTTCAACTGGGAAAACATCTATCTTTCTGAATGCTTCCCTGCATTTCGAACTACAGAACTCTGGAAACTGTTTCATTCTTTTTGTAATTGTCAGGGTTAGAACTGCACATAATTGAGGAAAAGAGAGGAGGTTCATTTAATTTCTCTGTTGAGCACATGTGGATTTTCTTTCAGGATGTTTCAGGATAGTGATGGTCCTGTTAGCTTGTGAAGTTCTGGATTCCGTATTCTTCTATTTTGCACTAGAATAATATTCCTTTTCCAAAAGGGGTTTGCACACAGTGTTGTGTGAGTAGATTTAAGAGTAATAAATCATACAGCTTTATGAAGAGGGTGTAACTGATTGTGGTAGTTGAGGGGTCTAGTTCAATTGAAAAGGAGAAAGGTTGACATGGCAGCAAAACTCCTTCAATCTTTAGCAGATGAAAACCCAGATCTGCAGAAGCAGATAGGATGCATGACTGGGATTTTTCAGCTTTTTGATCGTCACCATGCTCTCACGGCTCGCCGCATTGCCCATAAGAGACTTCCTTCTGGTATTCTCCTAATAGGAACATATTCAATGTTACTAATTCAGTTGTGTTTTTTTGTTTCTTCTCTCTGTTTTTACCACTTGGCAATCTCTGATATGATTAATCATTCAATTAGTTGATTTTAGTGATAGCACTGATTAGTAATTGATCTTATCACATGGATGTCAATCTTATGTCAGTATAAGTTGCATTTGTGGATCGTATTTTATTTTATTTTATTTTTTGCTTTTCTATGAATTAGCATCTGACTTTCCCAGTTTGGAAGAGAGGGGATGTTTTTGCATTTCTTTTTAAAATTTTGTATCATCAGGTTATTTGATTTACTCTATATTCAGTAACACTACTTGATAGATTATTTTTGATAAACTTTTGAGAGATTTTATTTTTACAATATTAACTGTAAGTTCAATCTAAATCTTTGTTGTGTTGTATGCGGTGATCCTCTCTGTGAAATGGTCAGTTGATGTCCTTTGCATCACCATTGTTGGCTCTTGGTCATATGTTTCATTTTCATTGGAGTATTTTGCAACTTCCATCTAATGCTTATGTTTTCCTTAGGTAATTCACACTTCAGTGATGGAAGCTTGGAAAGAGATTCTAATAATATACACCATCGCCAAGCAACAACTGTACGAACCTTCCTTTCATCCACATTTTTTGCTGTTTGTAGTTAAAAATGACTGAATTAGGCTTTAAATTGAGACAGAAAAGTTTTGTTGCCATATGAGTATGCATTTATTGATTCTATGATATGCTATTCCATCACTTATGATTGAACTTAACTGCCATTTATAGGAGACAAATGTAGAAGATTAAGACTTGAGCATGTTTTAATCATTTTCTAGATTTATCATCTCATGTCATGGACTTCTGCACAATCATTTCTTTTTCTTTTACATGAAAACAATTTCATGTATAGTAGCCAGATACTTTCTAATGCTGATGCATGTATTTTAACTATCAAGAAATATGACAGTATTCACATGAAACTGGACTTACGGGGCAAACTGAATTCATTGCAGGATACTAGCTTAAACAAGGGTGTGAATGAAAGGCAGAGAATTTCAACCGAATCATCAAGAGCATCATTCTCTTCTTGTTCATCATCAGTGTCCTCTTTGGACTGCAAGGCTGAAGCAGAGGCTCCATTTGACCGGATTCTTTTTCCTGAAACTCCTTCAAGGGATGCAGCCATGAACCAATCAACCATCTCTTCCCATTTTGGATGTAACTCCCTTGACCTGAGGGATGTGGTAAAAGATTCTATGTATAGGGAAGCCCGAGGGCTGTCAGTGAAGACTACAGGCAAAGAAGAATCTGCCATTAACGGCATGAAGCACAGGGATTCACCGCGTCCTGTGCAGTTGCCCAAATCTGTTGATGGATCTTATAGAGGTGGAATAGATGAAAAACAAAGTGTGCCTATTGATCTAAAGGAGTCTATCCGAGTCCTTGCTAAACTTAGAGAAGCACCTTGGTATTATGCAGAAACTAAAGAACTTCCAAGATCATCACATGAAGTAAAAGATGGACCCTGGCATTCAAACTCAAAGGATGCTTCTTGGTTTGCTTATGAAGGAAAAGAAATAAGTCGTTTATCTTTTGAATCACGAGAGACCATCAAATCCACGCCAAAACTAAAAGAGCTTCCCAGACTTTCACTGGATAGTAAGGAAGGTTCATTACGCCCTTATAGTTCTGATTCAGCTACTCACCCGTCAAGAAACATTTACACTGGCACACCCACATCAAATGACAAATTCTCTACCCTACAACAGCCTTCAACAATCCCCAATCGTCTTCCTGGTGTTGTGGCAAAATTAATGGGCTTGGAAGCATTACCGGATTCCTCTTTGGCTGGTGACACTCAACCAAGTTCAACTGAAGCTTACTCAGCACAAGATAGTAGTCAGTTTCCAAGGTCATCAAAACCAGGACTTACCAGGCCACTCCGATTTTCTCATTCTCCGAAAATTTCATTGAAAGACCCAACTTCCCCAAGGCGAAAAAATTCTGATCTAGTAATGAAACCCATCTCAAGTTCAAGGTTTCCCATTGAACCCGCACCATGGAAGCAGCAAGATGGAAATCGAAGCTCCCAGAAACTGAATTTAAGGGGTGTAAAAGCTCCAGCGAGAGCACCAGATACCTTTCCTTCAGTTTATAGTGAGATAGAGAAGAGATTGAAGGATCTTGAATTCAAACAATCTGGAAGGGATCTCAGAGCATTAAAACAGATACTTGAAGCAATGCAAGAAAAGGGACTATTAGAGAGCAGAAAAGAAGAACAAGCTCCAAATGTTGTTGGAAGTCAAAATGAGTATGAACAAAAATCTACCAGCCAAGATCAGAATACCAGGTCATTAAGGCAACAAAACTCTCAGAGAAACAATTTTCTATCATCCACAATCAAGGGATCTGAATCAGCAAGGGCTTTTGAATCCCCAATAGTGATAATGAAACCAGCAAAGCTTGTTGAGAAAACTGCAATTCCTGCTTCTTCAGTCATTCCAATCGGTGGTCTTTCTGTTTCCCAGAAACACCAGAATGGCGGTGTGTATGTAGAGAATAAAACCAGTACATCTGCTACTCGAGTAGCAAAAGAACAGTCTTCCAGGAACATTCATCGGGATGCTTCTGCCAGTTCCATTGATAAGAAAGCAAATGGTAGTAAGACTACTAGATCTGCACAATCTCAATCTAGGTCTCAACAACATCTAAAAGAAAATAGCCAAAGTTCTGTGAAGCACTCAGGAACTGTGAGCCCTAGATTGCAACAGAAGAAGTTGGAGTTAGAGAAGCGATCTCGTCCACCTCCTCCACCATCAGATTCAACCAAACTCAGAAGGCAATCTGGTAAGAAGGCAACAGAGTCAGGTTCACCAGGTGGGAAACAAAGACCCAAAACCCCCAACTCGCGCCATAATGATGAGCAATTGAGTGAGATAAGCAACGAATCAAGAAGTTTAAGTTGCCTCGGGGATGAAATCTCTTTGCAATCAGACAGTTTAACTGTCAACTCAAAGATGGAAGTGGAAGTCACAAGTAGTTTAAAGTCTGTTGAAATTGATGACAGCCAAAGCCCATCTTTGAAGGGTGTGAAGCAATTGATTTCAGAGACAACGCAGAAAGTAGGAGCCATTTTCATCTTTATAATCAAGCTTTCTGATTAGCACAATGTGATAAAATTGAAAATTTAAGCAAATAGTATATTCCTTTTACCAATGTTGATAATGTGCATATCTTGCTTACTGTTCCAGAAATCAACTCCAAGGTTGGATGAGGCTGAGTCAGTTGCAGAACTTGGAGCAGATGCCCCAGAGCATCCAAGTCCTATCTCAGTTCTTGATGGATCGGTGTACAGAGATGATATGCCATCCCCAGTAAAGCAGATATCTGAGGATTCAAAAGGTATAGTTTCTGTCTTCTAGATAAAGAAACTAATTAAAATTGTTGGACAAGGTCTTAATCTTTTCAGAACCAGATGAGCATTAGGATGGATTGCAGATTTGTCTCTTGTCCATTTTATTTTTGAGTATGTGCATGTAGAATTAGTTGCTCTCAAAGGTAACAATGGTATTGGTACTAGCTAGAGAGAGCTAGCACATGCGTTACACATTGAAAATTATTATGGGCCATGACATTAAGAAAACTTTGGCTTTGTAAATTCTTCCTTGCTTAATGTGCATGTCCTGAAATTCGTCCTGAAGATTTGCCCAATAGATATCACTTGTAATCATGTGAATTTTTTTCACCTTCCTAATTATAATATCAAATTTTGCAGGTGATGATGGTCAAGATTCCAAAGAAAATGAGATTACAGATCAGTGGAACCCAGCAGAAAGCCTTTCATTTCACAGCATGGGATCAGGAGAGATCAATAGAAAAAAATTACAAAACATAGACCACCTTGTTCAGAAGCTTCGACGGCTGAACTCCAGTCACGATGAAGCTAGAATTGACTACATTGCTTCCCTATGTGAGAACTCAAATCCAGATCACAGATACATCTCTGAAATATTATTAGCTTCAGGCCTCTTGCTCAGAGATTTGAGTTCCGAGTTGCTGACATTTCAACTTCACTCTTCGGGTAATCCCATTAACCCCGAGTTATTCCTTGTCTTGGAACAGACCAAGGCAAGTAGTTTGCTTTCAAAAGAAGAAAGCACCCCGGAAAAAGATTCTAACATGAAGCTGAACAAAGAGAAATTTCACAGGAAATTCATCTTTGATTCTGTGAATGAGATTCTTGGTGCCAAATTAGGCTCATCCCCAGAGCCATGGTTTCTGCCTAACAGTAACAGACTCACCAAGAAAACCTTGAGTGCTCAAAAGCTCCTCAAAGAACTATGCTTTGAGATCGAAAAGATTCAAGCCAAGAAGCCAGAATGCTGCTTAGAAGATGAAGATGATGATCTGAAAAGCATGCTGTGTCAAGATGTTATGCTTGGCTCAGAAAGTTGGACAGATTTTCATGGTTATTTACCTGGGGTTGTGTTGGATGTTGAGAGACTTATATTCAAAGACTTGGTTGATGAAGTTGTGATTGGTGAATCATCTGGTTTGCGAGTCAAGCCACCAGTTAGGCGCAGGAAGCTATTTGGAAAGTAGTTTGTTCAGTTATTCCCTTTCTCACTGATGTTAGATCTATATAATTTTCTTGTCATTTGCTTATAAAAAATTTCTTGGTTCAAGGCATATAAGTTTGCTTCTTAGAGCTTTGATTATTTATTTTTTTGCTAAGATGTAAAGAAATTTGAGATACCATGGATTTATGGCATACATAATACATAAAAACTAAAGGTTCCTTATTTGAAACATCTTTGTGTTTCTCTCTTCTTCCATATTGTGACTTGATTGCAATGGTTCCTATTTTTCATGCCATGAATACCTTGCAACTTACGTTACCACTCCCTTGGTGCAGAATGCTGCATGATAAGTGTTTTCATTGTACACTAGTGTTTTTGTGAGAAAGGATTCTTAAATAATGATTAACAATTTTAAAACTTTCAGTTTCGTTTTTTAATGGTTTCTCAAGCAAATATTTTTGAAATTGTGTAAATATCTAGATTTAAATAAATAATTATTATATTTATATTGACATAAATATTTTGATACCGTGTTAAATATATAGATAACAAAACATTTACACATTTTTCAACTTTTTATAACCATTTTTTATGTAACACCAATTTGTAGAAGGTTGTAACTAAAAATAACTTTTATTTCACATCAAACTTGTTTAATCGTTATTAAAACGTGCCACGATTGCTTTCTAATTGATATCACACCTTTACTAGAAACACCATATTTAATAAGTGCTTCGTTGATCTTTTATTATAGTGAGCTAATATTTCTCTGAGGTGTCGCAACTTTCTTTATTTGCATAGTAGTATCTTTCACATCTTCACAATTTCCACATTTTGTACTTCATATTTCACTTATGTCTCAGAAAATTTCACCTAACAACTAGAGAATGTTTATAAATGATTGCATATTTTCTCTTGATAACTTATATATCCGAAAAGCAATTTGAGTTAAGTGATTTGTCTTCGTATTTTCATACGAAAAAACATATTTGAAACAAATATTATTAAACTTTTTCCCGAGCAATTAAACACAGAATAGAATATCTCGTCAAATTAACATTTACATATTTATATTCCCGAATTATTTATATAATGATTAATTGAGAATAACTTCTTTTAAGAATATCATCTTTAACTTTAATGATATTAATATTTTTAGATCTCAACATTCTTTTTTGTCTAAATCGTGTATCAAATAAAATTTAGTACGAAAGAATAATTCATTAGGACTATGTCTAATTCTTTTCCAAAAACTTTTGAATGATTGCACTGATAAGAAACTTTGATTATAACGAATATAGAAATCATTTTTGGTTTACACAATTACACAAATAACTCTTGATAATCTCTTTCAATTTTTTCCAAGATTAAGAAATCTAGTGTCATTTGTTATCACTTCTAGCTAGACCTATAAAAGACTTTAATAGGAAGGTTAATCTTGTAAAGAAAATGCATAGCTTAAGGTTCTTTATAGGTAGATTACTTCAAAAAGTGGAAGATACAAAAGTTATCACATTCATACAACAAATATGAATAATACAAGAAGAAAGAATATTTTTTTTACAAAAGAATGAAAGACCATATTACAAGTAACTTTTTTATGACACAGATGAGTTATACAAGACTAGACACAGTCAACATTTGAATGTTTGCTAGAATATCACTTATGATTTTGATGATAATGAATAATATTAAGTTTTGGTTAAATCTAATGAGCTTGCTAAGTATGCATTACGTAAAGTATCTCAAAAGATACATGATCAAGAGCAAACACAACCTAATGAAACATTGGACTTATAAAGCACAAAACAAGAACAAACACAAATGCTTAAAGTTCTAAATGTGTAGAAGAATAGATACACCTACATAACATAAAACAACTAAGTCAAAGACTAAATATTCATGCAAAATAGCATATGCACTCAAATGATTATATCTTTAAACGCATGAAAGAGCGTCTATTGAAGAGTATATATTACAATTTTTGAAGTAGATATTGATACACAAACAATTTAATTGCGAGTGTTGTATGCCCATTTCAATGCAATACATAAAAAAAAATATATAGCTACTTAGATAACTCACATTTCCCTCAACAAAAGGAGAAAATCAATGAAAGTTCAAACTAAAAGTTGGACATTTCTAATAAAATGTTAACACAAAAGAGAAAGCTGAAAACATTATATTACAACATAACGCCTATAAAAAGCCATGCTATGTAAGTGAATATTGATGATGATTTTTTCTTAATGTACATTTGAATATCTTGTCTAAAACTTCCTTCTTTATGTCCTATATTATAAGAGGTCTCTAATCCAAAATAAAGTAATGATATAATTAAGAATTAAAACCTTTAATTTCACTAAATTTATATAATGAGCCTTTATAGCTCAGTGGTAAAGTGTCAGTCTTGTAAATTGAAGGTCTGTAGTTCAATCCTGCATGAAGACAATTTTACATAAGGTTATAAAATTATTTTAGCGAAATTTATTAATATTGTTTTCGCTTGAAACATATATATTATTGTCAAAATGAATTTTAAAGATAATAGTGTCTTAGGAACTAAAATGAATATGGATTAAAAAGTGTATAGTACTAAAGACTAAAATAGATTACTCTTTAAATATAGAGACCAAATGTAAGGTTTATAGAAAGGTAAAAACTAAAAAAATTAAAGGTGACGTGATTTTTTTATTATGGTTTACTACTTGCCATTAACGAATAAGTTTTTTGTAAAGTGAGTTAATCTCTATAACATAAATAAAGGAATATTTATTTTTATATTTTAATGGATCAATATTATGAACACTTCATACTAAATCACTAATCCATAGTAAAATAATTTAGATTGAACCTTCGGAAAAACAATTTTATTACACAGTACAAATCTAGTATTAATGATTTTATCACCAAACCAGCCTCCGTAGCATAGTGGTAGTGCGTTCGCTTCGTAAGCGAAAGGTCGCGAGTTCGATCCTCGCCGGGTGCTTTTTTCTCTTTTATATGATCTAAATATATAGATTGGGCTCGTTACTCGTCTTCATATGCGAGACATGTGGATTGGGTCACACAAAAAAAGTAGATTGGGCTTGTTACTGCGTCTTCATATTAGGAAAATACTTAAAAATATCTAGTAATCTCAATATCTTTTTCAATTGAGAGCAAAATAAATAAAATAGACATTGTCGAAAAACTACTCTACGGTAAAAACATGGAATTATATTCTTAAAAGGTTAAGCTCATTTCAGCTATGTAGCTACGTTCTGTATGTGTGTTTAATTGCGTGGGTATAAACATTATCTCTAATGTTTCACCTTAGTAAAAAAAACATTCAAATTTGTCTTATGTTTTGATTTTGCAAAACCCAAAATTTTAAAAATTGCAATGACATTTTTTAATTATGTAAGTCCTTTAGAATTCAATTCTTTATAAAACCAAAGCCTAAACTCAAACATCAGTCTTATAGCTTCATTTTTCATTTGTTCCAGAACCGAAGCCTAAAATTACAACAAATATTTAAAATATTATTTTTTTATAGAACAGGGGAATAAACTTCAATTCTACTAATAACCGATACCTATTATGTAATATGCTTCAGTTATTAGTAAAATTGAAGTCTATTATCTTGTCAGGGTTAAAATTTTAGCAAAGTTACTTCCTTTGCCATTTGAACGCGCCTCTGCGAAATTCATCATTTCCTCCATTTTCATTTTCGGTTGAAGAACGTGATCTTCACATTTTCTCCTCCATTTTCAATCTTTTCTTTCGAAGGCAAAGGTCATCCCACTCGTTCATCTCCCTCGTCTCTCTCTTTTCATTATGGTCTTTCATTTCGTTCATCGCAAATCATTTGAAAGCAAAGGTCATACCTCTCTCTGTGAACGCGAAGCACTTCAAAGCCTCCACGCCACCCACTGTTTGAATGTGAAGCCTCCATAAACAAGGTACCATTACATTTCATTCTTAAACTATTAGGTACGCGAAGAACTTTTTTTTTCTCTGTTTCGTTTGTTAATCCATTTTGGTTATTTATTGAACAAGAACTATTCTTGCATTAAGGAGGCAAACCATTGCTGCACTTGCAAAGCATTCACCACTGTCAAACATCCTTCGTTGTTGAAGCATACAAAGCCTAGTCCCCCATTTTTCTTGTGTTTTCCATTATAGTATTGTGGTTTGGTTCTGGAAGAATTAGAGCCTAATATGGAAGTTTAGGCTTTGGTTTATAGCCAAACCTAAAAAATATCATTTTTTACCTTGCCTGAATATGTTTCGGTTGTAAAACTGAAGCACAATGTCCAAAATAATCGATGCCAAATTTCTTTACTACACTAGTGTCACCCAATTATTATTATAATGATTTTCTTGCCTTATTTGATACTTTTAAATAAGATCATGTTATATATCATTATACACTTTAACATCTCAGCATGCTGACATTCTGATATTCAAAATCCATCCCTCATTTGATAGTTACAAATCTTTTTGTTTGATGATTTTTTATGTGTAATAGGCTAATGTAGTCTAGTGTTTAGTTGTTTGAGATTATATAATAATCTTAGTTAACACCGCTCGATACTTGTTTTTGAAAATAATAATATGATATGATTTTTTTCATAAACAAGAAGGAAAACTAAATTTTTTTTGCTATAATTTAATTAATTTATTCACAATAAAATGTAAAATTTCAAAGAAATTAAATAGAAATTTCTATGAAATCATTTGAATACTCTCTTATAGTAATGTTCATTTTTCTCTTTATAAAATCATTTTCTATTTAAAATGGAAACACGGGTATCAAGCTCAAAATCATTTTCAATTAAAAAAGTACTTCAAATGCTCATGAATTAAACATATTGACTGTGCAAATTATAAATGATGTAGGTTCAAATTTTAAAACATTACGCCACTATTTATATATATATATATATATATATATATATATTATTATTATTATTGTGTATATATATTATTAATAATTTATTATAATATAAAAAATATGTACGATTTGTGTGTGAATGAAGAAAAACATGACACATGAGTTTTTGAACTCTTAACTCATTTACTCCGTGGGCAACAAAAAAAATCAAAAATACAAGATACATCATCAATATCTTAATTAAGAGACATTAACAAATCTACTTCACTTGATGCATACTTATTTAAATAAGTTATAGTGAATTATTTAAATATAAACGACTTTGACAACTATTAGTTATATCACATCTTTTGCTCCTTCCATAAAAAGTCTCCAACCTACTTTACACAAATACTAGACTCAGTTTTGTTCCTTGCATAAGAAGTCTCCTACCTACTTTAAGTAAATACTAGATTAATAAGTCAATTTCAATAAACATTTGTTACATCAATGTCATATTATAATTTCAAATGTTCTCATTTTATTATCGTGTCATTCTAGATATAACATATTGAATGAAAGAACTAGTGCAACATATATTGTCTTTTGTTTTGTCTTTCTTATAATTTTATTGAGTTGAGGTGAAATAGAAAATTGGAGGTTAAGAGTGCAACTACTAGGTTATACATTGGATAACAACCATTGTGGGAGTTCATATTAATAGAGGTTGGAATAAGGTAATATGTTACAATCAACTAATATAATTATGTAGCAAATTTTCAACAAGATACAACTGCTAGACTCACACACATTAGATTACATAAGAAATACATGGACAAAATATATTGTTATGACAAAGTAGTATAAATTTGAACAACGTTAGAGAAAAATTTCAACACCATGTGGTTTTTTTTAAGTGCTAAAAACAACTAAGTATAAAAACATAATTATGCCCCGTCTAAAAGCTAATGGTTAATCTCAACAATAGATCATGTAATATGCAAGTGTTTTATTTGACTAATGATACAATGTTGTGCAATATAATTTTATGTCTAACATAATACATATGTGCTCAAATGATAATCGCATAAGAATAATTAAAATGGAAACATATAAATGTTAATTCTGTTAGAAATTATGATTTCTCAAATATTACTATATATTAATTAGAGCTGTTAAAAGGGGTCACCCGACCCAACCCGACTCGGCCTGCGACGGGTTGGCCACTTAGTGGGTCAACCCAATCCGGCTCACTTATTAGCGTGCCAAAAAAATTAGAACCCGACCCGATCCACCACGGGTTGGCGAGTTAAACGGGTTGGCTCACTGGCTCACTTAATTAAAAAAAAACACACACACACACACACAATTTTTTTTCTTCAATCCCAAGAAAATTAAATTATAATTCTGATTAAAATCTAAATAAACTTCAATACAATCCAAATAAAATCCCAAATTATGTTAAACTCCAAATACAAACCAAAATCACAAAAATATAAATTACTATCTAACATCAAATCATTCTTGTCACTTATCAAATTGTAGTATTAGAGTCTTGAATGGATAAATCCACAACATTTTCTTTACCTTCTTTTATACCAATTTTTGTAAAATGATCCCAAACCTTAGAAGTAGTTCCCCTAGGTACTTTCTCTACCAAAATTTGTACCCTCATTATCAATCTCTTCTACGGTGGCAAAGAATCATTCAAATTATCATTAACACATTGATCATCTACTGTTTCAGAATTCATTTTGTTCTGTAATCACCATAAAAGTTAACTATATAAACAAACAACCAAAAATTTCAAGTAGCATAACTTTAAAACAAAATAAAGTATGAAGTGAAAGTGAGAGAGAAAGATGAGAGATAGAAATTAGAATTGTGAAAATAATGAACAATCAAATAATGTGAAGTCTGGAAGCAGTGGTTTCAAGACGACAACCACAAACAAAAAGATGCAATGGTGAATTAAAGAGAATAACATTTAGTTAGGATTTTATTTTTTTAATATTATATATATATATATATATATATTAATTTAATATTTAAAATTTATTGGCGGGATGAGTCGGGTTCTTAGTGAATTGGGTTCAATTTTAACCCATACTGAAATTTGTAATTTTTTTTCAACCCAACTAAGCCTGAACCCGTGATGAGCCGGGTTGGCTCGCGGGTTATAACCCATTTTGACGGCTCTAATATTAATAATAAAAATATAAAATAATATAATAATTATTAAAGTAATAATAATACTAAGACATATATATAAATCAACGAATATTAATCAAAGACCCAACAACTACTGCACAAGGCAATACAAATACACAATACACAATCATATGTGTTTCAAACCATATGCGTTTCTCTCCCAAAATACAACAACTCGTCAGATCGATTGAGTGGAGCGAATGATCACTGAACCTTATGAACACCACTGTTTTAAGAGATAATATAGAGAAGGAAAGAAGAACACTCTTGAGAAAACTCTAGTGTTTATTGTGTCTGTTGTTGTCTTTTCCCATGCACCTAAATGGTATTTATAGGTAGGAAAAAGAGACACAACAAGAATAAATAGTAATAAGAATATAGCCGTTAGTCATAAATGACATTAACCCATAAAATTAAAAGTCCATAAAAATATTAATAACAATAGAATTTTATTTTAATTATTTTTTTTAAATTATAATAAAATATTTCCAACAAATTCTATGTTGCAAAAATATGCTACTTCCATCTTGTAAAGAAATTTGTTAAGCAAAAGACAAAGTCAGATAAAGGATCTCTTAAACAAAGAACTAAATTTATTTTTCGTTTGGCAATTAGTTGAACTAAGCATTGTAAATTTCGCAAGAATTGCTTAATTCAAACAACAATGCAGTTTGGACAAATGAAGGAAATGCAAATTGCCAAAAAAAATATAAGTACATCAACTATTGCGATGTTGCATAATGAAAAAAAAAACATTTCTTGTTACATGGTCTACATTTAATGCATCCATGAATGTCAAGCTCTTCAGAAGAAATAAAAATGATTAAAAAGAGCTCAAGTAGCTTAAGGACCAAAAGTGAGTTTATAACTACTATTTTCTTCAAAGGTTATATGAATAAGAGAGTGATGACTATTTTTCAACAACCATTTCCAGCAAGTGTACTGGTACATAGTAGTATCAACAAGTGTCGTATCCACAAGGATTTAGCAAGTATATTGGTAGTTTGATTTTTATGTTTTTGTTTGATAAAAGGTGCAAGTAAAATTAAACAGTAGTTTATTATAGATTGAGTGGAGTAGGGGATATGAATTGATTTCATTTTATCTTCTACTACACCACTATCATCTTGTTTACTTACTTTGCAAATCATTCAATGTCTTGAGAGTACTCTTTCCACGTAGATCTAGGTTCATCTCTGAATGCACTAGAACCTAAGGACTCCAAACCCTAGTGTGATCTCTCTACTCTTGGTAGAATGAGTCCTTGCATTAATGTGCAAGACAAACTCCTCCAACATTCACTCTGGTATGCCATGAAGCATTTGGTACACGTATGATGATTTGATTGGATCACAGTTTGGACCGGTTTCTCAACTCAAAATCCAAGCCAATTAAATAGATGAGTGATTAAGTCATCATTAAGCATAAATCAAACCACAAACAATTGAATGAAAGCAAAGATAAATACCAAAGAAGTAGAAGTGAATAGAATCAGAATTGATTACATCAAACCTGGACACGAGGGAGTTCAGCTACTCATAGAATATTATAATGCAATTCCAGCAGCATCTACACTAAGAGCACCTCCCTCGTGCCTCACAACCCTATTATGTCCTAATACTACATTATGGAGCCTTCACTCAATGCTTAAAATGAAGACTCAAGGTCTTTATTTATAGGAATTTTTGGGTGGTGCTCAGCCACAGGGGTTACTTCACAAGTGAGTTTCCTCCTCAGCTCAGCCCCTTGTCTTGGTGCTTAGCACGTGACCTTTCCTTCTTGGAAGGGTTTCCTTGGCTGCTCAGCCTCATGGATTCGAGCTCCAAGTTTCCTTGCAAAGAGGGTTTTCTCACGAGGCTCAGCTCCATTCCTTATGCTCAGCCAAAAAGTCCAAAATATGTTGTCCTATATTTTTTACTTCCATGGCTCAGCTCTAGTATTGTGACTCAGCTGCATACTTGATATTTTCTTTTATTTTCTCTGCAAAACAACATAATAGCATTATAATTCATAAAACTCTATTTTTCAATATCTCATTCTATATCTTAAGCTAAAGATATTTGTTTTGTACACAAATAGTACCATTTAATACATGATAAGTGTCAATTTCAAACGAAAAATTTACTTCTTGACAAAAATTTACTTCTTGACAAAAATTTACTTCTTGATATTTATTAGAGAAATTGTGTTGTATAATGGCAAAACATTCCTAATAAACCTTCTAAGTCAATCAATAACTTCAAAAAGAACATTGTTTATAAAAAAAAACAAGAAGGGAGAGCATTACTCTTACCTTCCTCAAAATATAATTAACCTATCTAGTAAGTAAACATGTGATCTGGATCACAATCATTCAAACCTCTTATGTTATTAAAGTGTGCATGTTTGACAAAAAATAATAACTGTTGTTACTTGTTCAATTTATTGATGTATGAAATGTAGTTAATAAATTACTAATAATAGTATAACTGATTAAATAAAACTAAATTTAAAATTATAAAGAACTCAAAGTACATTTTTATTTTTAATCCTTAAAAGTTTATATATATATATATATATATATATATATATATATATATATATATATATATATATATATATTGAAATAGAAATGATTATTCAATTTATAAGATATATATTTAGTTTAAAAGTGCAGTAGTTCTAAAGAAATTAGTTTGAAATATATTTGCATTGAACTGAATTAGATTTAGATTGCCTAACAGACTGAATTATTTTAAAATTTGAATTGAATTGGTATTTTAATTTAACTTTTATATGGCCATTACTTCTAACTAAAACTACTTAATGAAATTGTAATTTAAAGAGTTAAAGAATATTTTAATCTAAGTCAAAATAAAATATTTATTGATAATAATTTAAACAATTTTTATAATTTATTCAATTTTTTTTAAATAGTTCAATTTGGTTCAATTCAATTCCTTTTATTAATTATAAATTTAAATTGTGAAACTACTTCTAGAATTCAGTTATTTATTTATTTTATACATTATCAGAAATACAAATATGAAAAATGTATCATTTTAATTTTTTTATTTTTTATTTACTTAAATTGGCATCTAGAAGAAGAACCCAAAGATAATCTCTAATAAAGAAAAAGTCAACGAAATTTAAGTCTCATTTATATCATAGAAGTTCGAAATATGAGAGTAGTATAATAAATTTACTGATATGTGTTCATTATTATTATTGATTGCAATTTTTTCAGATTTTGTTTTGTAAAGAAACGAACTGAGATAAATAAAAATAAAAATGTGGTCCATTCTGTAATGTACAAACAACATATAAAATATACACAGGACCACACAGCCAATAAATTTTCTTTAGTAGGCTTGACGTACTCAGTCGGCACGCCTACAAAGCTTATGCAAACTCGAGGACCAAAGCTTCTTAAAATTCAATTTCTTTTTTAATTTTTTTCATACCAACGTGTTATATTCTTTTGGCTTTTGCTGGTTATAGTTTGTAAATTTGATCTGAAATTAATGTGTAATCTTTCTTTTTCTGGAAAATTGTTCCCTCTTGTACTTCACATATATGCATACAGAGAAAATCCTACTTTAGGTACGGTACGTTAACGGGTAAGGTACAGATAATAGTTCTTCATATCTTATCTATCGGATAAATATCGACCCCTTTATATATGTTTAAATATCCATTATGTGAATACCTGCATATTTTTTTAATATCTATGGATATCCATAAGTATCCATAGGTATTTACAAAAAGAAATTAATATTTAAAAATATATTTTAACAATAAATTTAAATAAAAATACAATACATAATATTTATAAATTTTAAACAAAGAGCAAATAACTCATTTAAATAATATTGAATGATAATTTATAAAGAAATGATGAAGATTTTTTAAAACCAATTAATAAAAGATAACTCATTTAATTTTAATGTGTTAATGTTTTGATCATGTTTTTTTATTTATTTTTTATTTAAATTAAAATATAGTGGGTACTTACCCTTTTTAAGTGGTCGGATTTCATTTAAATCTACATAGTAGAGTTAATGACCATGGTTAAATTAATCTATCGTCAAATTACATTTAATAAATTCTAATTTATAGGAAAATTTACATCCAACATGGGTTACGTTAACCACTACTAAGAAATCTGACATTCCAAAATTCATCGATCATTACATGAAAATTTATTAAATTATATATATTTTTAAAATAAATATAAAATACGACAAAATCATACTAAATTATTGTTCTGGTACATCCAATAAGTCACACACCGCTTATAAGTCGAGGTCAAACGTCTCACTCGAGGACAAGGGTAGTTGTCGTCCCTACAGACGACGCCAGTGTTCCGATCCGACCCAAGTCGATCCGGCATCATCGCTAGGAACAATCACTGCATTTCTGACTATTGTCCGCTTTAGAACATGAAATTTCGTCATGTTTTTGTCCTTAAAAGGTGTTTTAGACGATGGAATAAGTATTTAAAATGCACTTGACTGACCTCAACCTCTAAATAATGTGAGACTTATTGGGTAAACAAAAACATTTATGATAAAAATTACATTCCACAAAACATTGACAAATTATATTTATTATTAATTAAGTTTTAAATATTTTATAACTTTAAGTATTTTTAATTAAATATTATTAAAATTTTGTTCTATGTCTGTAAAATACTTTTAAAATTTTGGTTTAAATATTTTACTTTTTGATTTTATAATTAATGGGATGATATGTTTTTCATTTTCAATGAACTTATTTTTTCTTTTATTAATTTTCTTCAAATTACTAACTAATCCGTTCTTTCTTTTTCCATGAATAAGTTAATCAGTTGGAAAAAATTGAAAAAAAATGAATTAATTGAAAAATTAAAGAAAAAAAATAAAAAATACCACATAATTCAATTTAGTGGCGAATCTTGATCAATAATTTTGGAAAGCCAAAATAATTTAGTATAAGTGTAACTCCAAAAAATATCACACATTAGATAGTCCTATATTTGAAGACGTTTTATTGAATCACCTTCCAAATAATAAATATGAAACTCCTCACATGTGTAATTATTCTTTGAATCTTAATCTTAAGAAAAAGTTCCTCTAATTGAACAATCACATTAGTAGTATCATGCTTCCATGTAAAGAAGTTGAATCTATTCTTTTAAAAAATAAATATATTTTTTTATTTTCATCAATATATATATGTATATATATAAGTTTAAGATTAAAAATGATTTATCATAATCAAATAAAAAATTCAAAGACACAATCATTAAAAGAAAAATTTATGACAATCAAGTCACAATTAAAACCGGTTATGAAAAAACACAATATTATTTTTTCTTTTATATTCATAAAAAATGAATATATAAAGGTTCATGAAATTAAAAAGATGATACTAACTATTAAACTAATATTTCACTTATCAAGTGAGACAAAAGAGAATTACTTTTTTTCTTAAAAAATGGAAGAAACCAGATGGAATAATGAAAGTAAAGTAAAAACAATAAGTCTGTATTTAACTTACTTTCTTTTTCATAAAAAGATGTGAGTGTGAAAGATAAGTACAATATTTGATAAACTCAAAAAACAATAAAAATAAAATAAAAAATATCTTAATAAATATTTTTAGTCTTTATTATACTTTATTTTATATATTATTATTTATTAATATTAAATGTTGCATTATAAAAAATATAAAAAAGATATGTAATTTAATTTTCATCAATTTTCAATGTATATCCTATACATAATTTAAAAACTTTAAAAATTTGAAATATATAAATATATACTAATTTTAAAATTTTCTAAAAATTTTGGGAAGCCATAACCCGTCCCTTAAAGGATCCATTCAGTGGCGGAACTTCAACAAAAATTTTAGGACACCAAATTATATTTGTTATATATAAATTATTTTTTTGAGTTAAAAAAAGTTTTCATTTTCTTACATCATTTTTTCTATTCAAAACAAGCACTCATAACAATAGAATCCAAAAAATATGACAATAATATATATAAAAAAGTAGCATAAAATTTATCATCAACAATAATATATTAAAAAAAAGGAGCAAAAGTTACTTTCCGGGATCACATTCTAAAGCATTTAAAAATTCATTATATACAACTTTAGGAACTTTAGAGAGTTCTTTTTCATTTTCTTCAATTTTTGGATTCTCATAAAGTTTCTAAGGTTTATATGACATAGATGTACTTTTTTCATCTTCATCACAAGCCTTCCATTTAAAAAAAATCAATTATTTTACTCTTTGCCATAATTTTTCTAATATAAATTTGTCACCCCTCACCTATTTAGAAAAATATTAAATTATGAATATCCTAAACTAAATTTTAAAACCAAGACTCAATATTCCAAGAAAAATAATAACTTGTAGATTATTAAATTCCCTTATCTTAGAGATTCATAATCTTGTTCTTCACTTATACGACTTAAAAGTCTAAAATAGCTCTATCTACTTAAAAAAGAGTTTGATGAACAATTAAAGCATGATTCTATGATCTTTAACCGATAGAGATATGCCTAAAGCGTAAAAAAGGCACATATTACTTCGGAAAAAAAAGAGTAAAAAATAAATTTATTCAAAAGAAGAAATTGTTCAATCCAAAATATTCCTTAACTCCTCAATTTTTTTCTGGTGCAATTTGATTTTGAAAGTAATACAAAATTGATGATGAAAATTGAAATAGAAACAAAAAAAGAGGAAGAGATAGAGACACAAAAAAAAAACCAAATAAAGAAGTAAAAGAAATTATAATAAAAAAGAAAAACATAATTTTTAAATTTAAAAAAGGTTTTTTAAACTAAATTAATATAAATAAAATTATAATATATAAAATATTTTTTAAAAATATATAAAAAATTAGAAAAAAAAATGTTGGAGGGAGCCATGCTCCCCTATGTCAACACTAAGTTCCGTCCCTGGATCCATTAACCTCAAAATCAAAAAATAAGACATTTAGACAAAAATTAAAAAAAAAATATATATTATCAACACTGAATCAAACAAATAGTTTTAATACATAATTATGTTCAAAACTTTATCAAGCAAACTTAAAAAGAATTTCCATAGTTTAAGCAAGATAAAAGCACTTGAACTATTAACAAAGTAAATCTTACACCTGTTGAACTTTAAAAATCAAAATCCTAAGAGAATTCTCATAGGTTCTTGAATTCTCCAGGACTTTCCAAATGAAAAACATAGAGTAGAGTATGCAATAGAAGAATCCAATCTAAGCTTAACCATTAACATTCTGAATCTGGCAAGACTTTTTTCTGGTGTTGCAGTATGATTTTGCAGCATTAATTATAAATGATTAGTTTACTGGTTTTTAATTAATATATATTGATTGATCAGTTACCGACAATGGGAATTTGCAATTTCATAGAAGATGAATGTGTAAAATAATCTGTATCGAAATATCCAAATATATATTTGACAGCTTAGGCATTTATTGAATGGGTCATTATGTTGTGAATATCTCACAGTGGTGATGGTGATATATGCATTCATTCATTAGCGAGATACTCACAACTCAGTGGACAGTGGTGATGATGGTACGTGATATAGCGTTTTCAGTTTGCACGGAAAAGCAACAACTATCTAGTACATCATCTAAAATTAGTCTATAGTTTTTCCTTCTATAACGTTTATATATAGCAATCATTATTTTCGACATGCTGTGAGGGATTAATTGTTTGTGTATTTTCTTTTTAGAATAAATTGTCACAATACCAACTCTTCATGCAGGACCCAATTCTTTACTTATTATTCGTTAGCCAATTATCAGTAAATACCTTTGCACTTATTCACAAGAGAGAGAAAAAAGAAATAGCTGCTGCGTCAATTCTTCTTCACCTTAACTCATTCTTCAAATTGTCAAAAAAATAAATAAACCCTACATAGGTTGGAAATGCAAAAGAAAGTTCAATAACATATAAGATCAAGACTCATCAATTTATTCTCTTAAAGTTTTTAATTGAAATTGATGTCAATTTCTTATGTAAATTGAGTTTTAGTTTCATTGGTGTTGTGTTTTCTCAGTAAATCCTAATTCAGAAAAGACTTATTAGTAGTATTAAAACTTATGGTTAGTTTTAGTAATCAGTTCGTACGAGTATAATATGATATCGAAAGTCTTTCTGATAAAAGGTTTAGGTAAGCGTGTCCTGTTAAGATGACCAATGATACGATTAAGGGATAGTTATAGTTGAAAATACTTTCGCTTGAGGGAGAATGTACCAATGTGGAAGGGACTCACCCTTGAGGAAAAATTGTTAGGAATTTAAATGTGAGTCTAAGTCCCACATCAGGTAGAAATAAGAAAGTTAAATAAGATATAAGGATCAAGACCCACAAATTCATTATCTTAAGGTTGTAGATACTGAGTGATGATTATTTTAAAGTGAACTTTAATTGTATTTTGTAAGAGGTAATGCTACACAATACAAGTGTCACTATTGATACATATTCTATTTTTTGTTGATTAAAAAAAAAAACATAAGATCAAGCTTTAAGAAAAATAAACAAAAATTCTTTTACAAATTATTGAAATAGATGTGCAATTTTTGTTTAGGTGGAGTTTTCACAGATGTTGAAATTCAACTTACTCGAATGAAGTAACTGTCTTATTTGTATTATTCTTATTTGTATTATTTCAAGTATTACTTGTAGTCTTTTATATATATATATATATATATATATATATATATATATATATATATATATAAATTTTTTCAAAATAATAATGTATAGTTTATGTTTTCAATGTCTATTTTACATAATATTGTTTGGTAAGTGTAATGATTGATTTCATACCTTATCAAACACACTTTGAGATTGATGCATTACATGTTGATTGATTTTCTACTTTATTGAACACATTTTTAAGATTGATGTATACAATATATAACTACAAAAAAACTGAAATTACCAACAGAATTTACCGACGAATATGTTTTAGTCGGAATATTTAAATTATTGACGGATTTTATCGATAAATTTTTATATTTTAATTACCGACAAAAAAAATCCATCAGTAACACAGATTTCATTTATCGACAAAAAAATTCGTTGGTAAAATCCGTTGATGATTCAATTTTTTTTACCGAAAAATTTACCGACAAAATTATCCGTTGCTAAAAGGAGTGGAAAATTTTCTACCCAAATTTGTATTGTGGATAGATTATTCCGTCAATAAAATTCGTCGATAATTTAAAATTTTTTTATTGACGTATTTATTTGTCGGTAAAAGAAGCAGGAAATTTTTCACCTAAATTTGTATTGTCGACGGATTTTTCTATTGGTAAAATCCGTTGATAATTTCAACTTTTTTTTATCGACGAATTTACCGACGAATTTATCTGTGGGTATGTGGGTAAAAGGTGCAAAAAATTTTCGGCCCAAAGCTCGCCTTAGAAGAAGAAGAAGAAGAAGAAGAAGTAAAAGAAGAAGGAGAAGAAGAATTAGAAGAAGAAGGAGAAGAAGAAGAAGAAGAAGAAGGAGAAGAAGAAGAAGAAGAAGACGACGACGACGATGACGACGACGACTACGATGATGACGAGGTAGCGACGATGACGAAGAAAATGAAAAAAATGAAAGAGGGAGGAGGAAGAAGATGAACAGTACATGTTATTTACCGACAAATTTTTTGGTAATTATTGACGAATTTTTCGGTCGATAATTATTGACGGATTTTTTCGTCGTTAATTATTGACAAATTTTTTCGTTGGTAATCCGTTAATAATATTGATTTAACAATGTATTTTGACCATTACTGACAGATTTTGACCGTTGATAATATCAATTTTTTTTGTAGTGTATGTTGAAATTATTTAGTGGATATTATTAAGTAATAAGCCTAACTCCACTCACATAAAATCAATTTGTAAAGTGAAGTTTGCACTCCATTTATATATTATTCCATTTATATATTATGAAATTGTCTTATTATCTCTAGTAAATGTGAGACATTCAACAATAAATTTTATATTTTGATGATTGAAGCACAATCAGATGAGTAGATATAATAGTAACTTTACCGACTACTATATATTCCTAGGAAGTATTTTTTTAGATAAAACTAACTTGATCAAACAATGAAGCTTTAGTGATGCTTAAGATGAAAAAAATGTGTTAGTTAGATGATTCTCAATTAGTAATTAAACATGTTACTAGAAATAACAAATGTATGACTTTAAATTTACTTAGCTAGTTTACGAAAGTAATTCAATAACATTTCTTTCGAGCAATTTAATGAGAAAATTGAAAACTAAAATAAGTTAGCATAAATTGCTTTAAGTGTAAACTTTCAAGAGAATTTCGAAAAGTTATTTCAAATTTAAAGAAAACTTCAATATCAACAAAAATTTTATATATATATATATAATTATTCTCCTAATGATTGTAAGGAATCAATAGTGCTTTTTTAGTGCTCCTAACAGTCATGTCAATAAAAAAGGTTTAAATGTCAAAAGCAAACAATTATATTATTTTAGTTGATGTATTACATAAAAAGGAAAGGTGTTGATGGAGTGTTTCTTTGATGTTTAGATGAGACATAGGCATATATTATTACAATGGCCAAAATATTGTGGGATTTAAGGGTATAATATGATTGGAGAAAAGAATAAAAAGGATGTTAATAATAAGGATTTTTTTCCCTTCAGTTTTAAAAGATTGTATTGAATATCATAAGTCGCGTGAGGAATGTCAAAGTTGGATTTATATATTGAGTAGGTTTTGATGAGTGAAATATACTCCATAATAAAATCTCAGTCATTTAGTAAATGAAAAATCGATTTGATTGGACAAATATATCACATTCATTGAAAGGACATAAATATGTGATTGTGGTTATGAATTATATATAAAATAGAAATATATGACTAATTTTATTGATGAATACATAGTTCATCGATTTGGAATAGCCTAATCAATCACACACACTAGATTGAGTTACGATAGCAAAAGGTGGTCTGATAGCAGAATCCAAAAATATAAAATTGTTAGCATTAACACATTATGCGTAAGAAAATGGTTAAGTTCAAGTTGTTAATAAAATATTGATATAAAAGTTTGGTTAAGAAACATATTGGGAGGGTGCATAAGACTTTGATACAAGTCCATATTGAATTTCCCTAAGAATTATATTAACACTGCACCTTTCAAGTAACTATATGAGCATGATGTGGTGTTAGAACAAAACTCTTAACCCTATAATTTTGATTAAGAAGAAGAATAGGCATGTGATATTCACGGTATCGTAGAAATTTGCAAGTAAATTATTTTGTAGTTTTCATTATAGAAAATTATTTTAGGATCTTAATATTCATGATTCTCACACATTTATGTACATAAATCATAATAGAATATTAATCTTAATCTATGGGAGGTTCAATAAGAATGTGTTCTTCAATATATGTTCTTCAACCTCCTTTTCCTAATCTATCTCTTTGTCTTTCTTTTTTTCTCTCACATTCTCTTTCTTGATGACTTATTGTGAAATAACCTTATGACCAGAGACATAACCCTAATACCCTTTTATAAGCCAACGTCCATCAAGTTCTATAAATAAAGACCTTAAGCCCTTATTAGAAGCATTAAGTGGTGTTAGAAATGTAGCAATAAGAGAGAATAGGGTCTGTGAGGCACGATGGATGATCTCAGTATAAATCTTATATGTAGACACTGCTGGAATTGCATTGTAATATTGTATGAGTAGCTAAACTCCTTCGTGTTCAGGTTTGATGTAATCAATTCTGATTCTATATACTTGTACATCTTGGGTATTTATCTTTGCTTTGATTCAATTGTTTGTGATTTGATTTATGTTTAATGATGACTTGATCAATCATCTTATTTCACCAGTTTGATTTAAGTTGGAAGACTCGTCTCAACTTGTGTGTATGAATTGATGACTCATCCTATTTCACTGGTTTGGATTGAGTTGAAAGACTGATTTCAAAGTAAGGTCCAATCAATTATCATACATGTACTAGTGCTTATTTAGTAGTCAGAGGGGATGCTGGAGAAGAGATCTTGCACATTAAAGCAATGATTCATTCTATTAGGAGTTGAGGAATCACACTTGGTTTGAAGTCCTTAGGTTCTAGTGATTCAGGGATGAACCTAGATCTACATAAAAAGAGTACTCCCAGGACATTGACTGATTTGCATAATAAGTTATCAAGATGGTAATGGTATAGTAGAAGAAGATGAGATGAAATCAATTCATAGCCCCTACTCCACTCAATCTCATTACTATTATCTATTTTTGCATGCACTCTTTATCGCAAACCAGAAAAATCCAAAAAGCAAACTACCAATATACTTGTTAAATCGTTGTGGATACGACACTTGTTGATACTACTATGCACCAATGCGTTTGTTGGAAATTGATTGTTGAGAAACAGTCATCACTAAAACACATGAATATGTGTACTCAAAAATGGATGATAGATTAGAGGACATGATTCATGATGTTGGAATACAAACCTTTGCTAAAATTGTGTATGAAAATATGACTACAAATGTAGAGACCCTGTTATATCCTAGTTCAAACTTCACACAATTATCACTAGTGTTAAGGTTGATAAATTTGAAGGCATTAAATGGGTGGACTAATAAAAGTTTCACAAAATTACTTCAGTTGTTGAAGAAAATGCTTCATGAAAGTAATACACTACCTGATCGAATGTAAGAGGCAAAAAAGATAGTTTGTCTGATGGGTATGGAATATGAAAAGACTCATGCATGTCCTAATGATTATATTTTATATAGAAAGGATTGCAAACTCAAGAAGTTGTCCCAAGTGTGGGTTGTCATGTTATAAGGTCAAATATGGTGACAAAGATAATACTAATGAGGTCACAAAGCACAACCCTCATTCAAAGACAGTTTGGTATCTACCAATAATTCCAAGGTTTAAATGTATGTTTGCGAATCCAACTAATGCTAAAAACCATAGATGGCATGTTGATGAGCGGAAATGTGATGAACTACTTTGTGATCTTGCAGATTATATGTAATGGAAGACCATTGAAAAAGGTTTACCTTGCTCCATATATAGATACGCAAGTATGTCCTCATTTTTTTTATTCCATAACATGTAAATTTTTCATTTTAAGTAAATTTCAACTAATTTTCAATGTAGTCTTCATTGGCAACTGCTAGTTGTATTTGTACCAGAGCGTACCACTTTATGGTTTTGCTCTTGTCATAGACCTCTTTCTCCTTATTTGAAGAGCATAATTGATACATAAGTCTTTTTTAAGAAACACCTTCCATTATATACATTCACCTTGAATATACAATGTCATGTTTTCTAACATTGATTGTTTTAACTTTAGTGCTTTTAATGGACGAAGTATATTGAGTGGTAGATCGACTGCCAATATAGAAAAGGTCACTTGGATTTTCCTCTGGGTATTATGCGCTATATATCATTAATTTAATCTTAGTATTATCATTTAATTTATCTAAATAGTTTTACTATGAGTGTAGTGTAATAAACAAATTGGGAGCTTTGAGTATAACTATTATGTCATGCAATGGATAACATCAATTGTGCAAGGCAATTATGAAATTGGTTAAGGTGAGGTAATATGCTAACTTTTACATATACTAATATTAACTTCAACTAATTTTCATATGTACTACTATTAACTTCTCTTATACTTTTGCAAAAATTTAATGACCTAAGTCCACTGGATTCCGGAACATTAGCTTACATTCAACAAGCATGGGCAAATACTTTCTGTCTAGAGTTAGTTAGAGTTAGAGTTAGAGTTAGTTTATACTATTTTTTTTATATTAGTTATTTGTAAAAGTTAGGGATCATTTAATATTTGGAATTGTCTTTGAATATTTTTGAACTGTTTGGAATTTTGTTTGAATTTAATTTGACGACAGGTTTTGGGTTAATGCCTAAATCCCATCTACTTTCTTAAAAAAAATCAAGATATAAAAACGATTTTTACCAAAATTGTCATTATATATCCAATTTCAACAACGGTTAGTGCAAACCCATCCTGGTTTAGCATTTTCAGAATTGTATTATATTTCAAAAATGTCAATTTATAATGATGATCTATTTCAAAACTGTCATTGTATTTTAGTAATTTTTTGTTGTAGTACAAATTTCAACAACGTCTCTCTTAATCATTGTGGTCATATAGACAATGTGATGATGATTTATGAACTCGTCGTTATTTCTCCTTACTCTTAATCGTTATGGTCTAGAACCGTTTTCATACACCTCTTTTGACCATCGTGAAAAAGGCTTGCTACAGTAGTGGAAGAACCTTCAAGCATTCAAGATAAAACTCTAATAAATCTTGAACAAAATAATATTTTAGTAACTTCCAAAAAGTAGTTTTCAAATCTCAAAAACACATGTTAAGTACAAAATTAAAATAGTAACTATTATGTCCATAAAACCTAAAAAGGGTCTATAAAATTTACCTGATAGGATTTATATTATTTTCTAGAACCCACGAAGTTTAACTAAGAACACTATATAATAATTACTCAATTTCTAATTTCTTCTTTGGGATATAATTTTTCTTTTTTGCTTTAAATGATAAAATTAATCGCTCTCCTAATATATGGTGCATGATGAGTCCATGACTTCTCATGAGGATGGAGAGACTCTTCCTTGGAGAGTTACTATATGCATGATCGAAAGGGAGGTCTCTTCCTCACCCATTTCCTTGACTTTATTTAGTATTGCTCCTTGTTTTCAATGTTCTAGCCTTTGTTTGTTTGTGTAGGTTTGCTAATGGCACCCCTTTAGTTGCCACTTTGTAATGGAAAGAAGCGCTTAGTTTTGATAATAAAACATCCTTTTATTGGAGGAGAGAAGGTACTGGTGGTCCCTGCAAGATTTGGACGACCCATAGGATTGAAAGAATGACATGATAAGTTTCTAGAAAATTTGGCGATTATTGGATGATAATCCTCCTAAGAGTCGCACAACATGCATCATTAGGCTGACCTAGGTTCTACAAAGATGCTTTTTGTTTTGCTAGGGAGTCCTTACCTTTTGTAATTGCTAAGAGGTTCTTATCCTTGTCTATTTAAGGAAGCATCTCTACCACTTGTAAAGGGTTGAACATTTGAAATTCATTTTTGCTTCAACAAATTGTTAGAGTTGAGGTAGTGCTCTTTGAGTGTTCTTGAGCTCCCTTAGTCTCATCTTGAACCAAGGTTCAAGTGGTGGCAACCATCACCATTCCTCTTTTTTCCCATCTCTTGTTTCAACTTTTGGTTTTCATTTCCAAATTTATGTTGTTGTCTTGATGTTTACTTTATGCACCACCTTGTTCTTTAATTTCCTTTGAGCAATTGAATTTCTCTTTTGCCTTTAGAGCTCTTATGAAGTGCAAACTTGACAATACCTTCTTTCTAAGGAGTTTGTAATCCATAGTGATGTAGCGAGAAATGCACTTTCTCGACACACTTTGCTCTCCCTCCTTGAAATCAAATTTCTAAGATTTGATCACCTAAAGGAGTTGTATCAAAGGATGTAGACTTCTCCACCATTCATAGTAGTGCCACCATAGGGGACATAAAGACTATTACCTTCATAGTGATTATATTTTTAAGGGTAAAAGACTTTTTGTACCTCAAGATTCTTTAAGTGTCTTACTCATTAGAGATGTGAATGAAGGAGGTCTAATGGGACACTTTGGGGCCTCTAAGACATTAGAAGTCTTAGAAGAACACTTCTTTGGACCTCGCATGAGAAAACATGTAAAAAAACATTGTGAGAAGTGTATAAAATGCAAGAAGGCCAAATCTAGAGCCCATGTTCATGGACTCCATACTTCTCTTCATATCCCCAGTTTCCCTAGGTAGACTTCTCCATGAATTTTATGCTAGGGTTGTTAGCATTAGATGTTGGAAAAACCCATTAGATAAGTCTAAGTTTTAATAAGTTTTGATGATAACAAAATGTATGATGAAACAAATAAAGATAAGTAAATATAAATGTTCTAGATCAGCTAAGAATGATTAGAACAATATCTTAGGTAAAACTTTGGACACAGAAAGGGTCAATCAAGAAACAAACTTCATTAGATATATGAACATGACCATTAGATGACCTAGGAATGTGTGCATTATTTGTTTGTGATTGTGAAAATATATATATATATATATATATATATATATATATATATATATATATATATATATATATATATATATATATATATATATATATATGCATATGTTTTATTCAGCTAATGTGTGTTCAATAAGTTTAAGCCAAGCACAATGCAACAAAGAACAAATACATACTTAGAGCAAGAAGCAAACATATGAAAAGGTAAGGGTTAGAAGAACTTAGTTGAAAGCAACGGTAGACGAGTGGAGAGTTGGATCAAATGACCAAGTCATCGGATGACTCACGTTCTACACAAGTGTCAAGAGCCTCCTAGTTCGATCACTGTGGTAGAGGAGTTTCATCCTGATCCTAAGAACTTAGTCATGACAACCTATATTTATCTACTCATTAAAAATAAATAAAATTATGTGTAAAATAATTACAAATGGTAAATTAATAAATAAAGATGCATAAAGAAGATTTTAAAACATGTTTTAAAGAAGAAGGGTCACAAAAACGATCACGAATTATTTCTTCAAACATATGTCTTGACAATATGTCAAAGTCATAATCATTTTGTTTCCATAAAAGAAAAAGATGAATTTCAAATTATCAATCTTTTTAGAAGGACGAAATTTAGTTGTACTGTGTTTTGCTTTTTATAATTGAAATTATGGGTTTCTAATTATATATTCATTCATTCTTTGCATATATATCTCTTATAATTTTTATAAAGTGTGCGTAAATAATACCTAGGTACGGCTCCGATGAAGAAATGAAATTTGACATTGAATGCATATTGTTGGTAGGTTTCTGGGGTTCATATGGTTTGAATTCATTTGGGTTATACATGAAGCTTAAAATCTATATAAAGTAGGTTCAGCTTTTACCAAATAAAACTGCAGTTGCAGTGTCCTGAGATGAACCTCTCAATTATTTTTGGGGGAAATCCCAATTTATTCTAGATATTGCTTGGTTTTGAAGGAAAATCTGCAGGCTCTCACACCCTCACACACACACACTCTGCGGGACACAGCACAGCTTTTTCAAGGTTTCTTGTTCTTAAAAGCACAGCGTTTATAATTACCAACTAACACTGTTACAAATTCAGTTGAGTTATTAGGAAATCTGTAAGAAAATTAATTGGTCATTTCTTTTACTCCTTTTGCGTAAAGACTTGGCTAGGGTTCCCTCAAGCCTTGAAAAACTAATCTGGTACAACCCTATTTTTACTCGTTTACTGTTGATCCAGACCACATTTGAAGTGTTAAATGTTAAGTTCACTCCTTCAGAGGCTGCAATAATTGTCCGTTAGGGTTTTTCTTGTTTGGCAGGCTACAAAGTACCCTCAATATTTAAGGACCTACTCAAGACAACAACACAATTAGGAAACTAAACTATGGTGTGCCAAATTATTCAAGTTAGAAGGTCGAAAATTCTTGATTCTTTATAGCACACTTTTTTGCTCAACCATAGCATATATGTATCCACCTCTTATTGGGGAAGCACATGCCTCTTAATGAAGAGCTAAACTCGTGCAATTAACGTTGCTAAACCAAATTTAGATATTCATGTCACAGAATAATGAAAGTCAGATCTTTCAACTTGTGCCGTGCAAATCTCACTGCCATCTGCCTGTGGTCCCTCTTTCTATGAGTTGAGTGGATGCTTTTTAAGACCTAAGTTGGTCCCTCATCTACAGCGCAGCTACCTATGATCTATGATCTAATCCAATTCATCACACTCAAATACCATACACCACATCTTTTGAAACTGATTATGACTCTAGTTGAATTTCTTCCTCTCTTGTTTCTGTTACTTTTTCTCTCTAACTTCCTGCAAAATCTTACTGTTATATCATCTTAATTAAGAATATATCTATATACGAATAATTCTAAGACAAATATAGGGATTTCATTCTTGTAAATATTCTTAGTTTCAATCTTGGAACTTCTTGCTTTTATTATTACTATTGGAAATGCATTAGTTCTTTGGATAATGCTATGTGGAATTCTCTTTGTTTTTTCCTTTACAACAGTGCGAATTTGTTGATAAAGATACATGTGGTTGCACATAAAAGTGTAAAACCTGCTTTCTTCTTCTTTCTTCTTCTTCTTTTAGTTTTATATCTTGTAAATAAAATTATAAATGGATTGAAGTTCATCTTTTTGTCAGTATTTTCTTCCTATCGTTCTCCCTTTTTTCCGGCAGGGTTTAAATTGAAAAAACCTTGCATTAGTGTGCTTTCCAGCACTCAATTGAATAATTACAATGATAACGATTAATGATTAAGCCAGTGATTGTTCAGTATGAGGTATGAGAAGATCGAGGAAATTAACACTGCCAGTTTGCTTACGCGTCATTTCCACAGGATGCCACGTGATCAATGATCATTTACTCTTTTCATTTAAATGCTAAAAGGTTGAATGCTATAAGACTCACAAGTTCACTACTCAGTTCATAAAATTATTAGTTTTGGACTGAATTTTGGCGTTTGAGATAATAGGTTGAAATCCAAGGCTGGGGTCATCTGCACAAATAATTTACATTTAGGTGCTCATTTCGGAAAGACTTCAATTTTAGGGTATTTCTATATCCTTTCCCTTTCATTTCTTCTCTTTCTAGGTTATGGTGGAAGGCATAGAACAGAATAACCACATAGCATCCACACTTTTTCTCTCGTGTAAGTTGGTTCTTGCCATTTCAATTCCAACTTAAGCCTTCAGCTTCTCATTCTTCTATTTTCTCTCAAATCCTACTTTACATATTTACAACTTTCAACTTATTTTTGCTCCAAATTCGGTTTCACAAGCTACCAATTGAGTAAATAGAGTCCCCCTCGCTTCAATTTTCAGAAAAAAAACATGACTTCAACAGCAGTGGAGTCAAATGGAAAAAAACTGACTTCAGTTTGCAGAACTTCTTTTTTTTTTTTTCCTTTTGCTCTCAAATTATATTATTCTGTTTCTTTCTTTTACCAACTACCGAAAATGAGAATATTTTCTCAGTCAAGAATGCAACAACTTTTGAATAATCTTGTAGTCAGTTTTACCACCGAAACCGTGTAATAATATCGCAAAAGGGTATCTCTTTCCAATACCAATGCATAATTTTAGTTTATTTTTTCTGTGTTTGTCAGGTGTCACTTGCATATATATATACTGAAGAGAAAGATGAAGTGAGTAGATGATGATGATGGCGAGTTCAAGAGAAGGTCAACAAGCGAAGCAAGAAGGTGGCGCCATTAATATTGACAAGTTTTCCAAGGCATCTTCCAGTACAAGACAATGGTCAGCGTTCAGAAATCCAAGAATTGTGAGAGTGTCACGTTCCTTTGGAGGAAAAGATAGGCACAGCAAGGTTTGCACCATAAGAGGGTTGAGGGACAGAAGGATTAGGCTCTCAGTGCCCACAGCAATTCAGCTATATGATCTTCAAGACAAGCTTGGGCTAAACCAACCAAGCAAAGTGATAGATTGGTTGCTTGAAGCAACAAAACTCGACATTGACAAGCTCCCTCCACTTCAATTCCCTCAGGGTTTTGGTCAATTTCATCATCCACAAACCCTACTCCCCTTTCATGATTCAAGTTCCTCTCAGCTTTCTCTCGGACCCTTCGGTGAATCTAGCTCCTCATTTGGTGGGGGGGTTCAAAACTCCATGCCAAAGTCAAGGTATTGGGACAGTATAGATTCAATATCAAGATTGAAAGGCAAGGAAGCTGAAAAGGGCAAGTGGGTCAAAACAAACGAGGAAGATCATCAAAACCATGAAGATGATGTTGTTGGAAGCTACAGCAACTTGCATGCATCTACTCAGAGGCTTTTCCCTATGGGTAGTGGTGGTAGCACCACTACTCACACCCTTTTACCTGGTTTGTTGAACAACACCATGCCATATAACCCCTACAATGGTGAGCCTTCTGGTTTGTCCTTATCCCAATTTGGAGGCCATGGCTTGTTGTTTCCTTCCCAGCAGGTAGATCCAAGTCCAAGCAGTGCAAATGGTGTTCAATACCCATCTTCTTTGGCATTACCTTCATCTGCTTCTCAATTTTTCCTTGGTTCATCTTCTGCTACACCACCAATGTTCACTACCTATGCTCCATTTCTTACACCCTCGGTTGACAATGATCCTAGACAGTTCAACCACATTCAGTTCTTGAACTCAGCTTCTCAAATCTTGCCTCATCCTCTCATTCCATCTCTTCACTCCTTCAATCCACATGTCAGACCCTTCCCTGCAACACCCTTCAGTTCGAAGCTTTTGGACTCTGATAGCATCCGTAGCCAACATGACAAGGGTAGCACTTCTTGAGTCTCATCATCACCATTGTTCTTTCCGAGGTGTCAGATTGTTGCCTCTAATAAGCAGGCAGCAACGAGTGTGACCAGATTCTTCATAGAAACCACTCAAGAATCTAAATCACGTTATATTTTATACACTTCAACCAAGGTGAGTGAGTACATGCATGTTTGTAGGTATGGCAATGCTAGCTATACATATATGGGATCAATATTTTGTATTTCAATCTTTGTTATTTCAGTCATAGGTACCTTGTTGAGAAACCATTCTGGGTACACGTTAGAATAAGTACCGAACTAAATGAAGGACTTCTCTTTCTTTCTTTCTTTCTTTCTTTCTTTCTTTCTTCAATGCATATATATTTAGCAGCGTGATCCAAGCTAATTCAGTTACCAATGTGCTATAGCTTCAAAGGGTTTTAAGCTATCATTTTTCTTTTGATCGCAACAAACATCTGACATTGAATAATGCATACGATGTAGCTTGAAAGGATGACCATAAAATAAAGTTGAAGAACGAATGTACGTACGATGGATGTCCTTGAGTATGGGTTATAATAATTACATGTTATTATTTCTTATCTTCTCTTTGACCTTCCAATTTAAAATATTCGTTACTAAAGAAATCAGAATCCACTTTTGCTTATTAATAGTTTCTTTTCCCTTTTGCTGTTAGTTGGAGGGACACACAAGGAAATAACATGTGAACACTTATAAGTTATAATCTCCCTCGTGTATTATGATGAACAGATGTTGTTGAACTCGTCAATTTTAAGGGTATAGTGTCTTTAAAATCATCGATGAAGTTCATACACAATCTAACATTAAAGGTAAAAAGTAACTTATAACAGTTTAAGTGGGCATTAGTTGATTAAGCTTTCGAAAAAAATCAATTTTACCTGAATGATAAAGTGTATGTAAAGTTAGCTGTTACTTATCTTTACGTGAGTTTGTTAGGCAATTGGTCTTGCATAATTCCATCACTGTTTGTCTCAATTATTTTAGTGCTGATTTGAAATAAAGAACCAGTCACGCAAATTGGGTTCTTTTTGCATTTGACAAGAGCTGCAGCAACCACTGACACATGTTATTTCCAGAGCTAACATCAACAACTTATATGGATTACTTTTACATGAACTCATAGGGATCACTTTTATTTGGAAGGCAACAATACCTTGGAAAAACTTTTATGGATGGTGTTGGCATGGTACATAAACCTTGTTGCAACAACAATAGTAGTGATGGTCGGTTTTCTCGCTGCATGTTTTGTCATAAACCTGTTCTAGTTCCAGGATGCATGATTTCTTCTTTCCTTGCTATGCATGACACAGATTGAAAAAAAGAATATGAAAGGATTAAAAAATTGTGCCTTCTTTGTGGTACGGTATATGGAACATATAAGGTTATATATATGTTTCATCTAGTGTACATATATATAAGTAGCAGTCACAATACCGTGCTATATAAGATGAACTGTTAATAAATGTGTACCATGTCCTTGTGCATTAACATATATATGGTAAAATTCAGAAGCTAGATAGTAATGCAACCTAATCTTGAATCAAAGTAGGTACGAATATTGAATATTGTTCAAGAATATGGTGAAAAGAAGAACCTAATTATATGCAACCTCAATTCAGAAACAACTAACTTTTGATGCCTTTCAATGATTATACATATACATATATGATTTATTCACAATGCATGCAGCTATAGCAATGCATGCCGACCTAGTGCATGTGAAGGTCTGCAGCAGAAAAAAACTTAGAAGAAATTAAGAGATGCAAGCTAGCATGAGAGGCTATATATATATATATATGGTAATATGGAAAAGGAAGAGAAAGAATATATTGGTGGAATGTTAAAGGGTAATTAAGAGTTGATCGGTTGATAAGTGAAAAAAGTGAAGAGAAAAATGAAAAGAAAAAGCTGAGAAGATGCATGCTAGAGTCCAAAGGTGTGCATAGATGTGTGTGAAGAAATGCAGAGAGAGTGTGGTGTGTGTCCTCATCTTTGTACCCTATTTGACAGCATCTTGATGAAGGCATGGAAGCATCCATCCATACAAAGTATAGAAAAGAGGGAAAAATGTTTCAACATCTACAGTTACCACTGACAATGAAAAGGAGGCGACATAAAATCACTGGCAGAGACTGAATTTTTGAAAGCAGTCTCTGTAATGGACAATAATATATCACAAGATCCAAGATAAAACTTAAATTAACGCTCAGTGGTTGCAGCAGCGGTTAGGTTTTCAACGGGTCCTCTAGAATAGAGTCATCAAGGAAAAAATCAACAAAAAGTTTTACATACTTGTCTCTCTGTGGTCCTAATTAATTATTCATCCATTTTAAAACATAGAAATAAGGAAACAAACAATTCAGACTTCACAGCATCTAAAGACTTTTTTTTTTTTTTTCTTTTGTTCTTTTTCATAATTCACACATAATGTTTTAGCGTTGTGTTTTACTAGGCTGTATTAATTTACACAGAATCTTGTTCAAACGACTTGCAGTTTCTGACACTCCTCATAACGCACCCCTCAACCCTTCAATTAATGTATATGAATGAAACCGAAGCAAATTAAAACTATTAATAACAATTTATTATGCTGCAGGGGTGAGACTTTTTTGACCGATGAGGCTACCAATTACTTGTATTATCTTCTTGGTTGAATGAGATAGAAAAAGTCGTATTTTCTTCTTTGTTGAATGAGAAATAAAAGTGTTGTTATGATTCACAATGTTTTGCTTTTTTATTTGTTAAGATCAGATTCACTTTCACATCACAAGAAAAAAGTAGAAGAAGTAATTTTAGTCATTGATTAGGTTTAGGTGTACTTTTTGGAGCAGGTCAAATTTTACTTTTTGAGTTCTATTTATGTTCTATATTCTTAAGATGTATTTAATGTGAGATTTAAGTTATATAATATAATGTTTTTAATCCTTAAATATGTCATAAATAAATATTATATTAACATATTTAAGTTATTAAATGGACTAAAATCATGAGGTTAATCACAGTTTTATATCTAAAATACCTATTTAATAACAAAATTGAAATTTTGAGAACTAAGATTAAGTAATTGTGATATTGGATAAATCACAAGTGTAATTACGACATAAAAGGAAAATATTAATAGTTATATATATATATATATATATATATATATATATATATATTAAGAGAGTTATTTTAAGAAATGATTTATTTTCATTTGAATATTTACATTAAATAAATGGAAAAAAAAATCTATATATAAAGAAGATTTATATGTAAAGAAGATTAAGTGTCAATTTTTTTTAATTTACTCGTTATTTTTTTAAATTTAAATATTTTTTATTTAACTCTATTTTAAAATTTAATAACTTTTTAAATTTAAATAAGTAAAAGTTATTAAAAAAATATTTATAATTAAATTGTTAAAAAAATTATATTTATTTTATTATTTTTCTTATCATAAAAAAATAAATACATGCTGCGATTTGTTTCTACTAATAATTATTAAAGAAAATAGGAATGTTTGAAAGTCAGGTTAATTAAAGTTATAAGGAAGAAAAACTAAAACCAAAGGTTCAATTAGTTCACATTTGGTCCAGTGTTTTGATTTTCTTTTTATTAAATTCTACATATGATCATTTAAAGCATTAGTTTTATAGCATATAATCATAATAATATTATGATAAATTTTCAATTTGTACAATTAATATAAAACAAATAAATAAACTGATCAAAAATTCTATTTTATTTTGTCCATAAATATTTCAATTTAAAATTAATAATACTAATAGATGCATAATAGTTTAAAAATTACAGAATCACGTTCGACTTATTATCTTCTTACCTAGTCTTATTACGTTTTAGACAGCACAATAATCAAAGAAAAAAATTACAATAAGATAATTACCTTATTATGTCCTAATTATTAAATAAGTTCATAGAGTAGTTATTACCAAACTTAACAAAAACATAATATATGTTATAATTTATGATTAAAATATAATAAAAACTCTTGATAGTATTATTCCATAAACAATTAAAAATGGAAGTCTTTTGATTAATATATAACGCACGATTTATTGAACTCTTACTCAAGTTTTTATTTTTTTATTTTTTTCTTGTAGATTAATCACTTTCTTCTTTTACTTTCTTTTTATCTTCAATGTTGAAAAAATTGTTCCGCATTTAAATGGTAATGGAACAGACAATGTGAATTTGAGTATACTCGTCCTTGATCTTAAAGTAAAAGTTGATATCCATATGAAAAATGAGTATCATCTCCATCACTATTCCTATTGTGTGATGGGTATGCTTATACTCACCCCTGTAATTTTTTAAATATGAATTAAATAAATTTTCTATGCAAAATTAAAATCATAACAAAAAAAACGATATTATTAAATATTCAATTTTAAGATAACACGATCATTTTTTTTCAATGTCAAAATATGAAAAAAACATACATAAATATTAAAATAAAGCACCAGATAATAATTGATTAAACTTAAGTAATTATAGAACATTAAAATAACTAAAATTAATTGAGTTTAATGGATATCAAACGAGTCAAATAAGAGAAAATGAAAATTTGTGTAATAAAAAAGTGTTCTTTATATGAAACAAAAGTAAGAACTGAAAAGAGAAGAGAAAATAAATATTTTAGGCTACATATAATAGACTGAAAACTTATGTGTTTAAATACTCAAAATTGAAAGTTAAACATTTTTATGTGACAAAAAATAAACAACAAATTTAAATATTGAAAATGAGTAAAAATTCCTAAATATGTGTATTATAAATTATTTAATTTCATGAAATTGAGGTCTGGCTTTCTTGAAATATAATAAATCATTTAAAAGAAATTACACACAATAAAAAATGTTTAATTAAGATTGTAATGAAAGGAAAAACATATTGGGGATCTAATCATTACTAAAAAACACACATTTCTATCAATTTTATTTTTTGGAAACCTTTTCTAGGTAAAACTTACAAAATTTGTTATAAATAATAATTTGTAAGAAGTTGCTACCAACTTTGTTGTAAAATATTTTGAGCAAAACAATTTTCACAGTAAATTTTACAGGAAATACTAGCGAATTTTATAATTTGTAGGAAATAATTATCCACAAAAAATTATCTATCAATTAAAATTCCTAGACAAAATAACAAAAAAAATCTTTTCTTACAAAATTTTATAATAAATTTACAAGAAAATTTTCATAAAATATGAGAATTTCTAGTTTTGTGATTGAATGTATATTGATATACATTTTTTTTATATATACATTTATAACTTTATTATCCGGTGAACACACTTTCCATTTGCTTTACTTTTAGTTTTAGTTCGTTTTTTTCATAAGAAATAAATCAAGTTCATAGGTAATAATTACTTTAATTTTTTATTTTTAGCTTATTTGACATTTGCATACATTCCAAATATAATTTTTTTCTATAGACATTATTTTTAGCTAATTCTAGTTACTTTGGATCATAAACTTTCAGGACTTTAAAATGGACATATAAATTACTAGATTTGAACTTCTTTCGTGTTCTTTTCAGGATTCTTAGATGTTGAGAAAATTTTGTTGAAAATTTGTAAAAGTATCCAACAAATTTGATTTTGCTTGCATTTAGCTTGCATGATTTTAATTCTAGCTATAATTAGTGTCCAAATTAGGTCGATAATTTCTTCAAAGTTTGTGAATATAGGATTTGGGTTCGAAGTCTATTTTAGGCCTAGTTCTACTAAAAACAATATAAAAAGGTTTAAATACTTCGTTGATCCTCATTGTTGTACAAAAATTTCAATTTGGTCCTCATATTTTCATTAGTCTCAATTATGTCCTTTTCGTTAGTAGAAAACTAACATCGTTAAGTAGGTGTCATGTGTCAGCTCCTTTTTTTTTAATTTTTTAAAATTAAAAAAAAATATTTATGACATGTGTCACATATGTAGTGTGCCACATGTCAATCTAATATGGTGACACCTGTTAAGTTATTATATGAATCTCAATTTGGTCCTCATATTTGTTAATTTAATTTGATTTTAGTTCCAAATTTTTTTAACAATCTTCAATTTCATGTGCTCCAAATTTAGACCAAATTTAACTTTTATATAATGTTATGATTATTTTTATTAAATATTTTTATAATATTAAGTTTATTTAATATTAAAATTTTAAATATATTTATTTTAATTTGTTATAAAATTTTAAAATTGTACATTTGAATTTATAAAATTTTTATTTTCAAGCCAACTCTAAGATTTGTATAGAAGTTGTTGATATATAATGTTATACAAATATTTCAAATTTAAACTTATCAATCTATATATTTATAATTTTAAAATAAAATTTAAATAAAGTTTAATGTAAAATATAAATTTAAATAAACTTAATATTGTTAAAATTATGAAATAGAAATATCACTTTTAATAAAAGTATCATCATAACATCTATATAAAATTAAATTTTGTCTAAATTTGAAGCACATGAAATTGAAAATTTTTAAAAAAACTTGATTGAAATCAAATCAAATTAAAAAATATGAGGACCAAAATGAGATTCATACAATAATTTGACACGTGTCACCATATTAGATTGACACATGGCACACTATAGATGTGACATGTGACATAAATATCTTTTAAAAAAATTAAAAAAATTAAAAATTTAAAAAAATTCTAAAAAAGAAGGAGCTGACACGTGACACCTACTTAATGGTGTTAGTTTCATACTAACGGAAAGGAAAGGACCTAATTGTTACTAGGGATGTCAACGGGGCGGGTATGGTACGAGTAGTAGCTCCCCCGTACCCTATCCGTTGGATAAATATTCGCCCCGTACCCGTACCCATATTCGTCGGGTATCCGTTATGCGGGTACCCGCCTATTTTTTTCATATCCGCGGGTATCCACGGGTACCCGCAGGTATTTACAAAAATATTTTAAAAAAACAAATATTTAACCATAACTAGTGCTTGGATCAACAAGTTCACTTTCTCCGATTGATTTATGAAGAAACAAACAAATAAAAAATCACTAACAATTTATATTGTAGTTTATTTTTTAATGAAATATTAAAGAAATTACTTACTTCATCAATGTCTACATCTTGTAACATTGTATAAAGTTTCATGTTGTCCAATTTTAATCTAGAAGAGTCTGAAAACATAAGAAGTTCATTACAAAATTTTAACAATCACTTCATTAAAATATCTAAGTAAAAGTGTTAATTTCATTACCTTCCATGTTGGTCCATAACCAGTCTTGAAGATACATCAATGCCTCCACAGTATCTGGAAGTAATCTACTCCGATGTGGGATAAGAATTCGACCACATTACTGAATGAATACTCAGAATGTTTTTTACTAATGTGTGTGTGTATATATATGAGGATATTTTTGTGAATTAAAGTTTAGCGGGTATGGGTATCCACGGGTACGGATACTATGATACCCGTACCCGCCCCGTTAACATGCGGGTATCAAAAATATCCGTACCCACGGGTAGCGGGTATCTATTTTTAATATCCGTTTCCTACCCGTTGCGAGTTTTATCCACGAATACCCGCGGGTACGAATTTTTTTGACATCTCTAATTGTTACTCATTTACAAAAATGTTGACCTGATTGAAACTAATAAATATATGAGGACCAATTTGAGATTTTGATAAAAAACGATGACCAACGGAATATTTAACCTATAAAAAATCAATAGATTTTAAGATTTTTAGCTTTTCCTCCTTTTCTATATATTTTGTATTTTCATATTAAACTATTATTATTCTACTGTATTTTGGTTATTCTCTCATGAAGAACTAAATCTCTAAAGATCTATTCAAACTAAATCTCTAAGGATCTATTCAAGAAATTAACATTAAACAACATGAAATAAGTTTCACATCGAACGTTTGTCGATTTCGGTTTGTTCTTCTCTTCTCTAATTTAGGTTTTGCTATTTGTGATATCAATTTTCATTTCTGAAATTAGAATTCAAATTAAAAATCAATTTAATCTTGATTTGATAACCGAATACTAATTGGGTTGAAAGATATTAAAATTTAATTTGTATAAATCAGTTTAATTGATTGATTGAAACAATTTATTGTTCAAACTTGAATTTAATCATTAGAGAACTATGATTTTGCATTATTTGATTGTTTGAATTTGTGGATTGATATGTTTTAATCTTCCATAATTTCATAATTTCTCTTTTGATATTATTTGATTATGTTTTCCAATTTACATTTTTGTGTCTTTCAATCCCTGAACCCCAAAGTTTAATTCATAGGGAAAAATAAGTAAAGATTGAATATAATTCAATATATGTACTATGAGAATTGACATGGGTTAAGTTTTATATTAAAAAATATAGAGAAACCTTAACATACTTTTTTTAAGATCTTCATATATCTCTCAATATCATAGTTCATCTCAAATAAATCGTGCTGCACAAAACTTTAATTTCAAATACAAAATCCAACCTCCCTTCTTAAGTATTTTTTTTTTCTTCTATTTTTAGTTAATGAAACCAAAACATTTTATGTTTTCTATAAAAGTTTGCAACATAAAGCATAATTTAAGTTGATTCACATATTCAAGATCCATACAATCTTTTACCATACTTCTTTAATGATTTAAATTCTAGATGAACATTAGTCAGTTCATCTAATTAATTCATTTGAAAAACGTCATGCTACTAAAAATATGAATCAAATTAAAATATAATTTCATTCTAATTTGCCTCATATTAACAAATAAAGATTCAATCGTTTATTAATTTGATTTCTATAATCATAAAGTAATTTACTATCATAAAGTGCAAATATGAAATTAGAGAAAAGAGCTACAAACTTGGAGCATTAAATGATTGATGCGAAACTTAATTCATTGATCTAAAAAGGTGATAGCAAAGTAAACTGATAAGTTAGAATTGAAATTCATTGATCCTCGTGGGTTAGGTATTTAATTGTTGATCTCTCATCTTTATTGATTCCTCAATCATAGAATTCTCAAATAAGTTTACTATACATTAATTCCTTAACTATAAATAAATTCATTCGGCATTATGCAATCAATTAATGTACTGGAATTTTTGCCTTCATTATCAATATATCAACAAATCTCGCTCAAATCTAAATCTATGCTTTTCAGTTATAACTCCGATTTTAATAATTAGATGATATTGGACAGACGAAATCCAACCTTAATTAATACCGTAATAAGCAATAAGAAAATCACAACCTATAATATACACATATATAATGTATAGAGATTGATATAGATATACAACAAATTATATTATTATTCTCATTTTTTGATTCTTATCTTTTATTTTTTAAATTTTTTAACGTAATTTAATGTGAATCATTAATTTTAAAAAAAAAAATAGTGATACATTGTTTAATAATCTAAGTAAATGAATCATATTATCATTTTTCTAAATATAGATATCAACCATCTTCGGAATTATTCAGTTTCTTTCCGACTTGCATTTATCATTTGGATTCACCTACTACACAAGACTTAACACATTGATCTTAGTAAACACACATACCTCGGACTCCTCGAAACAAGTGAATGGGAAAAACTGAAAATTAGGAAAGTTTTGGCGGAAACATATAGAATTAGGAAAAGGGTTACATGGATGTAGAAGTTATCTGATATGGTGTTGTATGAAGACACACATCGAAATGCACTATGTTAAGCGTGAAGGAGGGTCATTTTCTTGTCTTGAGAGGGAAAAAGAAAATGAAGATAGATGGGAAAGGGGTCCAGTGTGATCCATCATGATCTACAAAAGAAAAATTACACCTTATCAGATTAAGAAACTAACTATATGTACGTATAATAATTGGAACAGAAAGAGCAACAATGATCGTGGTCCAATCAAATGCCACGCAATTGGGAAAATTTGAAGCAAAGCTGAGGTCTATATAGTGTGGATGAAGCTATTCAACTATATTGGCTTATATCTATACCTTTTGTCTCCTCATCATCTTAACCTACATCACATTTTTATCAGACGTTTCTTTCACTATCATATACCTAGCTGCATTCTTCTTAAAAGTTACGAGGCATCAACACACACAAGTTAAGAATTTAAGATAAGTTAAAAGTGTTGGGAATAGTCCAAATGTGAGTCAAAAATTTCACATTGGATATAATAGATAAAGATAAACACTATATAAGAATAAAGACCCATAACACTATTACTTTAAGATTTTGGTGTAAAACTGGTGTCAAATATTTTAATACTAATGTTATGTACAACTATATGGAACCACAATCTCTCAATAACCATGACTGTATCCATAATCCATATATGAAAAATATATATATAAACCCATCAAAAAGTTTTACATCGAATAAAAAATTATGATTAATTTATGAATTAGTCCTCCTAAGAATTTTTTTTCTATTGACAAGGTAATTGGGCCCAGTTTCAATTGTATATCCTACATGAAAGGAATACATATGTTGATAAACTTGTGAACTTTAATTAGCTTGAATGAAAATCAGTTTACCTAATTTCATAAGTTTTGATTTCTCTGTCAAATTTGGTCACTTATTCTTCTATTTTTGTATGCCTTTATTCCTTGTATAGTTCTTTATGTGCTTTTGCAAATCAATTTTTATGAAAAAAAGGTTTACGAACAGTTTGCATAAGCATTAGTACCAAATAAAATAGCATGACGACAAAATTGATCAAGCTTTCATTTTGGCTTGTTCTGTCACTGGGTTGCTAAAAACAAGGTGTGAATGCCACATTGAGGTGATCCATCACATAAAAATAGACTGCAAATCTCAACCCGCCCCACCAAGGAGTGGGCCGACGGGCTATTTTGTCAACTTTTTTATTAGCTTTTAGTTAAAAATATATATATATATATATATATATATATATAATATTTAATCACATATATTAAAAATATATTTACTAATATAAATACTTTTTAATTTTTTTATTTTTAATTAATATTTATAATCAAATAAATTAAAATAAGTTGTATATTTATGTAAATTATTATATTGTAATTTATAATTGAAACTTAATTATAAATATTAATGACTTAATTTATAATACTAATACTTACTTTTGTCTTTAAAGAAATATGATATAGAAAAATTACTTTTTTAGATTATTTTTATTTTAATTTTTAATTAAAACAAACGGGCCAATAAACCACTTGTCATGTCCCATCAATTTTATAGGCTAGGAAGGACAGACCAAAATTGACTGACATTAAAAATTTTAACTCAAATTTTGGCAGGCTGACAAGTCGACTTGCAAGCCATGACCCACTTTCTCATTCTTACAGTAAGGATTTTGCGTAAAGGAGATTGTTTTATTAATTAATATATTTTTTGGATTATTTTTAAATATATTAAACTCCTAACATGTTGAAAATTACTTTCTTTAATCTTTTAAAATTTAAGATAGTAATTTTTTGTCACTAGCAAATTGTAATTATTGACTTATACCTTTTTTTTACTGTATTCTCTCCTTGATTACTACCTCTATTGTCATTTGTAAAAATCAATTGGAATGGAGTCGTCTATTAAGGTACTATACGAGGTGTAGTAATCTAATGGGGGATTGGATGAGTGTGGTACTAAACGAGTTGGTGCTTTGAGACAGACATATGCATTTGGGACAGTGGGTGTGTTTTGTGTTTAGAATCTTGGTGGACACTAAGTGTATTTTGCATTGATTAGACGATAGGTGTGTTCAACACTAAGTAGACAACTAAGTGTTGAATGCATGTGTTAATTTATCCTTGTGTTTGTGGTTCGAAGTTTCTACCTACAATGATCTTGTTGACATGCGCAAGCAGACATGGTAACAGGTATTGAGGATGCTTTGCAATAGAGGCAACAATATACTTGAAAATTTTGTGTATAAATTTATGTGTGTTCCTCAGGATGATTTAATGTATAATACTGATCATGTTTTGTAAAAATTTTACACCACAAGAGGAATGAATGTAAATGTATATATTAAAATTTGCTATGCACATGATTACTAATTTATAACTATTAGATGATGAACCTTTTCTTAATTGTACTAGACTCTTCTAGTGGATGGTAATTTAATTAGACGAGGCTATTGAACTAGTATTCATTAGACATATGGATTGGAAGCTTCGTAAGAGTAATTGTGACACCTAGTTTTAAAATGTTACTTCATCCTAACTAATGATTCTCCTATTATTAGAAATAGAAAGGATTCAATAAGTCTCGCTTGTCTCAAGCCCTTTGCTAGTTTGAACTCCTTAGTTGGACTACCATTAATTAATGTTGAGAATTATTTCATACATCCTGCATCTATCTAACCTTTCATCTTGTACTATATGAAGTCTCGCCTAAGTGAATCATAGACTTTTTCATATACTACCTTTAACTATTATGTTTTTCTTCTTTATACATCTAACCTCTTTTACACTTAATTTGCAGTAGATACATTGTTGTTTTCCCATAATAAATGATGATTATTAGCTATGACACATTTTATTCTATTAGACAACACTCAGATTAATTAATTAATTATATATATATATATATAACAAATATATTAATTTATACTCAACTAGTCCAATGGGATTGTTTTTTTTTTTCATATTGGGGTTACGAAGGATGTGGTACAACTTGTAAGTATCTTTCCATCTCTTTGAAAGTGATTAACATTTTTATGACCTCTCAACAGGGATGGCAACGGGACAGGGCGGGGACAGGTTTCGCTATCTCATACCCATTTCCGTAGAAAGAATTCATCCCCATCCCCATACCCAAACCCAACGGGTATCAAACTTTTATCTCATCCCTACCGGATAACGGGTATAATCTCGTACTCATACCCTTACCCGTTTACTTACTACTTCAATATAAATTTTAATTATTTTATAAAATAATAAAAAATTACAGTAAAGAAAACATAATATTATCAAATAATCAATATTAGGAGAATGATTGTTTCTTCTATCAAATATTTAAAATAAATTATAATTGTTTACATTTTAGATTATAATACCAAATAAAATTTCACCAGAATCAAAACATTTATTAAATTTGCAAACTGCAAACATTAATAAAACCTAGTTGATAAAATTTAAAAGTATTTTTAAAAAAATTTAATGGAAAACAAATATTCAAATTAAAATATATTTTAAATGTTTGTTTACTTCAATTTTTTAAATTCTAATGAATCTCTTTTTTTATACACTAATAAAAATGATAATACATCACTTAATCAAAATGACGCAAATAATAAATAATAAACATAATAATAAAATTTAACATAGATATTGTATCTTTTGAACTCCAATATATGTTGGATGGTGATAAAAAAATATTCATGACAATTACATTAAATTTTGATATTGTAGTAAATAAAAGTTATTTATACAATTATAGTGAAAAATTACAGTATGATTGATATAATGAGTTAGAAAATAAAAGATAATTAGATAAAATATACTGAAATAATATTCTACATGATGAAAATAAACATTAAATAAAATATTAAAAAATTAACAAATGTGTGTCTTGAAAGCAATTTGAGAAACTATTGAAAACAAATGTATAATTAAGGGTATGATAAGATGAAAAATACCTTAAACATCTAAGAACACTTTTCAAATATATACTCAATGGTTGAGAAATAATTGTTTTAGCAAAACAAAAGAGTTATTCAAATGAAAAAAAAATCAATAAAAATAAGTAATTTTTTTATATTACCTAGTAAATGAAAGGTTTATGCTATTAAACACTTAAATTGAGAGTATTAAACATACTTATGTAAAAGAAAAATATATAATAAATAAAAATATTAAAAAATAATAGAAATATTCAAATATGAGACATAAAATTTTAATTGACATGCATCATTTTAACATAATTACATAAATGTTATGATAAGATGAAAAATATATTGGAGATGCGAATGAGTTTCATAACATATCAAATAATTAGAAGAAATAAAAAATTAAAAAAAAATAAAAAAAAAATATATATATATATAGGGTTAATTAATTGTGAATATTTTAATAATTTAAATAATGACGGAGATATGACGGGATGGGTATTATGGCGGGGATATGTACATCCTCATAACCATACTCATACCCAATTGAAAAAGTCGGGGATTTCTCATACCCATACTCATACCCGATCATTATTGACATCCATTTTTCTTAAATTAAAATTTAAACAAATATAATTACTTTTGAATTAAAATTTATTTAAACAAATATAATTTATTAAATTAAAATTCAAACAAATAAAATATATTTTATTCTATATTAATGTATATAAAAATTTTAAAAATTATTATATTAACATTTCTTAATTTTAACTTAAAAAAATAGTTTTCAAAAAATATTAACTGATTTCTACCGGTTAACATATATTAAATTATATTAAAAAATTTAATTAATTATTTAAAATACTTAATAATATTAAGTTCAATTCTAAAAAAATAAGGTATATTTTGCAGTATGAAATTTCAAATTAATATTTGAAGAATTATTATATTAAATAAATTATTTATTAAAGTTTAAATAAAAATTTATTTTAAAAAATATACATTAACTGGATGTGTAAATCTCATTAATATATATATTATTAACTTATATTAAATTTTTAAATAATGTTAATTAATAATTTTTTTTTTCAAATTTTTATTAAATTAAAATTTAAACAAATAACTTTATTTAACTTTATATTAGTTATATAAATATTTAAAAAATTATTATTTTAACATTAATTAATTTTAACTAAAAATGTTAGTTTTAAAAAAAGTGTTAACCGATATTAAAAATTTTAATTGTTTTTTAAAATATTTAATAATATTAAGTTGAAATTTTAAAAAATAAAATATATTTTATATTATTATATTTGAAATAAATATTTAAAAATTATAATATATTAAATAAATTATTTCTTACATTTAAATTAAAGATTTCATTTAAAAAAAATAGGTCAATTGACATGTGGAAATTCATTTAATGTATTTTAGCTTATATAAAATTTTTAAATTATACTAATTAATAAATTTTATTCAAATTTTTGTTAAATTAAATTTTAAACAAATAAAATTATTTATCTTTATTTAAATATTTAAAAATTATTGTATTAACATTAATTAATTTTAACTTAAGAAAACTAATTTTAAAAAGAATGTTAGTGGGATTTGGAGACATTTGTAATAGAAGAAAAGTTAAAAAAGAAATAATAAAATATCAAATTTCAATATTCGTATAATGAAATTAAACACTAGATATCTAAAACAAAAAAAAATAATATTGAATGTTGATATTCGAAAGAATAATAAAAGAACTGATGTTGACATTCGTAAAACAAGATATCTAATATTGATATCCGTGAAAAAGAAAAAGAAGTTAGGATGGAGTCAGTTAAAAAGAAAAATTTTATTTATTTTTAACTAAAGTGAAATTAAAAAAAAAAATTGGAGGTGGAAAAAGAAATATTTGGAAGTGCAAGAAAAAAAAATCCTTGTTGTTCGGACCTGTGCGTTTCACCGACTTTTTGGAACCCACTTGAGATTTTTTGTTGAAACATGTACTCACTTGCTAGGCTACAGTTCTAGACACATTTCTAAAATACATACTTCTTTTTTTATCATTGGCATATAAAAACATGGATTTTATTTTATTTCTTTTTTTAGAAATTATAAGATATTTTGGTGGTAAAGATAGAATAAGGTAGAATGGAGATGGAAGAAATGGTAGATACAAATTTTGTAATACAGATTTAATTTAGAAAAATAAAAATAATAATTGCATACAAAAACATTTTTATTAGTTATTTATTTTGAGAAATTATAATAAAATATAGGAGTATTTCAATTTTTGTGATTTTTTCTTAACCCCAAAATTTCTCAATATTGTTTTTAATATTTTAAAATTTTAGTTGGGTGTCGTACATGCTTTTTGGTTATACATTATTTTTGATCAATTTATATTAACATTTTTTTTCGTGAAAGTATTTTTTTTATTTTGCATGATAGAACTATATGTATATTTTCTCTTTTACTTTTATCCACAACAATTATGAATTTCATGAAATTATTTTTATTTTTATTTTTTGGAAGATAGAACTGGTTGTATATTTTTCCATTTTACTTTTACCCACTACAATTATGAATTTATCAACAAAAAACTCACAGACAAAAATTTTTAGCCACATATTTTATCAATGAAAATGTGATATAATTTTAAGAAATTAGTAAATTTGTTTGTAAAGTTATTTAATAAAATAATAAAAGTAAAACATCACTGATAAAGAATTGTTCTCATTGATAATTTAATGAAAAATTGATAATAATTTAGAATATGTGTTGTTTAGGTTGAATGATAAATTTTATTTACTTCAAATTTTTAGCATAAAAAAATAATAAAATTGTAATTATAAAAACAAATATAAATAAATTTATAATAAAAAATAAATTCAATATTTTTTTATTTTATAGATAATATTTTTATTATAAATAATTAAATTTTAAAAAGTTAGATAAACAAATAACATTGGTAAGCTAATTATTTTAATTTAAAAGATAATTATCAAAGGAAAAATTGAAAAACAAATATGTACATTATTATGTCCAAGTATAGATGTATAACAACTATAACTAAAAAATTGAAAAGAAAATCATTTCATTATGTATATATTTATTTTATATAAATAATAATTATTTTAAATATTGAATTTAAAAAATTATAAAGATAATTATGAAATTAACTATTTATTAATTTTAAAGTGATATTAAAATTATATCAATAACAGCTTATTAAATTACTTTATATGTGTTAATCATTAGTAAATATGTATTAAAAATTAAATTCTGACAATAAAATTATTTAAGTGAAAGTTTATTTTTTTTAAATAAATAATTTATTAAAATAATTAGGAATTATGATTGAATTATTAGTTAGTACAGGATTGTATGAAATTATTTAAATGTATGTTGAATAATATTATTTAATTAAAACTTATTTTATTCATTTAGTTTACATAAAAAATGTAAAATAAAAATATGATATATATATATATATATATATATATATATATATATATATATATTGTTATCAGATTTATTTAATCAAATTTTGGTGAAAAAGGACAAAATCTGTGTTTATTGTTGTTGTGGACCGTAAGAAACTGTCTCTTTTTCTTGTTTAAATTGTAAAATGATTGATCATGATTTATTTAATTGTAAACGGTTATAATAAGATGTCAAGGTAATTTTTTTGTGAGAATAAAATATTTGGAGAAAAAATACAATAGTTTTATAGCACTAAGGTGGTTGATACTTAGGATGGGTAAATGACTATGTCGGTTTGATTTTAAAGCGTGTAAAGGCTGTTGTATAGCCTTTGTGAAGCCTATTTTAAAGATTATTGTTGAGCCGGAGATGGAACCTATGGTGGAGTTTTGTAGTTGTGTCTACAATTGAGTCAATGGTGTCAGTGGTGGATCCTGTGGGAAGTCTATGCTAGAGCCTATGGCTTAGCCTTTTATGGTACACTCTCTTATGGTACGTCTGTTGCTCAGTCAAGCCTGAGTCAAATCATGATAATGTTTGTGTTGTTGATGGATCTTCTATTGTTAAGAATTTTGATGTTTTCCTTGGTGGTGGTGTGCTAGTGGATTCTGATTCCTTGGATGATATGTTTTCTTTGAAGGATGTCATTCTCATTGTCGATAGTTTGCATGGTTTACAACACTTAAAGTCACAATTTTTTTACGTCTAAGCAAGCTCGTTTTGTGAAGAAACTGAAAATAGTCTCTAAATAGACTGATATGCTTGATGAAAGGAAATATTTTAATTCTGAGGAGGATGATAGTCAGTTCAAACTTCAAGAAAAAGTGATTGAAGTAGGCCAAAGAAATTTAATATAAAGTTTCTAAAGTAAGGATTGCCTAGAAAGTAATAGTCAGTTTTAAAGACCTTATGTGGATTCTGAGTAGGTTAGTTAATGATAAATATCTTAATATGCTGAGCAAATTGATTATTAGGTGTTGGTTTCCTATTGATGTTGCATTGATGTACTGTTTTTCATCTATATATTTACTTAGTTTTTATATAATGATATTTTTTTTTTCCTATGTGTAATATATTTTTATCATGGGTTTGATGTGGTCTTTTAATATTTTTTTTGTTTTTCTTTTTAATAAAATCTTTATGTAATAATAGTGAGACCTAACATGAACTTAATTGAAAAAACTCATCTATTATTTTAATAAAATATAATATAAAATATTAATTATTAATTACACACCAAATTTTTATTATGTCGATGTAGACAGTCTAATGGTTTATGATTCACATTATATTAGTTAAATATTGTTCAAATTTTTATCACGTAAACAACCTATATTAACAAATTTGTTTATAAGATACATTAATTCATGTGAAATATGTTTTAAAATAAGACATCACATTTTCAATGTTTAAAAGGTTTAGGTATAGAAAGTTTTATGCTCAAACAGCCACGTAAGAGTCTTCATATTGAAATTACATATTGTATTATTCATGTTTAAATACAGTTCACTGATATGTACATAACCTGTTTTTATTTTTTTTATTTTTTTTTCTTTAATCAAGAAGAGTTAGAAAATTCCAAGTTCAAACAACATCAACCATTTCTTTATTAAGTTTCTATACTAGCATACATTTCCTTATTAAGCTTCTATTAGCATTCATCTAGGGATGCATATATAGAAGACTCCACGTAGATGGCAAATATCAAGTAAAGATCATATCTTAACAAAAGAGACATAGTAATGATCATCTTTAAGTCTATATAAAGTAATGTAATTGAAGTTGAAAAATAAACAACAATTGCATATATAACTCTCTAGTGCTTAAGTTTTTAAGTGTTCTTTGTGATTGAAAAGAACCTTTGGAAATATTCTTTCACATAGTGAAGTTTCTTAATAAATGTATAGTGATCTTTATTTGAAAGTTGGTTTTTCTGATATTCTATGAGGTCTTATTCTCAAAAAGAGATTAAGACAATATAACCACGAGTAATTTTGTATACTCATCTTAAGAAAAATTGGTTTGTGTAATCAAATAATCAGGAGTAATTTACATGTTTGTCATTTATTAGTTGAACTTCTTAAGAAATTAGCTTAAGAAAAACTAGACGTAGCGTGTAAATTTAAATGAACCAATACAAAATTTGTTTGTATTGCTTGTAAATGCTTATTTTTTCTAGTTTTAAATTAATGTCTAACCATGATATTTTGAATTATTTTTTTATACAATGTAGGAAGTTATCTTATCAAGGAGATTTATTAAAAATTGTAACCTACATTGTCCAAATAATTTGGAGAATATGAGAAATTTTGCTTGTTTTCAACATAAGATGTCTTCTCATGTTGCAGATCTCACATCGATGAGAGATAAGACAAGTTTATAGTATATAAGTGAGTGCAACTTCATCTTATAGGCCAATATTGTGGAGTTGAGTTAGGTTTAAAGTTCATTTTTAAAAATATTATTAGAGCTATGAGTTTGAGTCTAACAAAGTTTGTTGTTTGTTATGCCTATCACACTAATATCAAACCACCATCTAATTTCTAGTCTCACGCTCAAAATGTATATACCTCAACATAAGGGGGTCTGTTAGAGACCTCACATCAATTATAGATAAAACAAGTTTATAATATATAAATGAATACAATACAAATCTTATTTTACAAACTGATTTTGTAAAGTTAAATTAGACTTAAAATCCATTTCTTTAGTATCATACTACTTTCTAAAACCAATTCATGCTAATAAATTGTTTTGACCACCCAAAATCAATTTTTAAAATCAAGAACTAAATCACATTAAAATAAAAATAATTCATTTTAATTTCTCAATCGACCAAAATAAATTTTCTACTATCAAATAGAATGATTCTCCAAACTCTACACTGTATTATACTGATTTTTTCCCCGTAGCATTGTTCCTACTTTTAATTACCTAGATAGCATATTGTACAAAATTATTACACAAATAGCACAGTTTGTTTTTTAGGTGGAAATTCGGTCCCTAGGGACCTGAATTCCAGCTTGCTAATTGATTTTTTTTGTAATTCCCCAATCAGAATTCGGGTATTTGGGTTTATTTATTTATTTTTTTCATTTTTTTTAAATGAATTAGGATTAGAATTTTTGAAAATTTTTTAAAATATAGATTTAGGTGTTATTTTTTTATATTCGTTTTTGTAGACATTGCTTGAATTAGAAGTTAATTTAAAAAAAATAGATTTAATATTGTGTTTTTAGTTAATTTAGGTGTTATTTGGAAAAATAAAAAAATAAATATTATTTTTTTTTCTTTTTGAATTTGTTAAGTTAAAAATAAATATAGTATTGTGTATTAAATTATTTTAGTTGTAATTTGGAAATATAAAAGTAATTTTTTTTTGAATTTGTTGAGTAATGTTTTTTATAATAGTAATTTTGGAAAAAAATTATGAATTATAATAGAGGTAACAAAAGTAAGAACAATTAATATATAATGTTTGAGGTGGTGTTGTACTATTTATTTTTTATGTTTATTGAATATTTAAAATTAAAAAAGTATGTGGATGTACGAATTTATTTTTTTATTTTTTTTTACTTTGATTTCTTTGTATGAATTTTATTGATAAAGTGTTTATTTTTTCACACAAATCAATAATGTAAAATTTTTGTTATATAGTGAAATAAAATAGTAGCTATTAACTTTAAATATAAAGTTATAATTTATTTATTTTTAAATATCCTAATAAATAAATGACTAAAAATTTGGTTGAAATTAATTAGTTTTGTTTTGACTTGAAATTTTGTTTTTGTAATATATGTGTTTTTTAATTGAAATTTATAAAGTATAATTGAACATCAAATATATTTATTTAATGATAGACATTACAAGTACCATAGTTGACATAATTTTAAATAAAATTAACTAAGTTAGTGTTGATGGAATGTATTTTTAAATTTCACACAACATGGATCTCTTTTAGGTTGACATAAATCTCTTGCTTGGATGAACAATTTAATATATTGCCAAGTGTCGAAACGTGTCACAGACGAGTCTAAAAGTTGAACTATCGCTTGATTATTTGTGCAACATCATTATCTGTTTCTATTTCAACCATGCCATGGATAAGTTTTTTGTCGACTATCCTCACGGGACGAAGGTAGTCAATATGAGTTATTACGAAATGAGTCCCACAACCTATTATCTGCGTTATTTTGTGTTGAAGCTCATCAAAGGTAAAATTGTGAGAGATTGACATCGTCACAATAGCGTTTGATCTAAAGTATATTCCATAACCATACAGACTATTTGTTATGTTTGCCCGTCTAAGAAGTCCTCCATAATATAACTTTGTTGGTGAACGCAGAATAGGGTTTGAAATCATGGAAGAGGATGAGGGAGTTGGTTGTAGAAGAGTAAGTATTTTGTCAGCAGACCTTGTAAACTTAACAAACAATTTAATTATTGTGTTAATGGGTTGATGAGACTTACAATGAATCATTTTTGCAACGTCATCATCAGGTTGATATTTGAAGACTATCATACATAATGACTCATTCTTCATTCAATGTGAGTCTCCATAAGTACAACTTATTTGATAGTTGTAGTAGTTAGAAGCTCTAGAGATCAACATACTTTTAATCTCTAATTAAACCATTTTTTAAATCATTTAAAAAATTTCAAAATCTCAAAAATTATAATCCTAATTCATTATAAAAAGAATAAAAAATAAAAAAATCCAGTTCAGAATTTAGATCGAAATAAAAAAAAAATCAATTGACATGTTAGAAATCGGATTTTGAGGAATGAATTCCCACCTAAAAAAAAGAAGTATTTGCATAATAAGTTTAAATATTTGCTTAATAATTCTCCACAGACGTAAATATCTAAGTAAATAAAAGCAAGAATAGTGGTACCGGAAAAAGAATCGTATTATACTACAATTAATAAGAAGTTTGAAAAAATATTTTAGTGTATGATTAATATCGAAAGTAGAGATATAAGTACAGACGTAAGTGTTGATGAGAGGGAACAGAAAATGGGTGAGTGAGGTGACATGTTGATGTGGCAGATGATGACACGTTACTATTTATTAAATAAGATGTCAGTGCAAGCAAGGAAACCAAGGTTGAGTTGGGTGGAGAGCCAAACCGTGGTCTCCAACACGTGGCATTCGTGTCTGCGTTTAGAACTTCGACAACTTTAAAAGTGTAGCTTCAGTGGACCCCTTCTGCTGTAACCTTTTGGTGTCACATCAAATCATCAACCAGACAATTCCCTACCCTAGTATCCAATGTCTCAAACAACTCCTTCCTTCCTTCCTACCAAATTTCTTTTCTGCTCTCCCACTTCCACATTTTTTTCCTCAAATTAACAAATTTTTCAAATGAATTTTCCTAAGTTTACTTTACAAAATAAAAAGGTGAAAGTATATTTTATTTAAATGTATATGTAAATCTAAATTTTTAAATATTTTAATATTAAATTGTAAAAACAAAAATATAATCTTTAACATAATAACATTGAGTTCCATTTTTATATTTTTTAAAATACTTCGTCTTGATATTTGAATTATTAATCAATTTCAAATATAGTTTAACACATAAAAATTATAAAAATAATATTTATTTATTTTAAAAAATTTTAAGAATATATATAATTTTAAATATAATTAAATTTGTATTTAATATCTATATTTGAAAGTAAAAATATATTAAATAACCAAATAAACTTTTGATATTTTGGTTGAAGTAAACAAATAGTAGGCAAAAAAAATGGCTTACATTTACTAGTTTTGTCTTTTATGTATAAAAACTTCAATTTCGGTTTTCCTAGTTGGTGCTTCTTCCATTAATCCATGAATGTTGTGTTTTAATTCATTCTTTATTTTAACATTAGTATTTTGCTATAGTAAATTAAATGATATATATACTCAATTATATCATATAACATCAATTAAGTTTGTATTAATGGATTATATTTATGTTATAATCCATTAATTATGTTCGATAATAAAATTATTTATACCTTTAAATTTATGTTAAGTAATAATATAAAATAATAATAAAATTAAAACAAATAAATAATAATGATACAAAAATAATACATTTATATACTATAAAAGAAATATAAAAAATAACTATATTAATCTAATCATTCAGACATTTATGGGAAGAGGAAATGTTTAAAGATTTTTCGAGAACATCCTCTTTTAAATCTCACAGTCACACATTGAGAATGTCTCTACCGGCTTAAGAGACTTGTACATCTGAAAGTCATCCCAAGTGCACTTGTCTAGCAATGGGACAACATTTTTTTTTTCTAAAATCTGATACGAATTCTGGAAGATGTCTAGGTTTCACCATCAAATTATATGTTGAGAGAAATAAGGGATTTAAATCTTAATTCAAGAGAAACAATATGCATGAGTCATAAAGATTTTTTTTTTCAAACAAAATAATTTTAGAAAATATATGTAATTCTACCCATTAGGTTTCATATTTGAATAAGGACTATTGAAAGAAATATTCAATGTAAGCATTGTTTGGATTACTTTGATTATATTTTTTCAAACAAAATAATTAATTGCGAAAATATTTTTAAATATTATATAAAATACATCCGTGAATTATAATTTGCTCACTAATATCATTACTTATCATATACCAATGAACTACATAGACTAAATAAAAAGATGAAGAATTTAAATGCGAAAACAAAATTATCAGGAATTAACACACAAACACAAAAGGTTAATAGTTTGGACATGATAATTTAAGGGTGTGTTCTTTTGTGGGTGATGATTTGAAGCAGAGGGAGATGATTGATTTTGGTTGATTAGAAGGTGATATTTATGTTGTTTTTTTTTTTTTAAGTATTTGAGGGTGATATTGGAGTGGATTTGAGAGTAATTTTTGTGAAAGTTTGTGAAGGATTTGATTGATATGACTAAAAAAAATTAAATTTAATAGATGAAAATGTAGAATGACCAAATTGTTCTTGATGTTAAAAAAGTATAATAAAATGATATTTAGATAAGTTGTAATTAATTTCACATATATTATTATCATAAATAAAAATATTTTAAATATTTATTAATTGAAAAAAAAGAACTAAAATTTGCAATGAATGGAATAGATTCCAGAAAACAGGATCGGTTATAAGGTGTTCAGTGCATGCATGGAGGTGAAATGGAACAGGTTCCAAAAAGAAACAGAAATGTTTAAATAGGAAGGTTCACAGGGTTGGAATCAGTTCAAAAAAAAAAAAAAACTTAACAGGTTTCATCCATTTAAGCTTCTCTGTGAAAACAGCCACAAAAATACATCCTATTACCGAACCACATGCGTCGAAAGGCAGCAACATGGTTAATTTATTTGAGATAAAATAACGAGGGTAATTATGTAAAAACACCTCGATCACTCTCTAATCTCTTCATGCCAGAGAGATGAGAGCAAACCCTGAATCCCTCAAATCATTGATGTTCTTTGCTTTTAAATCAATAAAAAAGAACACAAAAATTCTCTACATTCATCGCTTACCATCACCCGTGCACAATAATCACCTATAAGAACACAGTCTAAGAGAGTAATTTAATTATTTGGTAAATGTAAAATGTTTTTAAAGTAAAATGAGGTGTTAAGAAAAAAAAATTAAAAAATTATAATTTAAAATTTTTAAGAATATATTTCAAATATCTAAAATAATAGAATTTGGAATTTATCAAAAAAAAGTCACTCTTTCTCTGTTAGAAGTGTCAATTTCATTTATATCTGACTCAGTTGTTTATTTGGTCAGTTTGACTCAACATTCACTTGAAGAGACTAGTCTTAACTTTAGTACTAACCAGTTTGATTAACCTTCAATCCTAATCGACTTTGTTCAACCTCAACTTAAATTAATTCCATTCAGTTCAGATAAGATTGACTTGACTAGACTTTTCATATAGATCGACTATATATTAATTTATAAGTTTAATATACAGTAAAATTATATTAAGAAAAATTGAATTCTGAAAAAAAGTCAGTGTAATTTGTTTTTTCAAAAATCAACACTATATAAAGAAAGTCAACAAGAGAAATAAACCCCACTTCAACATCAATTATAATAGGGGTAAATCTATTTAGTTGTATATTTGTTTATTCCTTGTGTAATTACAAAATGTATCTCTAATCTTATTGAAATAAAATTTCCATCTATTTTTGATATCTCAATCCACTTTTTGCTGCATCAATATTACATTTGATCCACTGTGTGATATCTCTATCTGGTACTTTTGATCTTTTGAGATAGATGTTGATGTTAAAGAATATTTTATAAAACAAATTCATACATGACACTTCACACAATCCCAATTTGATAAATTATCTAAGAAAGTACAACTAATTTCAAGGGTGGTCAAAATATAATTAAAAATAAATTAATTATCTAATTAATAGACTAACTTATATATAAAGAATTCACATCAATTCAACTTAATTTTGTTTTATAGTAATTTTAATTTTTTATTTTTACTCTAAATACATATTACTTTCATGAGATTAATAGTTGCTTATCAAATTGATTTAAGTATTTTAATTGAAATTTGAACTCCTCCTCGATTAAAGATGTGCTACCTAAAACTCATAATTTGTAACTTAACAAATGTCAAGAAAATATTCAATCAAAATAAAATTTTATTAAAATTAAAAATTAAATGACTTATTTAAAGGAATAAGTTGGCGTTATTAACCAAATAAAAAAAATTTGATGTTAAAATAAAATAGTCATAAAAAGATTATAAAAGAAAATAAAAAATAATCTATAAGTATATTTATATCTATAACAATATATAAAGAAGATTCTCTCTTTTGTGTCTACATTTTATAATACCAATTTTACCCTTTATAATATAATTATTTATTAAATTTTTTAAAATTAATGATTATTTTTACTTATTTTCTATAAAATTGTTTATCTTTTTTCTTTTATTTATTTATCAACAATTAAATTTTCTATTCATTTTACTTTATTTTTAATAAATATAAATTTATTTTATATATTAATTTAATAACATTACACTATTATCACCTATTAACATATTATCATTCATATTTGAAAAATGTGTACACACATGTGCGACAACACCTATACAAACGTAGTGTGTATATATAAGAAATATTCTTATTTGTATATAAATTTCATAACTATAAATTTATCTTTATAATATTATTAATTAACTTTTTAATAATAATCATTATATTAATATTTTTTTAAACTGGTATAATTTTTAAAATAATATTAATGTAATTTTTAAAACTTAAAAAATACAGAAACAAATATGCAACATCACCTTTAACAACGGTTTTACCGGTAAATATAATGTAAATGGATGTAAAATAAATTTGAATGTAAAAATATCATTGATTTAACCTAAATTTAGTGTGAAAATTACGTGGCACGGGAAAGAAAGCTGTCGAAGGAGGGTGGTGTCTGCAAATCGCAGAGAGACGAGGCGCAAGTGTACTGTAACCGTAGACATGAACCAACCTCTCTCTCCACTGATTACCACGTGGAACTTTTCAAATGCTTCCTCATTTCCTCATAGTTCACGAACTACACCCATGAATACATCCATGAACATTCAACCACATTAACATTAAACATCAACAACAACATCAAAATAACTTTCTCTCCTTCTCTTCTCTTCTCTTTCTTCTCTCTCTCAACTCAACCTCTTTTCTTTCTCATACTCTCTCCCTCAGATTCTTCCTCTCACACTTTTTCTTCTCTTTCTTCCATTCTCTTCCTTCTTTAAAATCACCTGCATAACATAACAGACACTGTATGCCACCCTGCCCCCATTTGTTTTCTTCTCTCAGTTCTTTCCTCATCAAATTTTAGTACAGCTCTTTGCATTTTGTAAATTTGCGTTTTTTCTTTCCTAGTGGACCACCCGATTGTACTGTTGTGTCTAACGTGTTCATGCATATGTTTTCTTTCAGAAAGAAACCTGTTCCGTTGAGGGGTTTTCTCTTTCTTCTCTGTTTCAATGGAGGTAAAAAACAAAGAAAATGTTGATCAAGATGAGGTTTTTCTTAATTTTTATTTGACACCATGCAACCAGGAGCCTGTTAGACTGTGAGATTCGTTCAAATTTTTGTTCTTTTTGGGTGCAGAGGTGTTACAATGAGAAATCATACACGTCCAAGAAAATAGACCTCACTCTGAAGCTTTCTCCTTGCGGTGAGAATGCAGAAGAAAGAAGGTTGGCAAGGTCATCATCAGTGGAGGGTGAGGCAAGTGGGGTCCAGTGGGGCCCATATCTTGGCAGATCTTGTTCATTGCCAGAAGAGAAGCAGAGGAGCGTGACCTTACTCTCACCTCAAGTGTTTGCCTTGGTGGCTGCTTCTGCTGTCAATGCCAATTCACCCTCATCACTTCCCCAACTCAAGCCACTCCCAATTCCTTCTCAGCCTTCGCAGCTTCATGGTAATCACTTTCTTTCACTCATGGATGACCTCTATTTTTCACCATTATGGTTTCTTTCACTCAATACCTGCATGTTATAGTGGTTTCTAACTGTGTATTCTTATGTCCTTTTTAATTTACTAACTAGTGTTTCTGGTGATTGCATTGGCATCTTAGAATACAATGATGTTTTGTTTGTTGTGCAGTTAAATCATTATAAGAACAAGAAACCCTTTGGTTTTGAGGACTATACCCCCTCCCCTTCTTCCCTTTTTGTGTGTGCCAATTTGCTTTTCTCCATTGATTCTTAGTTCCCTATGCCAAATAATCCACCTAGGTTTCTGAAGGCAATGTATTTGTTCTTGAAGAGTTTTATGTTTTACTCTGTAAAAAATGAATTTTCAGTATCACTGATAAATTAATCTTGTATAAATTACATTGTTATTCATTGTCGGACTAGTGAATGCATAGTTGATTTGCCACACATAATGCCACACCATACTCCAGATCCAGAAGTCCATTTACATATAGAAATTGGTTTTGCTGTGTGCATTCCTCTGGACTATAACTTTTGTTCAAGCTGTTTCATTTTAGTTCTGAATCAATTTTGAAGTACTAAAGACTATTATTTCTGTCTTCGGAAAAAGTGGTTCATTTACTTTCTTTCTATATACTAATAGATGCTGCATGTGTGTAGCCAGTCTTATACTAGTTCATACTTACTTCTCTTTCATTTGTTTTATCTGTAATGATTGACACTGGACTTAACATTTATGACATTACAGTTTTCAAAGATAGATAGATGCATCAAAGCACAGTAAAAAAAAAAAAAATCATAATTTGGGATGGGTTCTTTCTTCTGTTCATTATTTCTGTACTGTTCTCATGTTACATGATGGGTGTTTTGTAGAAAGTTTTCCTCTTAATGCAACAAAAGGTCCCAAACTACCATATTCTTTCCATAGAAAACCATTTTAGAGGAAAAAAGACATGTGAGTTGTTAAGGTTTTTCTTTAGTGCATTAACTGATATCATGATTCCAACCATAATGCTGAGATATACCTCTGTCTGATTCATTTGCAAGTATGGTGTAGCTATCTTTTTGAATATATAATGCAAAACACTTCAGTATATTTTCATCTGATCTTGCTAATCTGAAAAACTGAACCTTTCTTGTATGATTTTTCCATCCCAAAAGACACACTAACAGTTTTCTGATACAACATTCCATATATAGGTCTGAGACATTCAGACAAAGGAGTTGCTTTAAAAATCCAAACTTCAACTGTGAAAGACAAGAATTCCATGGTTTCCAAGAAGACCATGACCAAGAAAATTTCAGCTAGGCATGGTGAGACTAAGGTGGAGAATGAGGCGAAAAGGCATAAAGTTGGGAACTACTGCAGCCTGAAGGGTGATGTAATGGAGATCCTGAGACAGATGCCAAGTGTGAGTGCAACTGGAGATGGCCCTGATGGGAAGAGAATAGAAGGGTTTCTCTACAAGTACAGAACTGGTCAAGTGTGCATTGTTTGTGTCTGCCATGGTAGTTTCCTCACTCCAGCTGAGTTTGTGAAGCATGCTGGGGGCAAGGAAGTGGCCAATCCCATGAAGCATATCACTGTTTTTTCTAACTCATTTTAGAGTTTGAATGCAGAGGGAAGTGGAGCAAAGAAACTGTCTTTTGAGTAGTTTAGTTTCCATGATTTGATTATTGAACAAATGTGGCCTCCTGGTTCAAAGGAAATTTCATCAAAGGTTGTGTGTACTTTTGTTAACCTCTGTCATACGAGGTAAAGACAAGGGAATTCTATGATTTAGGCCAAAATTTTCTCCACTGCTTATCACTTTATTCTCTGATTCCTGGAGAGGAAAGAAACATAGGAATGGGATGATAAGAAAAAGGGTTAAAAGGAAATAATTACATTAGGAATTGGAGATTCGGGATAAAGCTTAACAATGTTTTCAAAGATATTCAGTGATTATCTGCTAGATGAAGAAGGGTTTTAAAATGATTTTTACAGATACTTTGTGAAAGATAGTCAAAATTAATATAAGTATAATAGACTATAACGAGAAACATTTTAACTTTTATATTGGTTTATTGTAACTCTAGGGTATATTTTCTTTTTTAAGAAATATTTCATCAATAAAAGAAAAGGAAATGGAAATGATTGTATATAAATATATGTTCTTCAAAGAAAGAAAAGGAAAAAAATATTGATGGCAAAGGAATGAAAAAAAGAAAGGAATGGATCACTTACAAAGAGTTTAGTTTCTTGTTGCAGTCAAAGAAAGGATAATAAACATTTTCTTCTCGAGATTTTTGTATCTTCCATAAACTAAAGAGCACTCCTAGGAGACTACGAGTCCCTTAGGTCCTATATGGATAAGTTAAACAGAACCACTAGTAAAATATAAGGGAAAGATTAGTCACTTGAACATTACGAAAAGATTAGAAACTCCATAAAGGGGCAAAAGCATCATCAAGTACAACTGTTTAGAAAAATTATTGAAAGGGGTATAATTACAAAAGTGGGTAAATCATGTCAAATTAATATGATTTCAATTTAAAATGTTTTGAACTAAAATTATGTCATTTTAATACGATTTCAACTTTTAAAATACTTTATACTAAAGTCGTTTTCTATGTAAATTAAAGTTGTGCTATACTAGATAACTTCAGTTTAAAATTTTATTAGTATTACTTCAACTTAAACATGTTTTGCACTACAGACGGGTCGACCGACCCCGAAGACCCAGACGGATTAGGCGGGCTCGACGACCCAGACGGATCAGGCGAGCCCGATGATCTGGACAGACGGGGTGACTCGATGACACATATGGGTCTAGCGGGCTTGATAACTCAAACAGGTTGGTCAAGCCCGAAAACACGCACTACCCAAGTAGGCCCGATGATCAAGATGTGTTAGGCTGACCCAATAACCCTAATGGGCCAGACTGGCCCTACGACATAAACAGGTCAGGCGGATCTGACGGTCCAAATAGGATTGACGACCCAAACGAGCTGGGTGGGCTCGAAGCTAAAGACAGGTTGAACTGACCTGACAACCAAGACAAGTTAGTGAGTTCGATGGCCCAAGCACGACGGGCGAGCCCGACAACTCACACGGGTTTGGTGGGCCAGATGACCTAGAGGTGTCGGGCGGGCCTAACGACCTAGACGTGTCGGGCATACCCAACGACCCGACCGACCTATTTCCAAATTTATCATGAACTTAAAACATAATTAAGCCTAAAATAAATATTGATAAAATGAAATTTTATCTCATAAGAAATTCAATTATTTTATCCAAACAAGAAATTGAAATGTAAGATATTTTAATTTCTTTATCCAAACAAGTTATTTAGAAAATGAAGAGAATTTAATTACAAGCAATTCAAATACAATACATTTCAATTTCTCAGCATTGTTGAAATGTTTCATCCAAACACAAGGTATGGCAAAAGGATGTGAATTCTGATTTCCAATTGATTTTGTAGTCATAGACATTAGGAAGACATAAATTCCTTATATTTTTAATGGACCTTTTTGAAGACAACGAGGATAATAAATTATGTTAACAATGAAAAATTAAAGGTGAGAGTATAAGATCAAAAATTTCAATGTGTTTGAACCTATGCAAAGTATCCAAGTGACAAAGGAGAATGAAACTTCTAAGAGGATAGAAAAAAAGAATGAAGCTTCAAATTTAATATGTTAAAATGTTCTTAGATTTGCTAGAATAATAAGGAAGAACATTTTAATCGATTAATAAAATGATTTAATTGATTCAAATCACTTAAAACTCAAAGCTTTATAATTATTTTGTTGTCACTTCAATATGAAATCTTTTTGTTTTAATAAATTAAAACGGTAATTTAATCCATTACAATCGCCAAAAGTTCAAGATTTAGTGATTGTAAGATTAAAATTTCGCTGTAATAGATTCAAACCATGGATAGTTATTTTTAATATTGTTTTAACCAATTAAGTTTGTTTTAATCGATTAAAAGCATAAACTTTACATCAAGCATGACTTTCTCTACTCTTTAATAAATTCAGGAAAACTATATTCAATTAGAAATACTTTTAATTACTAAGAGAGATATTGACTTCGGTTTGGCAACACTTTGTATGTTTCTTGAATGTTTTTTTAAGTTCTTCACAAAACATCTCGCAAATGATAGACTATGTCTACTTAGACTTGAAACACATAAGTTGACTTTAGAGACTCATTGAATATACTAAAACTTGTACGCTGAAACTTAGGAGGACTTATTATTATCTTTAAGTTTTATATTTTAAAACATTATTTTTTTTAATTATCATAGTTTTTATTAAATTTTAATTAATATGATAATTTAAATAAAATAATGAAAATGAGTTTCACTCTATTAGAAATATAAAAGAAGTGAATATCATTTATTAAAAACACGAGACAGAGGAATGTTAATTTAAAGATGAACAGAGATATAAATGTGTTTTAATTAAAATCACTTAGAAAACTAAAAGGAAGAGTATGAACTTAACATTAATTTAGGAAAGATAAGTACAACTTTCCTCATACTTTAAGAATAAAATAAAAATAAAATCTTAGTAACTGGTGCTTCAAAAAATTACTTATACTAGCGTTTAAACAACCACAACATGCTAAAACCAACTCGTTTACTAAAAACTAATGATATTATTACACAAGCTTTTCAAATAGCAAAGAAAATTCGAAAATAGCTAATATGATATAGTTTTTTCTTTCAATGTAGGAAACTAGAGAACTTTGGTTCCTGTCTGCATATACATGGAAAAATACAGAACTTGGATTTTGAAGCCGGGTGATGGTGATTAATCCCTCTAAACTCTGAAACTTCTAAGATACTGGGACCTGAAGAATGCCAACTAAATCTTCCAAAACAAATCTTGTCAAAAATGAAATTTTCACATAAAACTCATTTCTGTGTTTTAACCCCCAAGCATCAAACAAAGCCACAAATAATCAAAACAACAATCCAAATAATTATATCTCAATGGATTTCCTCAAAACTTATATTGCATTAACACTTATGAACTGGTCCTCCTTTTTCAATTACCGCTGTGAGAGACCTTTAGATACGTGACAACATCCTTAAAAGTGCCAAATGACAATGGAATATTAGCAAAACCAAACTGATGTTAATGTTAACATGTCACAGAAACTTTGTGTGCATGTGTTTTAGTGTGCCATCTCAAAAGAATTTGCTGAGGAATCCCGGGCCCCTTCACTTTTCCTGATGATTCATTTATCTACCAACAGTGCTATCAAACTAACCTATTATGGTACATTGTTAACCAGAAATTTTGTGACTGGTCTCCGAACTTGAGGTACAGGTTTAGCAATGGAAAAAAGTAGAATAAGAACTAACCAGTTAGAGCTACCCTGTAGTGCATGTGAGTGATACTAAACTGTAAAGGTGACAGAGACAACAAAATAATTTTGGCAGAAGCCAAGAGACACTATGATGGAGATGGGGACCTAACGCGTTCTAATCAACAGCATGGGAAGCAAGATAGCCACGATTTGTTCTGAGGAGCATTTGGCGCTTGCTTGGGGGCCTGAACTGCATCTGTTGTTGCTTCGGTAGTGCTCTGCTGCTTTTTCTTCTCCTCTTCATGCTTTGGTGAATGACCTTTGTCTCCATCAGTAAATCTTCACATCACAAAGGAAAAGTTCGGTATTTTTTTCTTTAAAAGCATAGCATTGAGTTAAAACAACACACTACACACAACAAGTAAGTGAAATAAGCCGGTTTTGTACGGTTGAGTTAAGTTTAAAGTCCGATACTTACTAATAACTATAGATATTTACGTACAAAAGAAGAAACGGTGAGAGCTTACACATTGAACGCAAAGGATATGGTGCTGCCATCTGAATGACGACAATGAGTGCCAGAATCACAATGCATATCAGGATAATGCGATTCCGGGTTACCTAGGCTACTTCTTTTTATGCTGCTTTCCATTATAACCTCTCTCATTGTCTCGGCAGCTTTTTGTTCGGTCACTTTTGAACCTTCATGTTGTTTGGCAGTGCTATGGCTGATATCAGTGAATTTTGTTGCTGGTGGGAGTGGGAGTGGGGCCTGGTTGCCATGAAACGGTGAAGCAGATGTGTCCATTTCGCCAGATTTAGTAATCCAACCTATGTCACTTGAGAAACTCGTGTTCCCCATTTGAATGCTGAACAATGATTCATTAGAGGCACTGCTCCATTGGGTGTTTGACTTGTGTCTATCAAACACATGAGATGGAAAACTATAATCCGAAGAATTTAAAGGACTCTCTGGACGCTCCATTACCTGTATCTGAGGACTTTGTTTTTCTGAGCCATTGCTGAAGCCAGACAAACCGTCACTAGGTCGTTGTCCATGGTTGGGAAAAGAACTGATTGGGATATCAGCATCACATGTTTCGATAGCGAACTTATTTTGAGGTGATTTCGTGGCAGAGTTTGCAGAATAGGAATGTCTTTCATTTGTAACTGAAAAGGGGTCATGCTGTTCACTCATTGAGATGGTAGAAGCACTAGCTCGTTGTTGGTTTTGTGCTGATTCTAATGAGAAGAAGGGGTCTAATACTTGGCCTGGAAAGGGATCAAGTGTTTCACCATGTGTGTTAAAAGGCCTTGCTTCGCTACTAGGCATGCTCCAATGACCTCGCTCTGGTGATGGAAGTGTGTGAAGACCTTCACTTGAACTTGTTGGCACATGGAAGGGATTCCCTGGTGATGATTCACCCGGAAGTCCATTAACACTACCTCTTTCTTGATATGCATATGGACCAACATTGTTAGTGTTGGTGGCATCACTCGCGAATAAGAAGGGGTTTTGTGATGGTGAAGATGAGGATGTGTTACTTGACATTGGATATGGATGAGCTTCAACGAAAGGGTTAGGCTCCAAGTGGGGGTTAATTGGACTTCTATTTCCCTGTTCTGCCATTGAATGTGTGTTGTGCAATTTGGTCACCTTTAGGAGATGTTGCAGCTAGTGGATTATGCGGCTCGTCGCAGTGGTTGTTGCATTTGGCATAAAGTCAAAGTGATCTTGTGATAACAACAACTCTGATGAAAAGGGTGAAGTGGATGATACTTGTTTCTTTTCTTTGTTAAATTGTTTTCTTGCACCTGAATTTGTAGAAGAACCAGTTCTCTAATCAGCACTTCATTCAAGGTTTTACAGATTCCATCACAGAACAATATCAAAGTCTTTAAGAGTCTGTATGTTCTGTAAAACCAGAATCTCAAATACAAGGTTTTGTTTCAACTCAACTACAAAGCACACACAAGTAACCTCATCCTTGAATGTTGAAGAACCAGATTCACACATGCAATGTGGCTTAATTGAATGTTGCTAGCACCCCATAATATGTAAGATAACAGAGGTGTTAGATGCCTTGCATTGCATGCACAAAATCGCAAATCTTCACTTTTTTTAATTTTTACAAGGATTTATTTTATTGAAGATGATTGTTCAAGCAATTTCAACATACCCAATATCTATGAAAAGCAACTCATTACATATCATGTAGAAATAGAAAATGTACTAAAGGATGAAAAAAATGGCAATGAAATAACCCAATTGAACACAGGTTGTAATAGGAATTAAAAGAAAGGATTTTGAAAGAGAAAATGGTATTGAAAAGATTGAATAGAAAAGTACCCAGAAACGGGACATTTACGATGTGGTGAAATGGTGAAAGTGCGTGATCCTGCTGTTTATTACTAGGCCGCAGATGGCATGGTAATAAGCAGTCCCATTATCTGAAACAAATGTGCAGGAAATCCAGAAAGAAGGTGTAAAAGTTAGAAGAAAGTGAGTATAGGGAGGAAGAGAGAGAAGATGCAACAAGAAAGGGTTAAATAAAGGAGAAGGCGTTGCACAAGTTTAGCCGTTTCAATCTCTGGTATTTTCATCAACTCACAAACTTCTGCTGCAATGGTGATTTTAAAAAAATGAGGGTAAAAAATCCAAGTTATAATACAAATATTTAATCATTTTTATCACACTAACTTTTATTAGATTAGTTTTTCAAATTTTATTAAATTAAGTACGCAAGGATTTTCACATTTCAAAATAAACAAATTTATTATACGTCAATATATAATTAAATATAAGAGTACTTTCTAATTGTTTTTCTTTATATAAATAAAAAGAACCACTTCATAATGTAAAATTAAATGGATTAAGACGTTGTTGGAAGTTTCACATCGACTAGAGATAAGGTCAATTCATAATATATAAGTGAGTGCAATTCTCATCTTACAAGCTGATTTTGTGAGGTTGAGTTAGACTTTAAACCCACTTCTAACATGGTATTATAGCTAAGTTAGAGTTTATTCTAACAAACTTTCTTGGAACAGATGTTGACTTCAAATACGTAGATTAAATATATTATTATTTACTTTCCTTATAGGAAAATACAGTGTGTTCTTTTCGCTTAACTATCAATATTTTTTCCAAAGTTTATTGTTATGTAATTTAAAAATTATTTGTTAAAAAATAATTACTTAATAATATTAAGAGAGATTTTAACTTATTCACTCATTCTTTCTTGATGTATAGTCTCTTTATTATTTCATAATTTTAAAATAGAAAGAATAATAAACACAATTAGAGGCGATCTAATGAAAAAAAAATCATTTGTTAAATTATTTTATCTTAAAAATAATATAAAATTCTTTTACTCTGAAAAGATATGTTATTAGAGTTCATGATAATATGTTATTGAATTCCATAATTACTACCAAACATAATTTCTTCTTGAAATTCCTTCAACACCATCATCATACATGCTCAAAACATCTTCCTCAAATTTACAATAATAAAAGACATAAAATATGGTTAGCATCAATCAAAGGATGTCCAAAAACAGTCAAACAAGAGAACCATGCAAAATATGACATCTAGCACTCAACAGTTTTTGGCACTCAATGCCAAACCTTGTGCAAAAATTGAGGCTCAATGTCACTTGCTAGTACTCAGCGGTCTGGCGCTAAAATGCTCCTAGACTTACAACACACAACTAATGTTCAACGGCTCCATGCTACCCGCTTAGTGCTACACCAGTTGACAACATATGAAATTTTATGATCTGGGGGAATTTGAACCTGTTCCACTACTCAAATTGATACTTCTCTCTTGTAGGGTATTGGTTCAAAGCAGTTTTAAAACATTGGAGTTTGTATAAAATTTGATCAATGGCTTAGATTCTAAATTCTCCTAATTAACAAAAAATCAAACAACAACACTCAACATGAGATCAAACATCCAAAATACATCACTCATACACACCAAACAGATTCATTGTAACAACTCAATTTTAGAATCAAAATAAATCAATCACAAACATGCAAAACATCAATTTTATCAAACTCACGCACACAGGTGACGACTAGCTTCCCTTAGTTAACAAAGCGGCTCAACAAACCCACATAGCTCTAAGAACACCAAATTCTCTTCAGACTATTGGATGTTGTATCTATACCTAGGGACTGTTGTAAAATCTGTTTATTGTAAAATATGCAGTTGCATTTTGGCCATTATAGCTAGAGTAGTTTCGATTTGGTATTTACAACAATATGATTGTTGTTGAGCTATTACAGGATATTCATCACGAGCCATGGGATTTTAACCCATTACCATCCCTCATTCACACCTATAAATAGGTGGTCTAATGCTCTCCTAAAACACACCTTCTCAATTCTCTTGGCTCTTTTCTCTCTTCTTTATTTTCTTTTGTTGTCCTGGATTACTTTCTTTATAACGACGAGTATTTTCTTGCTAGTTATGAGATCCTCGGGACAATCTGAGAAGTTCTTGTTGTATCTTGGGAGACTTGCACAACACACTATGGATAAGTATTTAAGGACAGTGAATCTACACGCCTCAGAAAGTGCTTTTTTGTTTTTGGTTTGTCAGTTTTCCAACAATCTTAAGGACTTAAAGGCTGACGATATGGACTTTGGAGAGAAGAAATTTTTTTTTTCAGGTATACATGAGTTTGTGTACTCCCTACCTACAATTAAGGACGAGCACAATCATGTGTTTGCTCATTTTCCAATCTTAAATATTTATGAATGTGGAGGTGCAGGTAATTTTACTCAATTATTTGGAAAAAAAAGTGAATTTAATCTTTATTTTCAAAGGAAAAGAAAATAATTATTTGTGATGACTTTTCACCTAATGATATTTAATATTTATAAAGAAGGTGCCATTATATATGTGTATATGATATGCTAATGATTGATATATACACTGAGATAGTCTCTACAACTAGTTTTTAGAATCTAATTTTGAAATATGAGTTGATTCTAGGTGAAGCCAATGTGATTTTAGAAGCTAGAATCATAAGGAAGGGAGATAGTATAAATTGTGATTTGATATCCCTTATGATACTAATTCTAAATTAAGGAAAAATAGAGAAGAATTCATTTTTCTCAACCTTAGTATTCCCAGATAATTGGGAGCTCACTGCTTTTGATGAGGCTTCCTATACCATGTATTGCTTGTGCAATAGGTAGACTGAGAAGATACACTTAATATTTTAATTATGAATCTTGAGATGCACTCTCAAGACCTATGAGATACTTAAGAGGTTCAATGGATTATGCCATTGAATATAGTGGATTTTCCGTTGTACTAGAAGGGTACAATGATGTTAACTGAATTTCTGATTCAGATGAGACAAAATCCACTAGTGGCTATGTATTCACACTTGGGGACAGTGAATCTACACGCCTCAAGAAGTGCTTTTTTGTTTTATGTTCGTCAGTTTTCCAACAGGGACAACATAATCACGATCAGGGCACATCATTAGAACCATTGATCAATAAAGATTCCTATTGATGATTAAAAAGGCGTGTCCAAGAGGAAGTAAGATCACATGCAACAAAAAACAAAAATAGATCAAGAAAAAAGGATGAAACTCAACTTACTGAACAGAGAAATTGATCAGTCCAAATTAAAGAGCTCACAACTAGAGAGTAGTAAGACGAACAAATGATGAGATTTCCTATAAAGTAGTAAGAGAAATATAGATGCTTGCAACTAAAAACATAAATAGATGAAGAAAAATGGTTGAAACTCAACTTACACGAATAGAAAAAGTTTGAAGAGCTCGCCACGATGACCACTCGTACAGTCTTGGATCTTCAAGCAGACAAACAAAGGATGAGAACTCCTAAAGAAAAGTCAGATAACTCTTTAAGAGTAGTTTCTAGAGAGATTATGTGTTTTAAAATAATAAAACTCATTTTTAACAAAACTATTTATACTATAATTTTTTTAATATTAAAATAATTGAGTCTCACAATTTTTAAATCTTTATATATTGATGTCAAAAATATCCCTACCCGCAAGTATCCGTGAATAAAATTCACGACAGATAAGAAATTGATATTATAAATGGATACTCACAGGTAACGGTACTTTATCTTTTATACCCGTATGTTAAGGAGACATATATAACTATCATAATATTTGTACCCATAGATACTCATACTTGATATACTCTAATTTAAATTAAAAAAAACATGATTAAAGTATTATGATATTAATTTTGAATGGGTTATTTCTTATTGATTGATTTTAAAAAATCTTAATTTCTTTTTAAACTATTTTAAATGACTTATTTGGACTTTATAATAAAATTTATATTTTTTTTTATTGAAAGTAATTGATTGAGTTTAAAAGAATATTTACAAAATTTATAAGATAAAATAATAAAATGAGACATATTAATAGAAGATAAAATTGATAAATTAATTATGTATATAGATATAAATTACTATAAAAAATACTATAAAAATTAAAACATATGTATAATTATTTCGTGGTGTGTAAAAATCTTATCGCCTACTAATAATATGTCAAAAATACAACTCTGACTCTTTTACTATTTAATATGTCTTTAGAACATATTCTTGAGAAAGAAAATATTTAAGAAAAGAAAATTATTTAGCATCTTAAAGAAGTATAAAGAAGAATAGTTAATGTTTTCTTTTTCTGATAAATATACTAAATGAAGAATATAATTAATATTTAGACCATAATATGCGTCATGCACATTTCTCCACATGCAAGAAATATTGAAAATATAGTCATAATTCAAAGTAAGCATTTTGATGGTCTAAATTTCAATATTTTTGAAGTCAAACTAAAAACCTGACTTGATGTGCAAGCATAAACCTTGGGTCGCTATCATCATGACTGTATATATCATTTTTTCTTTTAAATAATGATTTAAGAGCTCTTACGGTTTATCTTTGTAGATTTGACAGACAATTATAGAAAAAACTACCAGTAGAATCATCATTATAATACTTATAATTACTCGCTTGGTTCTATTTTAATAGGAGTGTGTTAATTTAATTTTCTTTTTAAAAAGTTTTAATTACGATCTAATTTTTAAAATTTGTCTCATTCGGTTCTTTTAAGGATAAAAAAAATTATTAATCTTGTTAATGATTTGCCATGTATTAATATATGTAGTTTGTTTTAATTTTTTTATTTTATTTTTAATTTATCTTTTTATAGTAAATTTTGTTATTGTGCGAGTCAAATTCATGATGTGACATGTAATAATATTTGTATCACATGACAAAGTCATGTATGAATGTCATGTCAAGTATCATTATTTTGATTTTAATTTAGTTATATATATATATATATATATATATATATATATTATTCAATTTAGTTGTTATTTATGTTTTTTTAATTCAATGTTTTTTCAATTTTTTTAACAATTGAAATATGTTTTATAATCAATGTTTATTATAAGATTAAAACTTATTAAGTATAAACATTTTTACAAAATTAAGTACGGATATTAATATTAAAATTTAGTGATAAAAGAAATTATTAACAAAATATAGGTTAATAATATATAATAATGTAATTGTTAACAAGTTATTTTTAATAAAAATATTAGTATAACATTCATGCAAATAATAAATTCGGTCTCAAATTGGAAAAGTCAATATTGTTCTATATTTTGAAAAAAAAAGAAGAAGTAATGATTAACAAAACATGAGTTTATAATATACAATAATATAATATGTTAAAAAGTCATTTTTAATAAAAGATATTAGTATAACATTTATACAAATAACAATATTGCTCTAAGTTGAAAATTTTTTGGACAAAATTGAATCAAAGGGACATAAATAGATAAATATGAATTAAATTGAATCAAAAAGACATATATAGGAACTAAATTGAGATAAAGAAAATGACACTTGACATGGGCATTGGCACATAACATTATGTTGCCACGTGACCTAATTGAGTAATTTCTTTAAAAATTTGGACGCAATTGAAACTTTTTTAAAAGGTAGAACCAAATTGACACATGTCATGTCAAAGAGGGCCAAACTGGCCTGCCAGCCCGTCAAGAAAAGGGCAGGCCGGGTTGGAGTTTTCAACCCGCCAACCTGTTGTGGCCTAGCCTGCCTAGCTCGCCAACTAGTGGGTCAAAGGTAGGTCAGCCTGCCTTGGCCCACCGACCTTTTTTATTTTATTTTTTATGTTTAAAAATGAAAATATAATTAAAAAAGTAAAATTTCTATACTATATATATATATATATATATATATATATATATATATATATATATATAAACAAATTTTATAAACAAAAATTTAAGACGAGTTAAGAAAAAAAAAGTGGCAAACCAACCTACCAGTCCACTCTCAGACAAGACGGGTTATAGTATCCAACCCGTTTTGTAGTGACAGACCAACTCATCTGACCTGTTTTTGAGGGATCAAGAGTGAGATGAGTCAAATCGGGCCGAACTATTTTGTTATCCTTATGTTTATTGAGTAGAAATCCTCCAAATAATTAAGTCTTTTTTAATTAATAAAATGGATAAAAAATAAGTTAAATGTCATGTAAATTATTATTTATGTTAAAAATTTTCGCTTTTTATAATGAGAGTTTAACTCAAATTTAGTGATTAAATAATAATTTTATATCACCCGTATCTAGAAAAGTATTATACAACGGTGTAAAAGTATTATATTGTAATAGGTACTTGAAAAACATAATTAGAATATTTTGAACTTGATTAAGAGAATAGATATTTTAAATGTATGAAAAAGAAAATAAAACATGAAATTAGATTCATTTAATGAACGCTTTAAATTTTAAAAGTAATTTTTTATTTAAAAATATTATTTACTTGTTTAAAAGGGGTCATAATAATACGTTGGTATAATATATAACTATACTGAATAAAAATAATTATAACCTGAGAAGATAAATTAACCCACTGTGCCTTACAAACATGAAATGTCTATAGTAATTATTATATGATTATATGAATTAGATTCATTGATTAGTTTAATAGCTTATTTAAATTTCACCGTGGCAAATATGTAATAAATTTGGGTTAATTTATCTTCTCAGGTTATAATTATTTTTATTCAGTATAGTTATATATTATACCAACGTATTATTATGACCCCTTTTAAACAAGTAAATAATATTTTTAAATAAAAAATTACTTTTAAAATTTAAAGCGTTCATTAAATTAATTTTAGGTTTAGATATAATAATCTCTATGTAAATTATCATATATATATATATATATATATATATATATATATATATATATATATATATATATATATATATACTAGCGTAACACAGCCTGTGTGTATGTATTTTTTAAATATACATGATATTATAATGTTATTAAGTTAATATATATATTAGAATTATATTTATTAAAAATAAAGTGAAATATATCAGAACAGATAAAAGAATAACCATTAATAAATAAAGAAGAAGCAGAGACATCTGATTTTATAAAATTTTTGTAAAAGTAATGGTCAATTTTAAAAAATTTAAAAAATTGTTATATTTAAAGGGTAAAATCGGTATTTTAAAAAATGGACACAAAAAGGGAATCTCCTTTATATATTGTTATAGATATATATTGAATAAAATTATTTTTAATAATTTTTTTTAAAATATAAATACCGTTATATAAAACTTGTCAATTTGATTGTCACAACTAGAGTCATAAGATGACAAAAGTCTATTAAAAAAAATATAAAAGTGGTTGTCATAAAAAATGTTTAAAAGTAAATGCTTAAAAATATAAATGATAAAACCCGTGACACAATCCACATGATAGTTTTTTTTTTAATTAAAAAGAAAATTCTCAAATTGACACATGGTATAATTATGAAATGTCACATGACAATTTATTTTTTTTTTAAATTAAAAAATAAAAAAAAATTCACAAAATGACATGTGACATGTATAAATTCGGTGTTAACATCAATTTAACGGCAATGACCAAATTGAACCTTTTAAAAAATTATAGGACCAAATTAAATAAAAAATAATAATAATAAGATCAAAATGAACTAAACCAACAAATTATGAAATAAAATTAATAATTAAACCTTAAATTTAAATATAAAATTAATGAAATTGCTTTTATAATTTTTGATAGCACTCAAACAAAAAATAATAATATTGTTTATTTAAATAATTTATTATTCATTAATTATGGGTTAGTAAAAAAAATATTTTGTAGCAAAAAAATTGAATTTTTTTGACTGAACAACAACATAACGATATATCTTTCTCAAACCATAGTTAAGTAGTTTCAAATTAGCTACAATATTTGTTTACCATATGTTAGAAAATAATTTATTATGCAAAGTAGCATTGCACACAATCTAAAATTATATTTGCAATATGCATTAAAGACACTCACTACTATTTCCTACAACATCTTTAAATTATTACTCAATAATTGGAGATGCACATCTATTTCATTTCCTAGTTGCTTGGGTCCTAAAATAATCATAGACAACATAATATATTTTTTCTTTATGCACAACCAAGGAGGTGAGTTATAAATGATTGAATTTGTCATGAACTATGTTTACTACTTAAATTAACATGGGGATTCTTTGTAGCTAGTGTAATTCTCCAGCTTCTTCACTTTGCACCAAAATTTGAAAATGTTTAATCAATCCCTTCCATTGTGGAAATTGTGGAGAATCAATTGGATGTGAAGAATTTTGTCACATTTTCTACCATTTGCATGTTGTGTCAGGTCTTTTGCACCCTCTTTAATAGTACAAATTTTTTAAACTGAAATATTATTGGAAAGTACCATAACACCTTCAAATCACTACTTGCATCAAGTTTATTTCTAAATTGGACGAACTTGCATTAGGTTTCATCTTTCTAGAAAATTGACTTATAAATGCAACATTTGAGGTAGACATTTATTACAAATGTAATTATTTATAAGTTATTTGGTCTTACTGGTGAGGTTAGGATCATAAGTAGGCTTAAGGATACCTTTAGTAACACAAATTGACATAATTCTTTTTGTTGTATTAGGTTGTTGCATAGACGACTGGTGTGCTATATGGTTAGAATCAACATGCAAACTTCCAATCTCGAAATGCTCAAATTCTTCCTCATTATGTGGTTTTGGTCATCAGATTGTTGCAAACTCTTATTATTTCTTGATAACTTTGTTGGTTATCTAATATCAACTTATTATCAACTTCTTGTGGAAAAAATTATCATAATTATCCTCCAGAATTTCAGACTCAAGGGAAAATATATTAAGGTCTCTTGAAAAACTACATCTATGATAGTAAATGTTTGTTTGGTTTGTGGGTTATAGCACCAATATACTTTTTAGTGATCAATATAGCCAATGAACACACACACCTTCAAGCTCTAAGAGACAATTTGATGATTGTGTAAGTGAACAAAAGTCACACAACAAAAAACTTTGTGTGTTAATTTAGCAATATTATTGCATTTTTAAATGGTTGAAAAGGTGTTTTCTACTCAAAAGACCAAAACAATATTCAACTGATAAAGTATACTACATATGTGAGAGTTTCTATCTAATATATGGGTAGCAATGAGTTTCAATCAGTGTAGCTCAGTCCACCTCTAATAGATGATAATTCTTTCCATCGTCCTATTCTATTAGGGAGTATTTGGACAAGATTTGTGATTAATAATTCCTTTGGACACTAAAAAAATGTGAATGTTCAGATTTCATATTCGATTGTCACTATGAAATACATGAAAATGTGCTTTGTATAAGTCTCAATCATTTTGCAAAACTTATGAAATATTCCTCCAAATTCGCTTTTCAACTTCATTAAACATTATAAACCACATTGAAGCATAACCAAGACATTTGAGTACACTTCAAATTTCCGTGTTTGAATATCTTTAGAAACATAAAAGTCTAACCCAAACATTACAATACTTAAGAGAGCTTTAGTTATTTAAGAGACTAACAATGTGTTATATTTTAGAGAAGAAACAATAATGATAATATCAAGATTCAAATTATTTGAAATACAGACAATTCCTTCTCCAATGAAAATACATTTTTCAAGAACGTTTAAGATCTTAATTTGTCTAGCATCAAAAGTCACATTATCAAAACAAACAATGTCAATTATCCATGCATTACTCAAAATATGGATGTGCTTAAGACCTTATATTGTTGAAATCATTATCACTGTAGTTGTAGCAAACATATGTCTTCTTTGATGTCCGATTGTGATAACACCACTCGTGGTATTTATGATTTCATAATATTGTTGTTCCTCATTATTATACTGAGTACACTTGTAGTTACCACTTTAAGAACATTTTAATTTCTTTACTTGCTTCTTTGTCATCATAGTTGTGAAAGTATAAATCATATTTTTTTTTTCAAAGTTGTAACCCCTGTTTCCAACCCTATAAACTTTTTAATTTTTTAAGTTTAGCAAGTTCCTAAAATAAATATTAATAGCTTAATGTATTTAGTAATTAAAGAGAGATAGGAAAAGAAAACAAAATTGCATCGTACTCATATTTTCTTTCTCCAACTTTCACTTTCTTAAACCCCTCCATCCTCTACATTCTACTCCAAAAACATTTTCCATTTTCATCTATTTTGAAAATCAAATAGCACCATGTAGAAATTGAAGTTCCCATGAACATTTTGAATTGATCAGTATCCTCTTTTGAGTAAGTTCTATTTCTAAGATTTTTTTCTTTAAATTAGTCTATTTTCCACCTTGCATGTAGCCTTCTTTTGATTACATTATGTTTTTCTACCTTCTAAATGGTATTATATTTGTTTGCAATCTAAGAATCATGTTCTGATATTTGTTTGGGCCCTATTACGTGTGTAGAAAGAGCAAATCAAAGAGAAGGAGTTGTGTAGAGGGTGGTTTGTTTTAGGAACCTATATTGAGGTAGTAATACCCGTTTCCAACCATATACAATTTTTTATTTCTTAACTCTGCAAGTTCCTAAAATAAATATTAATAAATGAATATAAATAAGGTGTCAATTCTTTCTCAAGATTTTTTCACGTTATCTCTCTCAAGATCAAAACATAGTACTCTTCTAAATTAGGTGTCACTTCTTTCTTAGTATTTTTCACAAATTTGATCAAAATCATTATCAATATATCCATAAGTATATGTATTCTCAATGTTTCAATTGATTTTATATATGATATCACATAATCAAGGTCCTTCATGACTACTTTGTCACGATGATCCAATTTTCTAAAAATCTCAACCAACTTTCCATAATATTTAGTTAAGGTTTTATTATTTTGGTAGATAGTTTGATTCATAATAAATCCCTATAATTCATTACTTCAATCTTAAAAGCTTTTGACACAACATTATAAATATCAAGGATAGTAAGTGAAGATACAACTTCATGATTTCTGCTTTTATGCATGTTAGCATCTATCTTTTCACTTGTTGACTTCACCTTCTTGTGATATAGAACAATTTTTTATCTATGTAATCCATTAGTTGTGATTGCTATAGTTGAATTCATTTAGAATAATATATGTTAAAAAAACATTGAATTATCGCTAAAATTTGTTTTTCTCTCATATATATATATATATATATATATATATATATATATATATATATATATATATATATATATATATATATATATATATATATATATATATATATATATATATATATATATATATATATGCTAAAAATGTCCAAAAAAATTCATGAAAAATCTTAAACTCATGTAACAAATTGAAAAGTAGATTTCATTTCAAAATTTTCATTTATATAAATTATTTGGAATTATATAATGCAACTTTTATTCAATTCAGATTATTCATTTGGTACAATTTACATGAAGTGTTGGACACATCTGGTTATTTCGTGTAGCTTTATGGTCCGTTTCAATTCGTGTGAGGAAAAAAGATTTGAGTTCAATGAACATTCTAGTTCAATGCAAAATCAATAAAAGCAACACAATAGATTTTTGAATTGTTAGCACTTTCATCTTTTGCAATTGCACTACTTTGAGGTGAAGAATTGAATTGGATTTCAGTGGTAGAGTCGGGATTCAATTCACGTGCCAATTGTGGTAGCTGGTTCATTCAGCGTAGAAAAATTGATGTTGTATCGAATGTGCAAGCGGTGAATTCAGTGTTGACAAACAAGTCTTTCTAGATAAACACTCTTTATATATAGACTTATTGTATTTTACAATGAGTAGTACATGGTCCTTTTATAGGTCCTTAGATATGGTCCTTCAACTACATTCATTAAATGCAACTACTACCTACACCATAATTAATAAACTCTAATGCATGCCACAATCATTACTAAATGCACTCCTGACCTTTATAATTTCCTAAGACACTTTATTCTACCAACACTATTAAATGCAACAATCCACATTTAAGTTTATCCAACAAAATCCCCCTATAAACTTAAATACTTCTTCTATCTTTCATCCTTCTTCCCTTCATCTCTACTTAGCCACGTGCAGCCCACATCATGCTTATTGCTTTCATTCATAGTCGGCTTCTTTACTTTCTTCATGGTCGATTTTCTTTCATTGAGACTGACTTGATCTCTTCATTCTCGGTGACTGATTTGTTCTTTGCTTTGGCTGACTTATAATCTTGCCCGACTTGTTCTTTGTTGGGTTCTTTATTGTCTTTATGACCAACTTGTCATTAACCGGGTTTCTCTCAATAGGTCGAGCTCTCTTTAAGAGATCAGAAAATTCGCACATCTTCTACATACCAAACTCATCATTCATTTCAAGTCCTTTTCTCATTTTGCACCTCTAGTGCAACTCTAAGATTCTTCTCGGCTTGCGACAACTCTTGCAAACTTAACACTTCTTGTTCAAGTTCCAAGCGCAACTTATGCAAAAAATATTTTATTCTCTCTAAGCTTGCATGTAACTCTGCATTACCTCTAACTTCCTTTTCAATTTTATGTTGCAAAATGCCTTTTGCAAGCACTAACCTTTGAATAATAGATTCGTCTTCTTCAAAATCCAAGTTATCCACACTCCACACTCCATACTGAGTTATCTAAATTGCTTACCTGCTCCATCGAGTTTTCCAACTGGTTCACCTTTTCCACCGAGCTTTTTAGGCTGACCTTATGCTCCATCGAGCTCTCCACATTCTCTACCAAGCTTTCCAAGCTATCTGCACGTCTTGACGACCTCTCCATGCTACTTGGTTGACTTATGAGACTCAACCTTCTTGTTGAATTCTCCACTTTCTTGTGCCTGGCTCCCGAGCTATATCCAATAATCAACAACACCGCTTCTTCTTTAACTTCTTTGACGATATTGGTTGTCTCTTCTTTTTCATTTCCAGATCGACAATCTTTTTGCGAAATGTTCGACCTTACCACAACTATAGCATTTAATCGATTTGCACTCCTTTGCATAATGGTCATACTTGCCACACTTGAAGCACTCAACGCCTAAGTTGCTTGACCGTCCTTCTCTCCATTGACCTCGCACCAATTTTCTTGAGTGAACTATTTCATTTACCTCTACCACCACGACTGCTTCCTCTACCTCCCTTGTATCGTCCTTTGTCTTGAGTGTTCTAAGCTTCTCCTTTTATGGTTGCCTTTGCTTGATCGAGAGATTCATGTTTCCTTTTTCTTCTTTGTTGCTAATGCGCCTCAAGCGACCCGACAAGTTGTTCCATCGAGAGCATTAACAAGTCCTTCGACTCCTCAATTGCACAAATAATATTGTTAATTAACGACCTTAAGATTTTCTCTACCACTTGGCAAGTGGGTAACGCCTCTCCATTCCTTTTGAGTCGATTCACCACGGTCTCAACACGAGAGACATACTCAACAACCTCTTTTGCCTCTTTCATCCCATGCTTTCAAGCTCACATTTAAGAGTTTGAAGCCTTACTTGCTTCATACGATTATCCTTTTGTATGCCTTCTCAAGTATCTCATGCTTCTTTTGAAGATTCAACATTTGTTATCTTCTTAAAGTCAAACTCATCAATAGCTCGGTATAACACGTACAAAGTTGTTTTGTCCTTTACTCGCATTATTCTCAATGTAGCAAGCTTGGCATTCGTCTATTATTCAATATCCTTTGGTTTTTGGTGTCCATTTTCGACCACATCTCATACTTCTTGAGAACCAAGGAGGGACTTCATCTACATACTCCAGTTGTCATAGTTGACGCCTTTTGATAACTTAGGAAGGGACATGTTGTTAGTTAAGTTGGTCATCTCAATCAAACTCTCAATCACTCTCTCTAAAGCACTCATACCCTCAAGCTCTCAACCTTTAATGTCAATTTGTTGATGAACAAGTCTTTCTAGATAAACACTCTATATATTGAGACTTGTTGTATTTTACAATGAACATTATATGATCCTTTTATAGACCTTTAGACATGACCCTTCAACTACATTCATTAAATGCAACTACTACTTACACCATAATTAATAAACTCTGATGGATGCCACAAACAAAATTGAAACAATAATTAAAGTTTTACAGCTACCAGCTATGTTGCCCAAATACGGACACGGGTACAGATATGACATAGATGCGAAGATACACCTAAATTGAAAAAACATAGGACACGGGACACATCGTATATATACATGTTAAGTTTGAAACTGACAACTAACACATTGTCAACTAACACAAAAATGAATCCAATTTATCTATCTAATATCCATTATGCGAAAAGTAGTGATAAAATAATATTTGTTCCTTATTTTAATCATTAAAATCATGTCAAAGATAAAAAAATATTTTTCAAATTGGATATAATATGTCCTACAAGTATCCTACCAGTTTCGGTGTCCGACATGTATCGGACACGGGACTCGATATTCACTGGTAGCTAGCACGGATCGGGAATTCTTTCGAGCAACTTTGATTCACTCATTCAAAACAGAGTGCAAGCGCCGCAGTAGAGAAATCATTTGCGGCTTCAGTACAGTTTCAGTACACTGGCGATGATCGGAAATGATGCTTGTCGTCACTTGAACACTTGAATTACAAATACATTTGCCAAATGGTTTGCAAGCAATTTTATGCTATTGATTTTCAACATTGCCTTCATTCATTATCAGGCAGTTTGGTGATTCAACGTTCAAATTTTGTCCAATTGAATTCAGATGTCAAAACGATTCATTGGTTCAATTTAGTGAAGCACGAGCATGTGACGATCAGTGTTTTCGGGAATTCGATTCAAGTTTATGCTTTTCGAAATCGAAATCGGTGCTTTTACGCTATGGATGACATGTGGAGTGAAAAAACTCAAATTCTTACTTTTGGAAATAAAATTGATCCTAAATCATATCTTGTGTATGAAAGAAGAATTGAAAAATTGTATTTCATATCGATAAATTGTATCATTCTAGGTTTGCGGAATATGTTAAAAGTTGGTGCAAACAAAGATAATATGGCGTTGAAATTGGTAGAAAATCAAGAATATTAAAATGGCTCGACTTCAAAGCTTGGATCAGAAAAATGTTTATCTGACTTTCTTGAGAGAAATAAAAAGTTTAAATAAGAAATGAAAAAACTTATAAAAAAGACAGGACAATTCATAACAAGATAAAAAAGAATTTGTAGTAAGAGAAAGAAAATTCAAAAAAATTGTAAAAGACTATGAAAAAAAATAGAAAAAAAAAAACGAGGAGGAACTGATGACAATTTAAGCTCAGTCAAACCGACAAATTTCCTATCAAAGTTGGGTAAATTATAGCCCAACTCAAGAATAGACAAAAAAAAAAATATAAATATAAACATATATTTAAAATAAAAAATATATAAAACTTCCAAATTCTTCATTTTTATTTGTAAAATTTAAACTTTTTGAAATAATCTAATAAATTTCTAAAATTTCAATTTTTTCAAGTTGCTCATTCTAAATGATATAACATTCCAAAATTTTTAAATAAATATCCATGCTATGAAAACTCATCCAAACACATGTTTAATTTCACTAATGAAATTATAAGATCCAAAACTTCTGAAAATTATGCATCATTCAAACAGGAAACAGAACCACTCAGTATCCAATCAGAAAAGTAATTGGAAATACAATCATTTGAAACCCCAAATCGCTAAACTCCGAACCCTTTTGTCACTTCCATTTCTGTCAACACACATAGGTTGACGCTTAAGCTTGCTCAACTGAGGAAACAACCAAGTCTTGCAATAAGTAAAAAAAATCTTTGCAATAAGTAACAAGATCTTTGAACACCGATTGCAATAGCTGTTTCTCCATAAATCACTTGTTATTCCCAAACTTTTTAAAATTTTAACAAGGTTAATTATGTTTTTGGTCTTTTAACTTTTATTGAATTTTAGAATCAGTCTATTTCAAAATTTTGAACTAATTATTTCTTCATGTTTCGAAATACACAGGTTTAATCTTTTTAATCAAATTCAAATTTTGTTAAGTTTATTTGACATTTCAAACGCGTTTCATAATAATATTAATTTAACGTTAAAGCAAAAATATGTTAAATAGTTTAAACAACTTAAATACAATTCTGAAATGACATACAAAACATCAAATAAACCTAATAAAATTTGATTCGAAAAACTAAATTCACATATTTTGAAAGATAAATGACTAAATTGTTCTAAAATTTTGAAATAAATTAATTCCAAAATTCACTGAAAGTTAAAGAAAAAAACATATTTAACCTTTTTTAAAATTTGGATATTATAAAATGAATTGAAAAATATTTTTATTAAAATTAAGTATGAATAGTTGAATCAATTTATTATTTGTAAATTTTATTAAAAATGAAAATATATGTGATTGTGTAATTAAATATATGTTACAAGTTAAAGACTAGTAAGAGGATATAGTAAGTGTATATAAAAAAACAAGAAAAGGAAGTAATAGAGTGTGTACTTTACCTACGTGTTAACAAGATCACAGTGACTCAACACGCTTTCTGGTGAATTTCTTCAATTTCTAATTTCGTTAAATCCTTGTGACATGTCCGTCAAAAGTCAAAAGCCATAGATTGAGGAAATTTTGTAGTTAGAAAAACTCTCATAGCAAAGCAAAGCTCCTCCACAATTTTCTTTTTCTCCACACAAAAACAATTTCTCTTCACAAATATCAATTAATTAACATCCAATTTTCCCCTTGCTACACAAAATTCGTCCCCACTTTCTCAATTTCTAAGCTTTCTTCTTTTTTGCATCTTTGTCCCAACTTGATCCTTTGTCCTGGTTTATAGTTTCTCTTACCTGAATCATGTTTTGAAATCTGTGAACTGTGTGTGATTTTCATTGTCTTTCTCTTTTTTCAAAGAAATTCTTTTGGGGGTTCAGTTACCAGTGATTAATTGGCACGGTAGGTGTTTGTGTGAGGGTCAATTGGTTGAGTTCACCATTTCCTGTGGCAATTCTATTTATACAAGTTTGAATTTGGAGGTTGTGCTTTGTTTTGGTGGGTTATATATGATTATCAGCTCTCTTACTCCCAATTGTTGGGGCTTGCTGTTGTTGCTCTGCCTTTCTTGATAATGGAGAGGGGAATGAGAAGTTAAGAGGAGAAAATTATTCATTCATGCCTTCTTCTTCTTCATAATTTCCAGATGCAGGGTTTCAAGCTTTTAAGGTTTAAATTCTTGTTCCTTTGAGGACTATAAAGCTTGCTTTTATTTTTTTTCTTGTCTATAAGTTGAGCTTTTGCAAGGTTCTTTGTTTTAACCCATACCTTTTGTGTAAACTATACAAAGATTTTAGTTTGGAGACGAAGTAGTCATGTTCAGTTGTAGAGACTGCAATAAGGTTTTAAAGTCTGCAATCGCAATTTATGCCTTAATCTCAAGGTTTTTAGAGTTTGTGACTGTGTTGTGATTGCAAATTGCGGCTGCGTTTGTCTGCATCACAGTGACAAATTAAAACCACTGCATTCTTGTTTGGATTTCTCTGTGCTCTTGCATGTTTTTCTGCTATGGAGGAACATAAACCTGTTATCTCCACTTGTGAACAAGATCAACACGTGGTTGCTGCTGCTCAACACATTTTAAAGGCACTAGCAGCAAGTAAGAATGTGTCCAGTGACTTGAGAAAAACCCTCTTGGATGTTGAGACCCAATTGTCCCAATTGTCCGCAATTTCCATAGTCAATGAGAGGAAAGGAAGGGGTATCAAGCAATTAGAGAACCGACTCAAGTGTGTTGAAGACAAGGTAACGATGTGGGTAGCAAACCCTTCCATGACATGGGACTCTAGTCCAAATGAGTGTTCTGATTATTTGAAACTTGTTGGTGAAATCCAAACACTGATTCAGAGTTTGGAAAGCTTTTCTGTGGTGAATGATAACTGGAGGCAGAAGGAACTTCTTGAGAGAGCTTATGCAGTTTTGCAGGATGCTATGTCCAGGCTTGAGAGAGAATTAGACCACATTCTTGTTGAACATAAGCAGTTTTTTGAGCCTGAATGCATGTCTTTCAATTCTAAAATGGATATGGCATATGATGAATCATTTCGTGCAGTGGAGGATGAACAAGTTAACGAGGTTCGCAGGAGTACCGGTTCTGGCCAATCCGAGACCAACATTGTTGATCTGATGAATCCAGCAGTACTTGAGTATCTCAAGAGCATTGCAAATGTCATGTTTCACTCAAAATACCATCAAGAGTTCTCTCAGGTTTTCATTTCATCCAGAAGAGATGCCTTGGCTGATTATTTTGTGATTCTTAAGATGGAAAAATTAAGCATTGAGGATGTGCTGAAACTGGAGTGGCAGTGCCTGAACCATGAGATAAAGAAATGGATACGAGCCATGAAGATCATTGTTCAGGTGTATCTTGTGAGTGAGAAAAGATTGTGCAAACACATCCTTGGGGACTTTGGATCCTTTTATCAGTGTTGCTTTTCCGAAATTTCTCAGAGTTTTATGCTGCTTCTTTTGAATTTCGGAGAGGCCGTGGCAATGGGAACACACACCCCAGAAAGAATGTTTCGTTTGCTTGACATGCATGAGGTTTTGGAGCATGTTTCGGTGGATGTAGATATATTGTTCTTTGAAGAAGTTGGTGCTTTTGTGAGAGGAGAGTTTCACAAGCTTCAAACAAGCATTGGTGACACTATCAAGTCTACATTTCTGGCATTCAGAAATGCTATTGCAACTAACCATTCAAAGATTCCTTTTCCTCAAGGGGGTGTTCACCATGTTACCAAATATGTCATGAATTACATCATGACACTGGTTGAATATGGTGACACCCTCAATCACCTTCTCGTTGAAGAGTGTTCAACTGATCCTGCAGGATATAAACCAGAAGCCTCAGGTCTCTCACTGAGTCCAATGGCATTCTACTTTCGATCAATCGCCACAGCTCTAGAATCCAACTTGAGCAACAAGTCCAAACTATACAAAGATTTGGCTTTGCAACATATTTTCATGATGAACAACATCCGTTACATGGTGCAAAAGGTGAAGTGCTCTGATCTAAGCCACTTTTTTGGAGATTTCTGGCTTCGGCAGCACACTGCTGAGTATCAGCGCGATGCAAGGTGCTATGAGAGGGTGACTTGGGGTCCAATACTTTGTATGCTTAAGGATGAGAATTTGCCAAATTGTGTTTCACACAGAACTTTGGAGAAAAGCTGCAAAAAGTTTTGCAATGCCTTTCGTGAAGTGTACAGGACCCAGACAGGGTGGTGCGTCCAAGACTGTGAACTTCGTGAGGATCTACAAATTTCTGTGTCTCAGAAAGTGGTTCTTGCATACGGATCATACACTGGAAGAAACTCATCAAACATTGCAGATAAGTATATCAAGTACACTGTTGAGGATCTACAGAGTTATATTTTGGACCTTTTTCAAGGGTCACCAAAATCTTTGCAGCAAAGAAATTGAAGGGTTTTTCTTGTCTTGGGTTTCATTTTTCATAGAGACCATTGTATATTTTACTTGTCATGTGAAAAAAAAAAATGACATCATGGTCGTAGTTTAGCTAAGGAAGGCCATTGTGCTTGTTCTTCGTTCATATCAAATAAATGAAAATGGTGACTTTTTCTTCACGATAACGAGAAAATGATTTTCTGGCAAACATTTTTGTGTCTGACAAAATTATTAAATAGAGTAAATTTTTATTTCTTTTATGAAAATTATAAAAATAAAGAAATAAAATCTTAGAGTTTTTTTTTATTATTAAAAATGGATGTTTGTCAAAATTTGTGAAACTAAACTTTTATTTTCCTAATGAGAAGTAGAAAAATGAAGGAAGAGACACAAGAAAAAAAAAACAAGTGTTTTCTGACTTGCTACACAAGAAAAAGAACAAACAAATCTAACCGTGTTTGTTTCCAAAATTTTCCAGTTTCAAATTTACAATTTTAACCCACTTTTCTTAATTTATTTTTATAATTCATTATTCTAATCATAGATTATATATTTTAAATTTTTCTAAATGGTATAATATGATAATCTAAATATGATTAGAGTGGTAGATTAAGAGTAAATAAAAAAGTGAGTCAAATATCATTACTTTTATTATCTTTTATTTGTAGATATTTTCATTTTCTTCCCGAAATTAATTTTGTTATGTCTTAATAGTTTTTAAATAATTGGTGTATATGTAATTTGATAAAATATGCCAAAAAGAAATAAAATGAAGTAAAAAATAATGTTGTTTATTTATTCTTATATATGCTATAAAGAATTAAATGTAATGCAAGAATAGTATTATAATGTTATTATATGTTTATAAAAAATTTTAATAATATAATTGTTTATAAAAAAAATAAAAGAAATGACGTTTCTCTCTTTTCACCACATGAACGAAATAGTTGAAGACAAATTTAATTGGGTTGTTCTCTACTTGTTTCTATATAACGTGTCTCATCACTCTTGGTCGGTCGCACTAAAGTTAAGGTCAAACTCATATATCTTATATTCTAGTCAAAGGAAAATACTTTGTCTCAAATTAGTTTTACTAAGCCAAATTATTTCTTAATCACATTCCTAATCTCTTCTAGTATACACTTTTAGAGCATCTTCTATGCTTTCTTTATATGGGTAACCTACCTACTTTTAGAAACAAAAAATCTCAATTAATGTTACTTCAATAAATGCTTCATTAACAAATTGAATTTTGAAAATATAAAAGCTTTTTGCTTTTAGTTTTGTGAAAAAAGATATTCCTTTTATTTCTGTACAATATTTATTCACCTAATTTTTACAGTTAACATCAATATATTTTTATGTACCTATAGATATGAACATTTTAATTTATGATCTGACAAATTTAGCAATTCTAGTTTTCATTCATTACAATTATACTTTTTTGTTATTGTTTTTCCTTAGTTTCAGACTCTATAAAATAAAATTGTTTTAGAAGAAAAAATATAAAAGGAAAAGAAAAGAATACAAGAGCTTAATTAAATTTTAAATTTATTATGAATTTGAATATTTTAATTAAATATTTATTAATTTATTATTATTTATTGGATATTCAAAAATTTATATTTCTCAATTGAATTTTTGTAAGTTAATTTTTTGAACGTATTAAAATTGTGAAGTTTCGTGATTTATAAAAAAACCAATATTAAAACAATAAAATAACTTATTGTTTTTTGTTAATTAAAATGTTGTTTTAATATATAAAAATGATAAAATGTTCAAATATTTTTTTTCCTAAAAACTTATATCAAAAGAAATAAGAAAATGAAATTTTCTATAAATTAAATTAATTTATATACTAGTTAAAAATTAAAACTTAAAATATAAATTAAAAATCTACAATTTATTTTAGAACTTCACTATATGCAGATCAATTACCCTTTTTGGAAGTATTATTTTATTCATAGATGCTATTTATTTATACCGGTCATCAAGCATTGAAATAAAATAACATATGAAAGTTGCAAAATAAAATAGTGCATGTATCACGAGCGTAATTTTTTAATTTAAATTATTTAAATATAATTTTTAAGTAAATATTGTAAAAGTAATAATATAAAAGAAAATTATGTTTTTATATACTAAAATTTTGTAGCAAAGTCGTTTTATGAAAGCAACATATTTTTATAGTCCAAATACTATAAAATTAATATCTCGAGATGAGATATAAAGATAGAAAAATAGGTTATCTTAACAATAATATTCTATAAACAATATAAAAAAAACTTATATTTTTATCAATACTTAAAAACTTATATATTTATCTATTGTAATGAAATTTATCGAAGAAAAAAAAAATAGATGAGAGGTTGAGTTGCATTTTTTACTTTTTTCAGGATAATAAATCGAGGAGATATAACACTAATGAAACATGAGTCAAATCCATATTAGGAATTGAGATAACTTCTAACACAAAACATTAACTTTAAGACAATAGATTTATAGGTCTTCTTCCATATATGATACTCAACTTTTTCATTTGTACTCGTTATATGTTATTCAATTTTCTCATTTCTACCCGATTGTGCTCTAGTGAGTTGGTCACTAACACCAACCATCGACTTTGATAATACTAGTAGGTCTATGGAGGGGAGAATTCACCAAAGAGATATAACACAAATGAAATCAAAGCTCAATCCACATAAGAGATTGACACTACTTCTAACGTAAAATCTTAAGATAATGGATTTATAGAAAACTTTTTCATTTTTACTTAATGTAAGACTTAGATTCACACTTGGATTCCCAACAATTTCTCCCTAAAGGGTGAGTCCCTTCCACATTGGTACACTTCCCCTATAGCGGAAGTATTTCCTACCACGAGTATCCCTTTCAAACAATAGTTTATCTTAATGGGACACTCTTACCTGAATTTTTGTTAAGAAGACGACTTTCGATACAGGGATCATATTGTACTTATATGAGTTGGTCGCCAAGACTAACCATCAACTTGAATCCCAGTGGCGGATCTTGACCAACATTGTTGGGGGAGCCAAAATAATACATTCAAAATTTATATATTTAATTATTGTCACTAATATAATAAAAATGAATACATAATTTAGTATAATGATAACTAAAAAAAAAATTACAAATAAATATATGGAAGACTTGAATTTGTATACCTATTTAAAAAAAAGACTAAAAAATAAATTTTCATAATCTAATAAAAAACTGAGAGACGTAAATATCAAAAGAAAATTCGATAATAATCAAATCACACTTAAGATCCAGTTATAAAAAACACACAGTACAATATTTTTTCTTTTATGTTCATAAAATAAAAAATTAATATACAAGCTCATTAAATAAATTAATATACAATTATTAAACTAATATTTCACTATCATGTGATACGAGAGAATTACTTTCTTCTTTATTTTTTCGAGAATGGAAGACAACAACTTATATATGAGAGCAAAAATAATAGATCTTTTTCTCTTTAAGAAACAAAAGAAAATAGGTGAGAATGGGAGATGAGAAAGATCTGTGAGAAACTCAAGTCATATAATGAACCACAGTATCCGGTTATAAAAAAACACACAATAAGATACTTTTACTTCTATGTTCATAAAATAAAAATTAATATAAAAGAGACTTATTAAATAATTTATTAAACCAATATTTCACTATCAAGTAAGATAAAAGAATTACCTAATTCTTTTCCTCCTCGTGAATGAAAGAGAACAAAGAGAAACAAGAGCAAAAAATAAATATTTTTCTCTTCAAAAACAAAAGAAAAAAATTTAAGAATAAGAAATGAAAACGATGTATAATAAGCTCAAACCATAATAAAAAATAATAATAAAAACATCTTGATAAATCTTTGTATTCTTTATTCTTTATTATGTTTGATTTTATATTTTATTATTTATTAACATTAATTATTATATTTATAAAAGAAATAAAATATTTAATTTAATCATCATTAATTTATAATATATTATCTAAGATCTATAATATAAAAAAATTTAAAATACCTAAAATTTAAATAAAAAAAAATCAAATTTTTGGGGGGGCCATGGCCCCTCCCTTCTACCACAAACGTCTACCACTGTTAGATACCATTATTTGGTGTTTAGAGTGAGAGTTCACTTGGGAGACAAACAACAATAAGACCTCAGGCCAACCAACACAAGAAATTGACATCATTTCCAATCAAAACTATAAGGTGATGAATTTATAAATTTTCATTCTTATTAAGTACTCAACTTTCTCATTTCTATCCAATGTAAAATTTAAACTCAAACTTAAATTTTCAAAAAAAATTAATATATTAAGTACTTGAATAAATATGAGGTCCCTTGCATCTCCAACCAAATATAATTATCTTTACTAGTAACTTCTAGCTTCAAACTTAAGTATTGTTTTTTAATTTCTATCCAATGGTTTTTTATCTAATTTTTCCAAGTATTTTTTAACGAACCATTACTTTAGGCTTTAATACTTACTGGATAAAATAATGAGTCTTCCATATTAACCTTTTAAACAATATAATAAGAAAGTTATGTTTCAAACTTTTAAAAGTACTCAAATAGAAGTTTTAAAGTTTTTTATATGTGAGATAATACTTTATTTAAAAAATAGATAATGATAATAATAACGTATCTTGGTAGTCTTGTTGTAAATATATATGAAATATTTAAAATTAATTATGGCAAGAAGTTGGATATTACCTTAAGGGATATCTTTTAGTGTCAACGAGAACATAAGACACATTTCATCAATTGTCTTCCTTAATAAAATAGTGCAATCTTCTTACCTTGTTGTAGTTAATATACTATCTTTCACTTTGCATGATAAATTCACGTGTTGTCTAGAGAGAAAATTGGTTATCTTTATTGTAGAGAAAGTTTGTTTTTCTCCTTGCTTGCTTGCTCTGAATGCGTATTTTTATTATACTTGATCCAATATCTTATTTTCACCAATATAAACAAACTTTTTCGTCATAAATATTGATACAACATACAACATTACAAGAATAATATTAAATTGGAAAATTATACTTTGACACCTTTTTTTTTCACTCTCATCATTTATTCCCTGACGCGTTTTATTGGATGGATCATTGATTCTTTCAAAGAAAAAAGAGAGTGGTACATTAATCAATGACTCCCACGAAGTCACATCAGGAAGCAAAGGATGATAGTCAAAAAAATGGGAGTCATAATATCATTGTTCTATTAAATAACATAACATAAGATTACCCTTAAATGAGATATCATTTATACATTGGTATAATTATTGATTTGGTCCCCTAATTTTTTGGTTTATTTCAATTTGGTCCTTTTATTATTTGTCGGTTTAATTTAGTCCCCAATTATTTAAAAGGGTTTAATTTGGTCATCTCCGTTAAATTAGAGTTAACACTATGTCCCTACATGACAATGTCAAGCCATAGAATTTTTATTTTTTTTTAATTTTTTCTCTAAAAATTTATAAACTTCCACATGTCAAGTTACTATCGTGTCGTGTAAAAAATCATTTTATTTTAGTTCCCAATTATTTTATTTTTTATAATTGTAAAAAAGTTCAAGTGTAAAAAATTATAAAGGTAAAAATGTAAAAAATAAAATAATTTGAGTATTTAGGTGAAGTGATTTGATGTATATATTAAAAGAAATTATTGTAACATCCATATATAAGTTGTAATTAAGTATATTTACTAATTTGGTCTTAAATTGGAGAGGAAAAAATTGAATGATTTTAAAAAATAGGAGTACTAAATTGAACCAAAAATCTAAATAGAGAACTAAATTGTAAACAATTATTATCACTAGCACATGTCATGACAGTAAACTGTCATGTGACATGACGGTAACCTAACACGTGGAAGATTATAAATTTTTAGAAAAAGAATTTAAAAAAAAAATTAAAAATTAAAAATTCTACGGCTTGACATGTGTTCTATACGGACACGATGTTGACTCCAATCTAACGGAAATGATCAAATTGAACCCTTTTAAATAATTGAGATACTAAATTGAACCAACCAATAATAAGGGGACCATATTGAACTAAACCAAAAAATCAGGGGATCAAATCAGTAATTATACCTTTATATATTCTAAGTATAAATGAGACTTTGCCTGGACCATCTATGAAGCAACATATTGGACCCATAACAAGGTCCATGACTAAGATGATAGATGAAGCCTTAAAGAAAAAAAAATTGGTTTAATTTCTCATATGGTACCCACTTTAGTAGAGATGTGTCAATCTGGTATTCCCTTTTAAAAAAGTGTCAATTGCATCTTAACTTTTGAAAAAATGCTTCAACTAGGTTCCTTTCACACATAAATTACTAATGTCGTTAATGACGTGCCACATGTCAACCTATTTTTTTTAATTTAATTTTTCTTTGCAAAAATAAAAATTGCCACGTTTCACGTCCCTGATGTGACACGTGGCATTGTCAGTGCCACAGGGCAATGCTTGACAATCCCACATGTTAGTGTCACCATCAAACGTCATTGTCTTGATTTCAATTTAGTCTCCACCATTGATTGAATTTAGTCCCTACTCATGTGTCTCTGATTCAATTTTGACCCAAATTTTTTTAATAATTAAAACATTTTTTAATCCATTTTTTTTAGATTAAAACTAATTAAGCATAAATATTTTTACAATAATTCAGTACTAATTTAGTAGTAAAAGTCATTTTTAATAAATATTAGTATAACATTCATGAAAATAAAAGAATCGGTTTAAAATTAATAATATACAATAAGGTAATATTTTAAAAGTCATTTTTAATAAAAAAATATTAGTATAACATTTATACAAATAATAAATTTGGTCTAAAATTGGAGAGAAACAATATAAATATCAATACTTAATTTTGTAAAAATATTTATACTTAATTGTTTTTAATCTTTTAAAAATGAATTAAAAATTATTTTAATTATTAAAAAAATTAGGACAAAATTGAATAAGAGACACATAAGTAGAGATTAAATTGAATCAAGAAGACACATATGATAGCTGAATTGATATCAACACAATAATATTTGATAGTGACATTGACACGTGACAATTTTTTTCTGCAAAAAAAAATTAAAATTTAAAAATTTAAAAAATTTAAAAAAATTAATAAACACAACATACTAACATGTGACACGTCATTCACGACGTTAATAATTTATCTCTAAAATGGACCTAATTAAAGCGTTTCTTCAAAAGTTTGAATACAATTGATACCTTTCTAAAAGCGGCTATCAGATTAACACATATACCAAAGTCGATAATATTTGAGTAATTAAACCAAAAAATTCTACTATTTTGGAAATGAGAGCAGTAGAATTTTCTTCTTTCTTAATAGTCTGGTATAAATTGTACAAGCTTACTCTTTTCCATGTAATAATAAGAGTTTATAAAAGTATGATTGAGTTAGCTTTGAACCTTAAATCAAGCTTCGGAAAATCAATGAAAAATTCTAGAAAGCATGAAAGAAAGGTATGTAGTAAGAAGTTCCACATCACATAAAATAGTCATTTTAAGCTATTTTGGGGGCGATCGTTTCACACTCTTGGATGTCACACTTTGTAGCTTTTAGTCCCACGTAGATTTAGTCATGCTTGTAAGAAAATTAGGTCATATGTACATAGAGCCCATGCTCTCATATATAAATCACTATTTAAAGCTCTCATATATAAATCACTATTTAAATTGAATGAGATTTGAATAGTTTTTAATCATTCTCTTGTTCTTTTGCAACTCAATGGGTACTTCTTCTATAAATTTTCTAGATCATGGATTGAATTTTTAATTATTCAAAATTCACCTCCATTTTAGATTCAAATGATTGGATAAGATTTCTTATCCAAATCCAATTTTTCAGCAGAACTAGTTTAGATTTTTTTTAAAATCGATATCCAAAAATTTGGATCAAGATTTAAATTTAGATCCAAATATTAGAATCAAGTTCAAAATCCAAAATCCATATTTTACAATAGAAATTTAGATTGAATTTTCTAAAATTTGTGTCCTTATTATGACCAACATAATCAAATTAGGCAAAATTTGGTCAGGACCAACTCAGTCAAATTTCAACGTGGGACCAACTCGATTGACTTTCGGTCATGGTCGACTCAACTAAATTTTGGTCGGGGTCAACTCGGTCGAATTTTAGCTAGGGTCGACTCGGCCAAATACGAACGAACTTTGGTCGGTGCCGATTCGGTCAAATATGTCCAAATTTTGGTCAAGCCCAACTCGGTAAAATTTGGCCGCATATGACCAAATTTTAGTCAGGGTCGATGTGGCCGAATACAACCAAATTTGGGCTAGGATCGACTTAGCAAAATTTCAATCAGGATCGACCTGACTGAATTTGGCCAAATTTCGATTAAGGTTGACTAAGCCTAATATTGCCAAATTTTGACCAAAGCTAACTCGGCCCAATATAGCCAAATTTGGATCAAGGCATACTCGGCCAAATTTCGGTCAGGGTTGACTCGACTGAATTCGTCGATCAGGGCCGACTCAACTGAATATGGCCAAATTTTGGTCACGATCGACTCGGCTGAACACAACCAAATTTCATTCGAGGCTGACTTGGCCGAATACCACTAAATTTAGGTTATGGCCAACTTGATCAAATTTCGATAAGGGCCAACTTGACTGAATTTCAACCCGGACTAATGCTGCTAAATACGTCCAAATTTTGGTCATGGCCAACTCGGCTAAATATGCCTAAATTTTGTCAAGGGCCTTTTCGATCAAATTTCAATTGGGTCGACTTGACTGAATTCAACTAAATTTCAGTCGGGGCCGACTCAGCTAAATACTGCCAAATTTCGACTACAATTGGCTCCGCCGAACCGGTCAAATTTCTTCTAAGGTCAACTTGGCTGAATATTGCAAAATTTGGGCCAAAAGCGACTCCACCAAATTTACGTCAAGCTCGACTAGACTGAATTCGACCAAATGAAGGAGGCAAGAGAAAACAACCAAAATTGAAGCCCACGTGACATGGGGAAATTCTGAACTATTTTGAGTCTACAAGGAGCAGTTAAGCTCGACCAAGTACGCATGAGAAGCATGAACAAACATGAAATGTGTGACTCCTATTTTCAACCAGTAGGAAAATTTCTTCTCTTTAACGCCCTTTTAATTTTAAACTTCAAATTTCCTTCCAGTGCAAAAAAAAAAAAATCACTTGAGGTTTCGCTCAACAGAATCCTAATTTTCTCAACAAATATGTGGTATACGAGTGTTCCTCTATACAAATAAGAGAATATAAATAGAATGTTATAGAAAGAAAAAATGAGTTTTTTATTACTGAATATTCTAATACTAATATTTATAACTTTTGGAGAAATGGTTAACAAGAAAAGTAAAAAAAAAAAAGACAAATTTCACCAAATTATAAAATTCTTAAATTGTGATCACAACTTTAAACGTGAAATATCTGTAGAAAATGATTTCGTCTTTCGTCATAGATTAAATTACTTTCTGGATTAAATACCTAAAAATAATATTTTACTCAAAAGTTATTTTATATCGCTGTTATGAAATATTTTTGAGATTGATATTCTTAAAATTTGAGATAGTATAGTAAAAGTTGTATCAATGAAATTTAATTTAATTTCGATTGTGCCACATCCATCATATTTTAATTATCTTAGTGGATTTGAATCTTAAGTTTAAATATTTTTATAATTGGAATGTTCCTTTTAATTGGGTATATTTTTTCCACAACATTAAGCAGCTGGGACATAAAAACAGTGCACAGTACTGTGGCAATTGGGTACAAACCCTTACCTTCACAGAAAAAATAAATAACACATTTAAGGCAATTTTCATTGGCTTGAATTGAAGCTTGAACTTCTTTAAGAAGCTTCACTCCAATATAATATGAAATATGAATGGAATCATTTCACATGCTTCTCAACATAACATCTCAAACAGGCATCTTTTCAAAGATAGAAAGAAGGCTGCATGAAGCCTTGAACTATGTCAAGTATCCCATCCACATACAGAAATTCACTCAAAACTACGCAGAGTAAACTCTTCCGTGCCATAATAATTTAATAGCAATTATATTTAACGTGACATTTTTTAAATAATTTTAAAATATTAAAAATTAAAAAGTTAAAAATCATTAGAAAAAACAACATCGAAAATTATAAAAAAAATTATTAAAATTTAATAGTCAAAATATATTTTCCTAACTTCAATCCCACCGCATCACCCTAATTACTGCCATAAACATAAAACTCTCAATTTTACCTGGAAGCAATCTGACAAATATCAACAACCTTCATAACTCATGTAAACACAGAGGAGATCACTGTAACGACAATTCGTATACAGGGAATTTATATTACTATAGTATAATTACTATAATTACTATAATAAATATATGCAATAATTCATACCAGTTTACAGTTCTGAAATTAGTTAGGCCAAGCAATAATGCACACATGACCTGAAGAGAAAAGTAAAGAAGTCAGGGTGGATCTCAATCTTCAAACAGTTTTCCATAAAACCTAAGGAAGTATGAATCAATCGAGAAAGGAAAGACAAGCACAGAAATATATCAGAAACAAACTTCACAAGATTGCAGCAATAGAAAACCACTTCTGTATAATAGCCCACACAGAATTGGAATATGTATCAGCACCACAACACCTGGTACATGCATAAGCATGTATAGTTACATCAATTAATCCAAATATTAAACCCACTGAATAAATACACAACAGCAACAGAGATTGAAAATGAAAAATAAGAGTTTCGAAAAAAAAAATGGTTTCTAGGACGGGAGAAATAGCCAATGATTTATTATTATTTAAGAACAGTGGACAAAAAATAAAGAAAATGTGACAGGGAACACCGGATGCAGAGGTTTATCGATCGATTCATGGTTGTGACGTTAAACAACAAAGTTCAGGAAGAGATCGATGAACCGCTGCCTCCAGTGATTTCACTAATCTACGGTGCATACACATCTGAACGGTGTAACGTGAAAACGTGTATATAGATGAATCAGAGAGTAAACCAAAGGGGCAAAGGGTAGATCATGGTGAAGAAGAAAACATTGTGGTAATATGAAAGAAGAAGCGTTAGAGAAAGTGAAGAGGATTGGTAAAATATATTGTAATATAGTGTGATGAGAGTGAGTGAACTCGGAATACGAGAAGTCGTCGTTTCAATGTGGCGGATGTCGTTTTATCTCTCTATCTATGGTGCTGGCAAAGACTGCATTGAGAAGAGACGCTTGGCAAAAAGGGTACATTGTTTTTGGTTTTGTAGGGAACAGGAATTATGGGTTTACGTTTTAAATTAAAATATCATTTTAATTAACGCTTTTGCAATATTAAAAATTTTGCACTTCGACTTCTTTTTTTAAGCTTAAAAAAAAGGAACTAATTTACTCTTTATTTTAAAACGTTTGTGTTTTGGAAAACTATTTATTATGGATTTGTTTTGTAAGAAATAAGAAAAATTGAAAGGTGTTGTACTTTTACTAATCTTAGTTCTCCTCTTTTATAGAGTAAAGTTTCCTTTTAATTTATTAACTATATATAATCTTTATTATTAAATTATTTTAGTTTTTATGTAAGTGTAAAATATGAGTGGTTAAGCATTTTTTTTTCTTTAGAGATTGACCTAGTTGTTATTTTTATGTAATTTATTATTTTAGTTATTTTAGTGTTATTAAAATTATTATTTTATAATTTTAATTATGGTTATGATTTTTCTAATATATATAAATTAGGATTTTGGTAAATTTCCATACAACCTATATTAGGAATAAGGGAAAATTCACTCGATGTTTAATTCTCTTACCTTAATTTTTGTTATTTTACGACAAAAGATTGGAAGTTAAAAATATTTACAAAAATTGATAATGATTGTCCAAGTAAACTATAAGTACAATATATTTAAGAGGAGGTAAGCTTCCACAATTGTTGTTCATAGTTCGATTCTTGTTTTTTTTTTTTTTGTAGGGTTAGGTATCTCCTACCAATAGGAAAGGAAGAAATTATTAAGATTTTTATAGTGATTCATCTAATAGCACATATTACGTTTCTAAATCTCATTCAATAAATTGAGTTTTATTATGTAGACTAATATTGCAAGTTATAACACAAATATTGTTTTCATCTTGTACTTACTCTTGGCTCATATGGCTGAGTATTGTTTCTGAACGTAGTCACTCCTAACTAACTTGTCAAGTATTCTTTAAACACTTAGTCACTTTTGGTTATAAGCCCGAGTATTGTTTTTGAACATAAATATTTTAGCAGCATTTAACCACCTTTTGTAAATTGAACTCATTGCTATTCTTCTTTAAGGATGGTTTGATATAAGTGTTGAAGAAAAGAGATGTTACAAATCAATTTTTGGTCATTGAACAACTTTAGTTCATAAGACAATCTTCCTTGCGATTTTAAGCATCTTGAATGTAAATGATGCATTATAATGTGCTTCATGCATCATTAAATATGATTTTCCTCTTAAAGCATAATATTGATGGTCAATAGAACTCATAAGACCTTGGTTAGATTGCCTTTACTTGAAATTGTGTAAAGCACTAAATCGTACAAGGTAGATAGTGTTTTCCAGAGTTAACAAGGTGTGTGCTAGGGAGTTGTTTGAAGCACAACAACTTTAACTCATTTACTAAGAGATAATTGATATAACATAAGTTTTTATGAATCTTTTTGGCAAATAATGGAAGAAAACATTCTCTACAACATAAAATAAGCATAAAGAATTTTAATGAAATGTAATGTTAGCTTAAATTTTAACAACACTTGATCAAAATATGGGTTGTTAGATTTTATTCTTTAACACCTTGGTTCTTTCTCTCTTGTATATCTCACCAAGGATTTAAAGTGATTATTATTCTCTATGAAGATGAACCTTATTCTTTGATCACACCTTTGATGTTTATGTTGATAGAAATCCAAAATTTCTAATGTATCCACCAAGAAAAGTTGCATCTGCACCATAATCAAATCTCATCATGCTACCTTCGCCTTTATAGCAAGAGGTGTTTCTAGAAGGGGTTGAAATGTGGCAGTTTCAAGAGACTCTCTTCCTAAGATCTTCCTTTTACTACACCCCTCAACCTTAATGAGATTGTAGCGTTGAACCACTCACTAAACCTCTTTGCTCCAAGTATAAAGAAAAAAGAAATCTCTTTCTACCCCATGCTTTTATGATATTCATCCGATGAACCTTTCAACAAGTGATGAGTTTGAATACTAGAAGGATTACAAAGATGTCTTTGAGCTACAAATGATGACAAGGATGTTCTGTCATGAAGGTTTCTCACATGTGTTTTCGTGTTCTTCCCTAAGTCACATAAATGTTTAAATGTTTTGTAGGTAAAGAATTTACATCTTAAAACAATTAATGATGCCTCTAGTTCCCTTCTTCACCATTTCATTCTCGAGCACAATCAAGTTTAATAGGAAGCTAAGAAGTAGATCACTATGAGTGCATGGCTTAATGACAAGAATTTAAATTAAGCAAAACATGATGACAAAATCATTCAAAAAAAATTATTTATTCAAAAATTTCACTACTCAATGTATTTAAGTGTTTTAAGAAGAAACACATAAGGTGACCTCATACAACTAGTCCAATAACTCTGCATTAAGACATACATCATTATTATTGCACAATACTCATGATCATACATTATATCAAAATCATGTAATCAAGTTCGAATTATTCGATTTGTAAGTATTAACAAATATGTACATCCAAGTTTTAATTTGTCATTGCAATTGTAATGGTTATTTGATTACGATAGGGCACTATCATGTCATGCATTTATGAAAAATAAAAACCAAATAAAGGATGGAAAAATTTTGTTGACAATCAAAATTGACCAAAATTGACCATTAATCCTTACGCTTTTCTTTTGTCTTATTAATATCTTATATGAGACATTTTTCTTATGTTATTAATAGGAAATAAAATATCTGTTGCAGCAATAAAATATCTGTTGCAACAATTTTTTGTATTAAATGCATAATTATTATTAGGCTTATGTTTGGGGATTTTATTCATGTTGTCTAGGGAAATATGATAGGCACAATCTTTTAGGGATTTGCAGGCATAAGTTTTGGAAACCTGATACCAAAATAGAACCATGTACCGTGTATATATGAACCTTCTTGCCATGTGAATAAACACAGAAATTCTTTCATAATTTATTATGGCATCAGAGCAACCAGGTTCTGAGAAAGAGAAATCTGTAGAAATACATGGGATGGTAAGGAAGAAGCCATCACCGTATGATCTGAATTCGAACGACAATCCAGGGAGCATAATCACCCAAGTTCAACTTCGGGGTGAAAATTATGAAGAATGGGCAAAAGCTGTGAGAACCTCGTTACGTGCACGACGTAAATGGGGGTTTCTTGACAGCACAGTACAACAACCAAATGAAGACTCACCAGAAATTGAGGATTGGTGGACCGTGCAATCTATGGTGGTGTCTTGGATTCTAAACACCATTGAAACCTCTTTGCGTTCTACCATTTCTTATAGGGAGAACGCAAAGGAACTGTGGGACGACATTAAAGAACGTTTTTCAGTTGTGAATGGGCCAAGGGTCCAACAATTGAAATCAGAACTGGCTGAATGCAAACAAAAAGGGATGGCCATGGTAAACTACTATGGAAAGCTCAAGACGTTGTGGGATGAGTTGGGAAACTACCAACAAATACCAACATGCACATGTGAAGGGTGCAAATGCAACATCAAGGCACAGTTAGAGAGACGAAGGAAGGAAGAGAAGGTACACCAATTCTTGATGGGATTAGATGACGTGTTGTATGGAACGGTTCGCTCAAATCTTCTTGCAACCGATCCATTACCATCATTGAATAGAGTGTATTCCATCTTGATACAAGAAGAACGCGTGAAGGCCATTGTTAGAACCAAGGAAGAAAGAACAGAGATTGTTGGTTTGGCTGTACAAACCGGTGGAGGGATGAGAGGAAGAGAAAATACAAAAGACAAAGGAATAGTATGTTCAAATTGCAATCGGACAGGCCATGACACCATGAGTTGTTTCCAACTTGTTGGATATCCAGATTGGTGGGGTGATAGACCACGTCATGAAGGGAAAGGAGTTGCTCGCGTGAAAGGGCAACAACAAGGACGAGGTACCAACTCTGGACGTGGCAGAGGTGTGCGAGCAAATGCTGCTCAAGTTGCTGTTCAAAGAGCACCTGAGACAGCAACAGAGGTAGACAAGGGAGGTCTCATGGGATTGAGTACGGAACAATGGCAAACTTTGGTAGAGATCTTGAATAATCAGAAGGCAAATGCCAATGAAAGAATGACAGGTAAAGAAACTTGGATCATTGATACAGGAGCTTCAAACCACATGATAGGAAACTTGAAATTACTTCAAGAATTGAAGAATGTACAAGGATGTCCCGTTGGACTTCCAGATGGACAAAAAGTTGTTGCAACTAAGGAGGGGACAACAACTCTTGAAGGAGGGCTGAAAATAAATAATGTGTTATATGTGCCTAAATTAAACTGCAGCTTGATATCTGTTACTCAGTTGATAGATGAGACGAACTGTATAGTGCAGTTCACTAATTCTTTGTGTGTGATGCAGGACCGCACTTCGAGGACGTTGATTGGGTTGGGTGAACGAATAGATGGGCTCTACTATTTCAGAGGAATTCGCCATGAGAAAGCCTTCAAAGTTGATGTTATGATGTCACTTGATCTTTGGCATAAGCGAATGGGGCATCCCTCTTTGAAAATTACTGAGTTAGTTTCAAATACTAGTAGCAAGAATAATAACTATGGAAATAAGGCATGTGATGTGTGCCAAAGGGCTAAGCAAACTAGAGATAGTTTCCCTTTAAGTAATCATAAAGCTGCCAGTGCATTTGATCTGGTTCATTGTGACTTGTGGGGACCTTACAAAACTCCTTCTTCGTGTGGTGCTTATTATTTTTTAACTATAGTGGATGATTATTCTCGAGCAATTTGGATTTTTTTGTTACTAGATAAAAAGGAAGCTTCTCGTGCCTTGATGAATTTTATTGCCATAATAGAGAGACAATATGAAAAGCAAGTTAAGATGATTCGAAGTGATAATGGAACAGAATTTACATGTTTGAGAACAAAGTTTCTTGAACGTGAAATTATGTTTCAAACATCATGCACCGGAACACCTCAACAAAATGGACGAGTTGAAAGGAAACATAGACACATACTTAATGTGGCTCGAGCATTGAGATTTCAAGGTAATCTTCCTTTGTCTTTTTGGGGTGAATGTATTATGACTGCAGGATATTTGATAAATAGGACACCGACACCTTTGTTGAATGGGAAAACCCCTTATGAGGTGCTAAATGGGAAACCACCTTCCTATGATCATCTTCGAGTTTTTGGGTCTCTATGTTACGCTCATAACCAAGGATGGAAGGGAGATAAATTTGCCACTAGAAGTAAGAAGTGTGTTTTTGTGGGCTACCCACATGGAAAGAAAGGATGGAAATTGTTTAACTTGGACACCAACACTTATTTTGTATCAAGAGATGTTGATTTTTTTGAGGCAGAGTTTCCTTTTGAGAACAATGACAGGTCCAACAATCAGCCAATACTTGAAATGCAGAATGGAGAAGCCAATTTTAACATTGAAAGTGAGAATCATGAGCTGCTCACGACCACTAAGTTAGCAGGCTGTGACACACATGTCGACATCAGGGGAGGTACAAATCTTGAGGATGCACACGATACTGTAATTGATGTTGCAATTGATTCACAACCAGAAACTGAAGAGCAGTTTGGGCGAGGCAAGCGTGTCCGAGTTCCCTCTGTAAAGCTTCGAGATTATGTGACCAATACAGTGCGAACTTTTGGGAGCCTATCTAATTGTTCACCCATTCCGCAACGACAATCAAAGGTGCTTTATCCTATTGCTCATTATGCTAATTGTGAAAAATTTTCAGTGAAGCATTGTAGGTTTCTTGCATCTATGACAATGGAGAAAGAGCCCATGACATTTTCAGAAGCAATAAAAGATAAGAGATGGCATTCGGCAATGCAACAAGAAATACAAGCACTTGAAGATAATAATACATGGACCGTGTGCCCCCTTCCACCACAAAAAAGGGCACTAGGATGCAAGTGGGTTTATAAAATCAAGTATCATGTTAATGGAACCATAGAAAGGTTTAAAGCTCGTTTGGTTATCCTTGGAAATCATCAAATTGAAGGCATAGATTACAACGAAACTTTCGCTCCAGTAGCAAAAATGGTCACTGTACGAATTGTTTTTGCGGTGGCTGCTGCAAAGCATTGGGAACTTCACCAAATGGATGTACACAATGCGTTCCTACATGGTGATTTGCAAGAAGAGATCTACATGAAATTTCCACCGGGCTTTCGCTCATCTCATTCAGATATGGTTTGTAAACTTCACAAATCATTGTATGGGTTAAAGCAAGCCCCACGCTGTTGGTTTGCTAAACTATCTCGGGCCCTTAAAGAGTATGGTTTTCAACGGTCTTACTCAGATTACTCTTTGTTCACACTTCATGATAAAAATATACAATTGGTGGTTCTAGTGTATGTCGATGATTTGATTATATGTGGAAATAATCATGACTCCATACAATGTTTCAAAGACTACTTAAGTCAACGTTTCCGTATGAAAGATTTGGGCAAGTTAAAATACTTCTTAGGAGTGGAAGTTGCTCGATCCTATACAGGTATTTTTCTTTGTCAACGAAAATATGCTCTAGATATTATCAGTGAGGTTGGCCTACTTGGTGCGAAACCAGCCAGTACCCCACTCGAACAAAATCATCACCTTGGTCTTGCCAATGGCGAACTTCTTGCTAATCTTGATCGCTATCGCCGGTTAGTGGGACGCCTCATTTACTTATGTTTCACCAGACCAGAATTATCGTATTGTGTCCATGTTCTTTCCCAGTTCATGCAACAACCGCGAACAGAGCACTGGGAAGCTGCCTTACGAGTGGTTCGCTATCTCAAAAGTAACCCTGGCCAAGGAGTGTTATTAGATAGTCGTTGTGATCTCCAACTTTCTGGTTGGTGTGATTCTGATTGGGCCGCTTGTCCACTCACTCGTAAGTCTCTCACTGGGTGGATTGTTTTTCTTGGACATTCTCCTATTTCTTGGAAAACTAAAAAATAGAATACAGTGGCTCGTTCGTCTGCTGAGGCTGAGTATCGTTCCATGGCTAGTACCACATGTGAACTGAAGTGGATCAAAAGTGTTCTTTCCAATCTTGGGGTCACTCATTCCATGCCCATACAACTTTATTGTGACAATCAAGCTGCATCACACATTGCAAAGAATCCTGTTTTTCATGAGCGTACCAAACATATTGACGTCGATTGTCATTTTATTCGTGATGAGATTGTCTGTCAAAATTTGCAACCATCTTATGTTCCCACTCGCACCCAACTCGCAGATACTTTTACAAAAGCTTTGGGACGCACTCAGTTTCATGATTTACTTGGCAAGCTGGGCATTTGGACTCCACACGCACCACCTTGAGGGGGGATAATAGGAAATAAAATATCCGTTGCAGCAATAAAATATCTGTTGCAGCAATTTTTTGTATTAAATGCATAATTATTATTAGGCTTATGTTTGGGGATTTTATTCATGTTGTCCAGAAAAATATGATAGGCACAATCTTTTAGGGATTTGCAGGCATAAGTTTAGGAAACCTGATACCAAAATAGAACCATGTACCGTGTATATATGAACCTTCTTGCCATGTGAATAAACACAAAAATTCTTTCATAATTTATTAGTTATAAACTCAATTTCACATGTTCATATTCAAAAGAATAATTTTAAGAAATTTCAACAAATTATACAAATAAAACAATTTCATAAATGAATTAAAGGAACACATTTAGTTAAAGAATAATGAATCTTAGGAAATCCTAGTACAATTGTCTTCAATAAAAACTCATGCCTTCTTCGAGTTACCAACTATCCCATTTATTACTAGCATTTTTGTCACATGTTAGCACATTGCTTACCAATGTTAGCCATTATCTCAAGTGCCTCAATCTCATTCATTTCTTTCTATCTAACTCTACTGCCCTGCAACAACTCCTAACCAACACATGTTCACTACCAATGAACAACAAACATTGTTAACCAATAAAATATCCTAACCAACATGCAAATTTTAATAATGGTTAACTATGGCTTATTTCAAACATTTCATTCGCATGGTACCTACTTGGTATACTATATCATAACATTTTTTTCAACCATCAAATTTTGTAGAAAAATAAATTCTGTACATATCTTTCCATAATGACAAAACCACAATACAAAATTTACCTATTTTTGAGGAAATTAGTGTTCTGAAAAATTCCAAATAAAAAAGAGTGTGAATGACGACAACATCAAACTTCAGCAATAAACACTATTGACAACGACAAGATGGGAACAAATAAAGGAGAAGGCCAAAGAGAGGAGAAAATAGGAGGATGAGAGAAAAACTTTGTTAAAATGTTAATTACAACAAATCTTAAATTATTATTTAAAAATGTCTACATGTGTACGATTTTCATCTGGGAATACCTAATTCTCATATGTCAATATATGGCTCTACTTGTTTTCAAAATTAGTTAAAATAATAAAATATCTTCCAACATAATTTATGGTCACATTGAAAGGAAAAAAATTCAAATATGAATATTTGATTACAATGGATCATTCCTTACTAAACACAACATTACTCTCCTCAAATTGTGATTGACATGATATGTTCTGAAAGTCACTAAAAAAATGCTACATAATCTCAAAATATGAAAAATTGAAGAAAAACATTTACATGAGGAAGCTTTTCCTTTCCTTTTTGTACGAAGCCTCATTTTAGCACAACATCAAGGATAAGAAACATGTTCCAATTCGCAAAATCGTGTTTACAATGAGGAACCTTTGGTTACAACAGTGCAAAGTCTAAGAAGTCAGAAGCTGATCTACCCATGACAGTGACAAATTCATTGAAGCTAATGACACCATCCCCATCTGTATCTGCTTCTGTGATCATCTCTCTGAGCTCTCTATAGGTAAGGGGTTGACCTAATTTCGCCATTGCCCCTGCTAGCTCTGCGGCTGTTATGAAACCATTTCCGTCACGATCAAAATATTTAAATACCCCAAGAAGCATTTCTTGGTTCAATAATATCTCTGCACTTATGTTACGCAATATTGCATCCACCAACTCATCAAACTCCACAAATCCATTTCCATTTGAATCCAGGTTCGTCAATAACACATGGATTTGGTCACTCGAAGGCTTTAGCCCTAATGACCGAAGGAGCGCGGCTAGCTCTAGATTTGTTAGGCTACCATCGGAATCTGTGTCAAATTTTTCAAAAATGTTCCTTAATTGGCGAAGTTGATTAACCTTAAGTTTTGACATGTTGTTCTCAATGTAATCAACAAAACAACATTGAAAGAGGGATGTGCAATACATGGGTGGAATGTATATTCTGCAAACAAAAGTGCTGAAAAAACCAAACAAAATGTTTAGATTGACGTTAACAATCCAATACTTTTGGACGTTGATCAGAAAACATGAATTCAATATCAAGACGGGGAACCATGCAATAAACACATGAGTTCCACCCTCACAAAATGGGGAGAGGTTAAGAAGGAAGAAACGGTGAAGGTTCTTATTTTAGTATGATATGAATTGTCATTGGTTTAATTTGTTAAGGAGTAACATTCATTTCATTTTAATTTCTTGAGGAGACAGTCTAGGAATATAAAACACGTAGTTGGCTTTACGTCACAATAAACCTACCTATATTGTATTACTTAGCAAGTTTCATTTCCATGTTGTATTCCAATAAAACTAATTGTGGTCATTTATGGGTATTGATGCTATTTTTGTCATGCTTAAGTTTAACTTATTCTTTATGCCAAATGTAACAACAAGAAAAACAAAACTTGTTTTTAAGTGTAACTTATTTCTCTCGGTTTTTTATTTGAAGGAGTACCTAAGTCTAAAGAAACACATGCTTTCAAAGGAGACATGATGCTTAAAAACTAATCATATTAGTTAAATACCATGCATTGATTTTACAAACTAGATTTTTTCCCCTATGTTATTTTAATATATTTATAATTATCATAATTTAATTTTACAAAATTAAATATTAATGTATATCCAAATTATTTTATAGTTAAATATTATTTTATTTATATTTTAGATAGCACTGGAGGTTCAGAACAAATGCCGGTGGCGAAGGCGCTTTTGGTGGCTTGTTCCGAATTTCATGGTGGTGATTTCGTCTTCGGATCTCATTTCAACCATCAATTTTTTTTTGTCTCCGATAAACCTAAATAGGAAAGAAATCCATAATAGAACATTAGCAAAATACCAATCAATTAGACTTCTTTATTATACCCGTTTAGATTGGCCTCAGATCCAATTTCTGGTCACGGTTCTCCAATTTGGCAGGTCGAACTCTAATTCCAATTTATTATTTTTATTTTTTTAAATGTTAGATAAATTTGATTAATAATTTTTAAATTTAATTTAATTTGAGAAAATTATTTTGAAAGTTAATAATTATTAAATAGTATTTGTAATAAGAATTAAATGGTTATGATCAATCATTATTAATATGTAATCTTAATAGAGGTGGCAAAACGGGTTTGGCCCAACGGACCAGTCCCTCAGCCCTTGTTAAAAGGAACGGGTTGAGTTGAAAATTTCAACCTGTCAGCCCGTTCTGGCCCGTCCCGTCCAGTCCATAAATTTGACGGGCCAAAGTACGGAGCAATCTGTCCTGACCTGTTGGCCTGTTTTAAAAAAATAAAATAAAATAAAAGTAATTAAAAAGATTAATTTTTTATTTTATATATTTTAAATGTATAAATATATAATAGTATTATAATTTAAATCATTAACACATACAAATTAGGTTTGAATTATTAGTTATAATTGAGTAATTTAATATGTAAATTTAATAATTATTTTAACTTATATAATTAAAAATATTAACTAATCAATTAAAAGTTTAAAAAATATTTTATTTGATTAAATATGACTTTAATAATAATTTATACGTATATATAAACAAATTTAAAAAATAAAAAAAAATTGAAAATTTTGAAAACAAATTAAAAAACTTTTGAAAAATTTAAAAAAAAAGAAAAAAAACTGGACGGACCAACCCGACCCGGTCCGTTAGCCCGTCCTGTACGGGACGGGTTGTGACGGACCAGCCCGGCCCAACCCGTTTTTGACAGGCCACATACGGGTCGAGCCAAAACGGGACAGGCTGACCCGTTTTGCCACCCCTAAATCTTAATATATGAATGCTATTAAAAATATATAAAATATAACTATGAGTAATAATAATAAGTACTAATTTAAAAATATTTAAAATATAATTGTGAGTAAAATAAATTTAACAAAAATATTTAAAATATTAAAGTTGTATTTTAAAATATAAAATTTAAAATATTTTTTAAATAAATTGTTAGATATAGAAAGGGTCCTAAATTTATGACCTCAAATTCATATAATTTTTATCATTCATCACAAACACTTTACTACTACATGACTCATGTAAAAAGATCACAAATAAATTAAATATACAAGTTAATATTATATTTACACTTATATTAAACATTCACATTCAATCATCAAAGAGACAAAAAAGAAAAAAGAAAAACAAAATAAAATTGAAAAGGGTTGATTTTCAACTTTATCTTTCTTGAGCAAAATATCACTAAATAATTTATGTTCAAAAGTTTTATTCAAAACAACGTTAACACAACTTTCAAAAAAACTAAATTATAAATACAACCAGAATTCGCTCATTCAAATTTAATATATATTTCCGTTCACATTAAACGCATAAACTAAATATAGAATACTAATTTTACTCGTCTAAATCACATTCAAAATGTAGTTTAAGAAACTCTATATTTAACATGCATAGTACAGTCATTATATCAACTCTCAACAAGAATATCAAATTAAAAACATTCTAAAACAATCCTCCATTAACCAAACATTCAAATAACATTCTTACTCAATTTCAAACATTCAATTATTTTCAAACCAAAACATAATTGCATATAAATAAGATCTTATGACCAAGTTTCCTTTAAATTTAAATCATAAGCTTTTATGGAAAACATAAAAATCTCTCCTTACCTATGATTTCTTGCTTTAAAAAAAGTTTAAGTTCAAGAAAAAAGTTACTCAAAATTTAGAAACCTAAAGCAAAATATTTTAATATAAAAAGAAAATTAACATAAACTTAAACGAGTTGAGAATGTCACTTTTTCTCAACTAGCCACATCAATGTTAATGATAAATCCAAAAAAGAAAAAGAAAAAATAAAAAAATCTCAATACCATAGAGGAACTTACTTTGATTGAAAAACAGCTAGATTGAAAATGTTAAATGTTCATTAACCCTTTAACAAGGAAAAAGTATGATCAGATTGTTAAAAAGATGAACTTTGAAGGAATGAGAGTGGAGTTGTAAGAAGGGAGTGAAGAAAAAGTTTATAAAGGAGGGAGAGAGAAAAATAAAAGATGAAAAATAATTGTATATTTAGAAACATTTACTTATATAAATTTTAGTTGTATAAAATAAATATTCATTCAATTGAAAAAAAAAAATACTAATCCCTTAAAATATACATTATTCTCGTTAAACTTTTATCCAAACAAAAAGGAATTTTGATCCTTCAGCATTACGAAGTGTATTTTATAACCAATGCAAAGACTAAAGTACTAACTATTCATAATCAAACATTAAATTGAGTCAGATTTAAAAGTTAAATTATCAGAATATATATTTAAAAGTTATTTTTATCTAATGTATTAATACATGTATCTAAAAATTTGAGTGACTACTTTTATTGGAGCATTTTGTTTTTTCAGCCACAACAGGTTTCCCTTATTAAGGAGCATCATCATCACTTGACATTTCTTATTAACTCTACCTTAAATATGTACAATCGGAGTATGTAATTGATCGATTACCTATACCAAACCTAGGCCTATCTACGTTCAGGAACATTTTCATGCAACAAAGAAACAGAACACTGTTTTGCTTGCTAACTGTGTTCAAACTTGAATACTCTTTGATGCCCCCGAACTGTGCGATGCTTCAAAACGAGCCGTGAAGCCAACAGTTGTGTGTTTTATTGATCTCTGTCTCACGACATGAACGTATTCTGGGTCAGTGGTTTGGCCATCATTTCGAATCCACTGTATCATCTGATGGAACATGGGGAAGAACCTCATTTGGATGGAAGCGTAGGCGAAGTATGGAAGGAGTGAAGCAACAAGCACAAGTAAAGTTAGGAGCCAGTATGATGGTGCTGGTGCACAAGCTTCAATCAACACCTTGTAGGCAGTGGTTGATAGAGTTGGGTCCATTGTTCCATACACTATGAGGAACACGTACCAGAAAACAATGCCACCCCATATGAACAAATGCTGAATGTAAGTGAAGTAGCTGATGGATAGTGCCATTTGGGAATTCACCACCCACACCACACAGGTGTACATGGTTGCACCAAGAACTTCCAGATCAGCAACTTCCCCTGCTTTGCGGAATGCTTGATTCTCCATTGCGTTGATGCAGAAGAAGAATATTATGGTGGCACTCAATACTCCGTTAAATGCCCAACCCAGGATCCGTTTCCAGCTGAAGAGCACATTTTGCACACCTTCTTGATATAGTAATGGAAACTGAAAGTAGAATTCATTAAGAAAGATGTTGTGGGGTGAATGTAACGGTGTGGTTTATGTATCAAAGGAAACAAATTGCATGTAAATTGGTACCTTGAGACATAATCTGGCAGAGACATCCTGGTCAAATACTCCTAAGGCAATTACCGGAAGGGAAGTGAAGAATACGTTATATAGTGAGAGGTACCAATCGTTGTATGCAGCTTGCCCCGAGAACGAGGCGAAGATCTCATAGAAGAAGAGGGTGAAGCCAAAGGCAATGTTCTTGTAAAAGAAGTAGCAGATCTGCCAAATAAAAAAAGGGGTTAAGTTAAGACAGTTTTGTTAATCGAAGGAATGTGTGGTGAGGGTAACAGAATAAAAATGGCAAAACATTTGACTAGTACACACAACAGACAGGGTTGTTTATGAACTTATGTTACCATGCAACACATGCTTCACAAAATATTCATTCCAACCAAGGAATATATGTTTTAAGTACTGATGTGAACACTAGATTTCTTGTAAGTGTTGGAATTTGAACAGAGTCTACGTGAATATATACTTTGTCAAAGACAAGTTTGATACCATTGATGAGATTCTTCTGTAACACCAATGTCCATGCACAAGTAGTAAACGCTCAAGAAACCGAAATTGGGCAATGGAAACATCACTTGACATAACTGCCTGAAAAATTTATAGAAAAGAGGAAGAAGAAAAAAATTAAGGGTCGTGTTTATAGGAAGGTAAATCGAAAGAAATTTATTTGTTGTTGTAAGTAGGATATTGCAGATTTACCTGCATTCCTTCGACACCGTTTAAACCAATCCCAATGTCAGCTTCCTGAAGCATTCCAACATCATTTGCTCCATCACCAATTGCTAGAGTAGTGCTACAAGTTTTAATCTTTACCAGTCTAGTAACCTGTAGTATCATAATAGTAAGACCTTAACAGGAAGAGCAACTGCAAAGACTATGAAGTGCATGAAAAACTTACAAGTGCTTTCTGCTTGGGAGATGAACGACAGCATATGACAGATGCACAGCCAACAGCAAGTGCAAGAAACAAGTCCTTCACATCATCTTCTAGTGCATAAGTAAGAGACTTCCCATCAATGATAAGAGCTAATGCCTCAGAGTTTTCATCATATTCAGCAAGTAATTCCTTTCCTTTCTTTAGTTGAAGAATAACAATTGCCTTGATTGCCTAAAGAATCATAAAGCTTCCATCAAAATCATGCATCTAATACCCTGATGTTCAATGTTTGCTGTATAGTGTTATGGCTTACAATATAGGCCACAAACTTGGAGCAGAACATAAAGAACTTTCTAATGCATGTGCCTTGAATTAAATAAATGTCTTGTGCATGGGATAAAACTGTTATACGTTCTGCTTTCTTTCAATCATATAACATGAAGAAATTAGAGTTGTGGTTTACCGCTGCTGCAGCAGACTTGTCCTCCAATTTCTCCAATGATTTGATTTCTGGAGTGTCTGAACTGATTATAATTTGCTTCATCCCTTGTCTGAGCAAACTACATGCAAAACTGCAGCCACATAAAGTTATTCAATCAGTGAGGTCCCATTATCACAAAGGAAGTAAGAATCTATTGATATAATTTGAACTTACCCAACATTGATTGCTGTCTCCATTTTATCACCAGTCAGAACCCATAGCTTAATTCCTGCCTGAGCTAGCTTGTCAATGCATTCAGGAACCTGTGGCACAAACAGATTCATAAGGACATAGCACAAAAAGTAACTACAAGTTTTAAAGCACGCATATTAAGTAGAAAAATTGAAAGCCACTAACTCTGCTGAATACTCAAGCAGTTTCAGTGTCAAATTAAAAGAAAAGAAATTTGGCAATAGCTGCGGTCTAATGTCTGAAAGAGAAACATTCCTTAACATACCCCATTTTGAAGTTTGTCTTCAACCGCAGTAGCACCAAGAAGAATTAAATCCTTCTCGATCATTTCTGATACTTCCTCCACAATTTGCTCCCTATCTGCACTTACTAAGTTGTTGGCCTCCATAAATTCTTTATTGAATATATTGTACTCTTCTTCATCAAGTTCCCGATATGCAAGTATCAAGGTCCTCAAACCAGCATCAGCATATTCACCAATGTGCTGCTTAGTCTTCTCTTCAAACTCCCTTCCATTCCTTCCGAGCAGATCAAACATGACACTGCATGTAAAAGCCACAAACAAAATAAATTTAAGATTTTGAAGTCCTGAAAGACAATGCAAATGATACTCAACTAGTTTAAGATAGCCATCCCCTATTTGTATTCATACTTCAAAAGAAAGTAGGTTATGCTTTGTTTGAAAAAGTGGGTAACCTAAAATGAAATGACTAGTCCATTAGATGGGATAGCCTCATCAAATAGCTTATCCAACTCAAGATCACAAAAGGAATTAAAAATAATGAACAAGATCACAAACCTGTCTGCTCCTTTGCTAAATAGTAGCAATTTCCCCTCCTCATCTCTTACAATTACAGACATCCGTTTTCTTGTACTGCTAAACTCTAGTATATTCAAAAGTTTGTAGGACCTGCAAAAGTGAAATTGTGTTCTTTTATCAACAACCTAATCTCCAAGATTAATGTTGCAGATAAAGGTTAGATATAGGAAATCGAGCACACACATTTAAGGACAAAAGCCTCACCTTTCAGTTGTTTTGCCTGATTTGGGATTGAACTCACGCAGTGAGATGGTTGTCTGTGTCCTTTCATAAAACTCAAACCCAAGTTCTCTGGCTGCAACCACAAAAGCTGCCTCATCAGGTGACTCAGCTTCATATGAAACTCTACCATTTTCTTCATCAACTTCAGGTATTGCAGTATGGCATATAGCCAACAACTGCAGAAATCTGTGGATTACATCGGCATGAGGTTCATTGATCCAATTTCCATTTGTGATCCTTTCATCCATAAAGTTAAAACCTTTAATGGAAGACTTTACTTCAGAAGTGTTTGGAACACAGCCATCTTCTACCAACTCTTCATCTATAGGTAATCCTTTTCGCTTGGCTAGAGCCCTCTCAACTTCTGTAACTCCTTGGCCATAGGCAGTGCCCGCAATAGAACACTTGACGAATTCCATGGAGTTGCAAGTCAAAGTTCCTGTTTTATCAGAAAGTATAGTGTCAACTTGGCCAAGTTCTTCATTCAAATTTGAGGTACGAGCATGAGCCGGCCTGTCAGTTTCCTCATAATACATATGCAAATCCTGGTTGATGAAAATGCTTTGAAGAACTTTCACAATTTCAATGGAAACGTACAAAGAAATTGGAATCAAGTAACTGTACAACATGAGTGCAGTCAAGAAATGCAGCATTGCTGCAACTGGTGCTTTCTTTGGATCAAAGTATATTGTGGTATCATCTGGTCTGAGGTACCATCGCTTCATAACTCCATTTTCAAAGTCTTCCCTAGTTGCAATCCCGAAGAAAATTGAACCAACAAAAGATATTAAAAATAAGACAAAGAAGAGAAAGTAAATGATTTTATCCATCCGTTTCTCAACTGTGCTTCTCTTGGAAGGAGGTTCTGTTGAATTCTGCATAACCTTTGTATCATGGCCTGTGAAGATTACCGCACCATAGATAAACTCAGTGTTCCTTAGCTTTGAGTCCCTGAGCAGAAGCTGCTGAGGTGCTAGTGGATACAATTGATCTTCAAGCTCCAAATTGCCTACAAAGGAGTACAAATTTGCATTTGGATCTTCGCATTTTATGATAGCCTTGAAATTTTGATAGCTTGAGTCTTCTTGCAGCTTTGATGTTTCTTCAAGTGCTTGTTTAACTTTTAGATTTGTTTCCCCATCAAGATTCATGGTCTCAACATAGCAAATTGCATCATCATAGCTTGATGAAAGTAAGATTAAATCAGCAGGGAAAAATTCATCCTTTTCAACCTTTACTATGTCTCCAACTTTCAAATCCTTCCATTTAGAATAGTCAAAAACACCATCTCCATGGTGCATTTTAACCTTTCTGTTATTCATATCTATATCCTGATGAAATCACAAGACTACATTACAGGCCTAACAATATTTAATAGGAGCGTGAAAAGAAAGAAATCAAAAGAATTGTCCACAAAGTAAAAGTTGACAAAAACCAACACAATATTACCATTATCTCTTCTCTCTTTCACAAAATGAAAAATACTCTTTCAAGTTATATTAACCCACATATTGACCGAAATATACTAGGACTCAAGTAATCATTTAATTTAGTACAAATAAATTTCAGCCAAAAAAAGAAGCTCCTCGGAAGCATTTATACCAGAATTTCAGCATCTGCTGAGATGCAAAAAATGTGTCTGAGTCGCGAATATATGTACCTTGAAGAATCAAAAGTACCAAATTTTTGCATTCATCCAGTCACATGTAGATATTCCTAAAATAATTCTCATCAGAATGGGCATGTACTCAGCAGATAAGGCACTTTGCCCCTCACAATTCCCTCACTACAGTAAACCTCACCAGATCCGAAAACCAATTCTTAAAAATAATAAATAATATCTGTCGGCAAAATCAACTATATTCAATTTGCACAGAGAACAGAGCAATTACAGAACAGTATCTTAACCACAATTCTGAACCAAAAGCAGACACAGTCATCAGAACATTACCTGCTTGTTCCTCCTCCAATCCTCAACAGCCTCTTTCCCCATTGTAGCAGCAACCACAACAACAAGAGGAACAACATTGCTGACAGCGGAGTAAGGAGAAACCGGGAAAAAAGACAGAATTGCACAGACAAGGAAGTAAAAATTTGCCACTCTCCTGAATTGCTCAAACAAGGACTTGGGTAGGAAAGTAGCCACTGTATACTTGGTAGTACTCACATAATTGTCACCATAACTCACAAAACTCCCCTCGCCACGTTCTGCCTCGTTGCAGTACACTATCCTTGAGAATCCAGGACCCCCTATAAGTGAATGCTCCCCTTTGAATGAAGCTTTTCCACAAGAGAATGCATGGATTCTGCTGAAATGGCGCTTCTTTCTCCCATTACCACCCATAATTGCAGCAACTTTGCCACCCCAAAAGCTTACAACTTGTACTACAAATTACAGTACATTACAACCTTGCACAATTCACCTCCTAAACAAGTTTCAGCCTTGAAAAATCCTCCAAAAAAGACCAGATTTGCAAAGATCAACTAGTTTTATTCAGTTGTCCCATGGGAGGACCTAAACACAGTCCAGGAAAAGAAAGGAAGAAACATGGCATTATTGAATCAATAAAATCCAAGGAAAAGGGGCACTTTTTATTACAAAAAGAAGTGGTGAGAGATATAAGATGTTGAGATGTTGAGCTAAAAATACACCTGTCCAACAATGATTGGAGCAGACAAGGACAAGTTCAAATCCATGTAATGATATGATGAGGCCAGAAAAAGAACATGTCTGTGTTCGGTTTTCAGAAATTGAAAAGAAGAACTTTGGTCTGAAACTGTAAGTGAAGCAGCATGGAAAATGTTGTTTTTGTTAGGTTAGTAGCTGAAATGAGAGTGATAGCCCCAGTTTGACTTGCAGCTCAGAAGGAAGAAAAAACTTAAAACGTGCACATGCTGCTATTGGCCTTCCCTGCTAATGAGTTCAAACACTCACCAACTTCAATAAATATACACAGAGCCTTGCAAACTGCAAAGAAAGAATTATATTTATTTCACTAAATTATTCCAGAAAGGTAAATGTGAAGTATTTATAGCAATTTTAATGAGATCAATTTTTTTTATAATTTACAATAAATGCACTGCTTAGTATTTTTCCTATTTTTTATTTTCTTTATCAGCTAGTATTTTTTCCTATGGTTATTTGTTTTATCCTGTAATTTTCTTCTGTAATTTTCTTTTGTATCTCTGTTTCAAAATAGGAAAACAATGATTATTTAATAACTAATGACAACTATTTCTTATAATTTGAGTGAATTTTTTAAATATATTCTCATTTTTTTATTTATTCATTTTTTTCATATTTCAAAATCAAAATCAATTAACAGATGTCACTAAAAATTTAAATAAAAAATTGTCAAAATATTATTATAAAAAAAATAATAAAAGAAGAAAATATAAATAAATGAAAAATAGAACTAAAAATATCTTAATTTCATGATAAAAATAAGAAAAGTGAAATTAAATAAATTTCTCTTCATTTGGCTGAGTTGGAAATTAAATAAATTCTATATAAATTTTTTATATTCATTAAAATCCAATAGAACTCAAAAAATTACACTATTTTTTTTACTTTTTTCATAAGATATTTAATTATTATAACCAATTTATTTATATTGAAAATACCAATAAAATGATTAAGAACCTTTCCCTCACTTTTATAGTAATTTAGAGAGAAGGTTTCTTCATCCGGACATAAATCACTCTTCCCATTTTATCTATATTTATATTTCCTTTCCTTCTAAAAATAAGTGCATATTTTTCCTACAAAAACTTTTGTAAATTATTTTTTTAGTAGGGATATTTGAAATTTGATTTTTTTTTTGTCAAATAATTATCAAACAAAATATGAAAACTAATATTTTATTATTTAGTTTAGATTTATTTTTGTAATTTTTTATCATAAAATTGTTAAAATATTTTTAAGGAAAAAATTTAAATAATTTTCATTAAAAAAAACTTATAACACTTTTTCCACAAAAATGCTTAAACTATTTTTTAAAATTTAAATATTTCATGATAAAAAATGTTAAATATATGAATTATTTTTTATATAATTATTGTTACTACACAATTTCAATTTTCTTTGATATTTATAAACTAATTGCATAGTCTCATCATACTTAAAGTTTATCATACAAATTCATTATTTTCTTTTAATAAATATGAATATATTATAACTAACATATCATCAAACCATAATATATATGTTTATTAACTTTAAATATGTAGCACTTACTTTAAATAAGTGATGTTTACTTATTTTACTATTTTTTTCCAATCCAAATAAATTTTTTAAATTTAAAAAATAATTTAATTAAATTTTTAACTTCCTATAAATTTGAATATTACTAACAACTACCCTATTACGTCATCTTTCGAGAAAATTCAATGACAAAATATTTAGATAAAAAAAATATTATAAATGTTTAATAGAACAAATATCTTTAATAAAATTTCAAATGGAAATAGTCAATTTATTAAATACCTGAACTTTAATTAAGAAAAAAATGAAAAGAAAAATCAATTTTTTAAATGTACATTTATTGTTTTTAATCCATTGTACTTTGGAAAATAATATGTTTAATTATTTTCTAAGTTGTCAAAAGCTTAAAAAAATGGTCTAAATTATGAAATATATTTGCTGACATATTCATTACAGAACCGATATAACAACTGAAACCCTTATCAAAAGTTTCTAAACATAATTAAATGCTAACCAGAAAGTTTGTTAGAACTCCAAACATTCCTTTGATTCCAAATGTAACAATTGCTTCTAGAAATGCCCTTGCCTACAAGGAAAAACATGCATGAAAGTGCTACATAAAAGTAGGATTATATCATATCCAATAAAACCCATTAAATCCCTTAAAAATGTAAAATTAAACGAACATTAACTAAAATATTGAGAAATACAATTTTCATTTAATTTAGTTTGACAAACCAAATTTAATTAAGTACAAATATTTCAAATTTATATTAATTTCTCTGGAAATTGTTAGTAATACATTCTTTTGGACAAACCGCCTAATAAAAATACACATATTTCGATATGTTTAATTTCTTATTTAATGGGATTTATTAATTTTTTTAGTTTTTGAATAAATTTTAACTTCTAATTAATAGGGTATTAAATTTTTTTTGAAAGTATTCTATTAATTCTCCTTAATTATATTAAATGAACATGAATGAATATAAAGCTCTCCGTCCCCCTCTTTCTCTATAGAAACGAAAAAAGAAATTATTTTCTCTTCTCTTTAATTTCACCTTTTTAATCTTTATCTCCTTCAGAATATTGTATTTCATAGCAGTTGAGAGAACAAGAAACACTTTTATTTGAACAAATGTTTAAATGAAATAAGTTTTTATTTAGTTTATAGATTATCTTAGATAAAAATAATTAATTATTATAATAATCAATTTATACTAATTTATAAATTAAAAATTATTAATAAGTAAAATAGTTTTTAAATTAATGTCTAAATTAATCATACACTAGATTGATCTTTAAATTGATTACTAACATTAACTACCAAGTTTTTAGTTTTAGCTACTAAAAAAATTAATTACTAAATTTGCTCCATTAGTGACTAACTTATATACAAATTTAGAGACTAATTGTTTTGATAGCTAAAATTTTGGTAGCTAATATTAATGATTAATTTAAAGACCAATTCACTATAGTGACCAATTTATAAAATATTTTAGTTACTAATAATTTTTAGTTTATAAATTTATACCTAAATTGGTCAGTGTAGTGATCAATTATTTTTTGTCATTAAAATTGGTCATTAATTTTTTTTCTTGTAATGTCTTTTTTCTTTTATTTTCTTTATGAGTTTGTCATCAATATTTGTGAGGTCAGTTAAGAAAAGTAATTACTCCAAGAAAATTCTTGAATAATGATCAATTTTAGTAACTCAACAAATAATTAATCATTATAGTGACCAATTTATAAATTAAAGATTATTAATATCTAAAATAGTTTCAAAATATTATAATTGGTATCTAAATTGATAACTTCAATAGTTTCTACTATGAATTAATATCTAAATTGGTCACTAACATCAATTACCAAGGTTTTGACTACCAAAAGAATTGATTTTTAGATTAGTCTTAAATCAGAAAATTGGTCTCTAAACATGTTTTTGATAACTAAAATTGGTCTTTAAGGTTTAAGTAGCTTTACTCCTTAAATTGAGAATTTTGTTTTGAAGTTAAACGGTAAGAAAAGTTATTTTTTATTTTGATGGAACTGTAGGATAAATGATCAAGATGAAGATGATTTAGTTAGTCAACTTTGGTTTCTATATGTTGTTATGTTTGGATACTTTGTTCAAGGTATCTAGGCTTTAAGTAACTTTCCTGCTTGGATTTAGAAATTTTTTCTTTGAAGATAAACAATGCAAGTTGTGTTGGGAATTCAAGTATGAGTCTAAGTTCCACATTGAGTAAAAATGAGGAAGTTGAGCACCATATAAGGATGAAGACCTATAAACACATTGTCTCAAGGTTTTGGATTAAAGGTGATGTCAATCCCTTATGTGTGGATTAAGCTTATGTCTCATTGGTGTTGTATCTCCCCTGTGATCTCTCTTGAAAGAATCAACAGTGGTATCGAAGGTTTTGTGAACAGTGGTACAAGTAAGGGGTACTCGTGACCTATGATGCCCGGATACGGACACGACACGGACATGGATACGGAGATACGACAAAATTGAAAAAGTATAAGACACGGACACGACAATATACATATTAAAATCTAATAATTTTATTTCATAATAAAAAAAAAACATTTAAAATATCAAAATGTTTGAGTCTTATATATGTTAATCTTCATCAAAAAATACAACTTCTAATTCTGGTTCATCGAGAGATAGGCTAGCAATATCAAGAATTCCATTATCATCCATTGAAAAATCATCTCCAGCAATATCCCACAGGCTAGTTTCCTTTTCCTTGTATTTTGAGGAGTTTCTTGAAAGAAGACGAAGATTACTGTGGACAAATACTAAATCTTCCGCCCTTTTAGGTGTCATCTTATTTCTTTTTAAAGAATGTATAAAAGAGTTGGTGCTCCAATTTCTTTCACAGCAAGAAGAAGAACATGGTTGTCCAAGTAGCTTAAGAGCTATATTTTGAAGTATTGGTGCATGAGATCCATGAATAATCCACATGACTTTGCATCCATTTTGCCTTTATCTCTTAAAGAGTCCTCATCTGCAAAATCTCCCAATTTACCTGAAAAGTTTGCGAACTCTATATTCACTTCTCTCCTCACATCAGCGTCATCAAAGTATCTCTTAAAACATTTTTTCCTTTCTTGAGTAAGTTCAAAATCTTTATGTGAGGCACGTCTTTGTGGGTCTTCACTTAACCATTCAGGACTGTAGTATCTACAATTTTAAAAAAGACATAAAGATATATTAACATAATATTATAAATTTTAATAAAATATAGTCATAAAGTAATTGAACTACATAATTACCTTGGACTTAAAGAATGAGCAAGACAATGAAGAGATGTGCTACTTTTAGTCCAACGATCAATCAATATTGAATTTACCACCTCAAAAAAGGATGAATGTTCAACTTCTGTCTTCCTTTCATGTTGGTATATGATCTTTCTAACATTTTCAATCATTGAGTCCCACATTTCATATACCAAGTGAAGAGTAGCCATATCTGTATTTGTTTTTCTGAGGACATCATAAATAGGAGCAGTAAAAGCAAGTATGTAGTCAACCTTCATTAACCAATTATCATTCAATAAAGTTTCTTTCATAAATTGTGCACTGTCCACATTGTCCTCTTTATAAGACCAATCATCACTAATAACCATCTCTTGAAGTCCTTTCTTCAAACGTTGAAACCTTTTGAGCATGATAATGGTTGAAGCAAATCTTATAGAAGCAACAGAAAGCAACTTGAATGAGTTGAAGGTATTGAACATTGACAATCTCATATAGTGCCCCACAATAAAGTTTTTGATAAATGTAGCATCATCAGCAATTTGTGTGATCCAAAAACATTCTTTATAAGTATCACTATTTCTTTCACAATTTTTTGCTGCACAAATATTTTTCAATGCAATATTCAATGTATGCACTACACAAGGAGTCCAGTAGATTGAAGGAAATTCTACTTCTATAAGCATATCTGTTGCCTTACATACAACTACATTATCAGTTATAATTTGTACCACATTTTTTGGTCCAACCTCCATAATTACATCTCTCATGTGTTTAGCAATAAAATATTTGTCCTTTATCTCACCATATCCATATATTGACCTCAAAAACATTGGACCACTCTCATTGGCAGCCATAAAATTTATAAGTGGTCTTCTTTGAGGATCAGTCCACCCATTACAAATAATTGTCACACCTTTATCATTCCATGAATCTCTTATGGGTTGTAGAAGATTTTCTACGTGACTTCTTTCTTTTGCAAGTAAATGACCTCTCAATTTATTATATGTTGGTGGTACATATCCACTGAGATTAGAAGTATTGGCAGCATAAGAAAATGCGCTCCTGTAGTGAGGATTTTTTGCTAGATGAAATGGTAGTCCTGAAGAATAAAACATCCTTGCAATTTCATAATCAAGAGTATCTCTAGCTTGGATATTGAAAGAAGCTTCTAAAGGACCTTTGTGTTTTGAATTAACATCGTTATTCGTCTGCTTTCCTTCATTAGATACAGATGGTAGAGAGACCTTTTTCTTCTTTGAATTTTCTATTTTCAATGCTGCTTCATTGTCTAATCTTCTAAACTTAGCAAGTTTTGATGTAGTCACGTTTGGACAAATTCTAACTCCTGCTCCCGTAATTTTTAGCAAATGAGATCTTACTCGAGTGTAAGATCCATTCAATGATAAATCACACAAACTGCATTTAATCATATTATTTCCACCACCAGGAGTTTTTCTTAACTTTGTAACATATCTCCACAAAGGTTTTCTTTCATCTTCTTTTTCGATGGCATGACTAGGTATACTCATCTTAATTTCCTATAATAAAATAAATTTTCTATTAAATTAATTTATTTGGGTATAAAAAATAATAATATCACAAACTAAAAAGAAATTATATAATTTAAATGCGACAAATATTAATTATAACAATAAAAAACTAATATTTTAATTTAAATGGGACAAATATTAAAACAAAAAAGATATAATTCAAATAAAAAATAAAAATTTAAATATAAAACAAATTATTTGCTCTACGTAAATTTGTTTCATTTTACTTTAAACTTGTCTTTTTCATTTGAATTTATATCTTAACATTATATAAAGGTGTTTTAAATAATAAAAATATAGCAATAAAAAACTTCAAAACATAAAAAATGTTATTTTTCTTCTATTCTAGTTAATTTGATCTTATAAAATTTCAACAATAGATATATTGTTCCATTTAAGGTGCAATTATACAATTAAATTACATAATTTTAAATTTAATATAATAAATAAATTATAAAATACAATAAAACATTATTTAATAAATACTAACAACGTTAACAAGAAAATTGTTCACATATACAAATATACACGGTATAAGAAAAACTACGATAAATTATTTTTACATAAAAAAAACTATGAAGGATATTTATTTAAATTATAAAAAAGAAAGTTTATAAAGTTACATTTTCTAGACTTTCTTTCTTCTTCCCTTGGTTCTGCAAACGTAAAGCAATAACTTTCCTTCGTTCTACAACTGCAAAGCAACAATTTTTCTTTGTTCTGCAATTGCTAACAAGTTTTCCAATTGTATTTCCTCTCAACTCAAGAACTCCCAATCTCGATTCTTTCTTTTGTTTTTGTTACTTGTGATTATAACATCTCATTTTACTCTAATTTATAGAATAATTTATCTCAACTCAAGAGCTCCCAATCTAGAATAATTTATTTTTGTTTATCATCTTGATTTTATTTTATTTTAATAGAAGGTATGGAAGATTATTTTTTATCTTTTTATTTCCATTTTTATTTAAATTTTTTTGGATTTATTTTAATAGAAGGTATTAAAGATTATTTTTTTATCCTTTTATTTCCATTTTTATTTTTATTTTTTTGGGTTTATTTTAATAGAATGTATGGAAGATTATTTTTTATCCTTTTATTTCCATTTTTATTTTATTTTTTTGGGTTTATTTTAATAGAATGTATGGAAGATTATTTTTTATTTTTTTATTTCCCTTTTTATTTTAAATTTTTTGGATTTATTTTAATAGAAGGTATGAAAGAGTATTTTTTATTTTTTATTTTAAATTTTTTGGATTTCCCTTTATTCTCTAGAAAACAGAGAAGAAAAATATCATACCAATCAAATAAAATATTTGAGTAACATTAAAAGAAAAGGGCAATCAAATAAAATATTCTAATGACATTAAGAGAAAAGGGCAAAAAGTGAACAGAACAAAACGTGAACCATTTTCACTCACATACGCGAAAAAATTATCAGAATCCCGTATCAGTCGCACATCCGAGCAGCCAGAGGTGTCTGTCGGCGCGTGTCTCAGAGCTGGCCGCGTCTGATCCATGGAGAAGCTTCTGACACCGTGTCGTGCAGGTATCTGTCACGCCTCCGCGTCCGTGTCCGCTTCGGGAGCGGGAAGCGCAGTCCAACCACTGTGTTGGAGCATCACAGCTCGTGACTTTAAATGCTTTTGCTTAAAGGGGAAGTACTAATGTGAAAGGACTCATACTTAAGGGGAAGATTGTTGAGAACCCAAATCTGAGTCTAAGTTCCACATTGAGTAAAAAATGAGGAAGTTGAGCACCATATAAGGAGAAAGACCCATAAACTCATTATCTTAAGGTTTTAAGTTAGAGGTGGTGTGAATCTCTTATGTGTGGATTAGACTCCTGTCTCATTGATGTTGTATCTCTCCGATGATTCGAAATACTCAACAAGTTGTTTATGATGTTGATATACAAGATATATGACTTGGTCACTAGACTTTGGTTTCTATGGAGCGATTGTATTTTGGTTGAAAACTACTTAAATGTTTGCACTTTAGTGTTATTGAACTTTGTTTAATAAATGGTTGCTTCAAAATCTTCTAACTTGGATATTCTTGTCGAGAAGTTAATATAATAACTAGATTATGCACATTAAGATACAGAGTTCTCTCAAACTAAGTTTTGAATATGACTTAGTTAAATAGAGTTTGTCTCTATATATAACTTTACTTATGTTAGTCTACAAGTTTGATGTAAATATAAATATACATACTTTGAGTTTGAAGGACCAGATTGAATTGAAATGATTGTAAAATAATATTTGAACAAATTATACTTTAAATTGATTATTTTGAATTGTTTAGAAATTTTATTATTATAATTTTTTGAGAAAGATATATGAAAAATATTTGTTCTACTATGTTAGTTATGCTCACCGTACTAATTCAACGAATTAAATAATAATTTATTGGGTTAAATATGTTTTTGGTCCCTCAAATTTAAGTGAATTTTGGAATTAGTCCTTCTTCGAAATTTTATACTAATTTAGTCCTTCATCTTTAGAAATGTGTGGATTTAGTCCCTCTTACCAATTTTTGTTAAGTTTATTTGACATTTTAAACGCATTTTATGATAATATTTGAGTTAATATTGAGGCGAAAATGTGTCAAATGATATCAACAATTCAAATACTATATCATGAAATACACTTGAAACGTCAAATAAACTTCACAAAATTTGGTTAACAGGACTAAATTCATGCATTTTTAAATATGAAAGACTAAATTGATATAAATTTCTAAAGAGAGACTAATTCCAAATTTCACTTAAACTTGAGGGACAAAAACATATTTAACCCCTAAGTTATTCATTACATAGATAACGTATACACAGTGGTTTCCTTTAAAATTATATATTCAGGTTTAATACCTTTTTATGTTATTTCTGTAATAACTTTTTTAATTTTATTTTACTACTGAAGATTATCAATTTAATTTCACTTTAAAAAATCATTAAATCAATAATAATGGTATTATAATAATTATAGATAAATTATATTATAATAATACATAATCAAATAGACAAATTTATTAACGGAAGAATACTAATATAAATAAATAATTTCACACTTTAATACGATTATTATAGAATTGACTCGAAAAAAAGTATATTAAATAATTAAAAATTGATTTAAAATAAAAAATATTTAAAATAATAAAAAGATATTAGAAAAGAGGGAAAACAACTATTAAACCGATTAGGAGTTCTTTTATGTGGAGGATGGCCAAAGGCCCATCTCCTTCCTCTTTATACTTTACAAAAACTGCAAATTACTTTATAAAAAATACTTTATGAACCAATACAAATTTATTAATTTTTATTATAACTATTTCAAAAATTATATTAAAGGATTTTAAATTAATTAATAATAAAAACAATTTATTAAACAAATACTTTATCATTATGAAATATTTAGTATTATTATATTGTAACGAAATCTCACAAGAATGCCAAAATACTGAGTTGAATTTGAAATCAACTGCAAGAAGTAATCTTTTGCTTTGCTTTCCAAATTCCTCCGAGCAATCTATTTTAGGAGGAAATCCAAAGTTAAACAAGTGGAAGAAATTTAAAGAGATGCCAAAAATTTCAAAATTCATAACGCGTTGTGTTTATTCTATTGTCATTTTTAGTTAATTTAGGCAAATTTTGTTATTGTTACTGTTTTTCATTAATTATCAAATAAGAAAATAAATGAAACAAAATAATATTTTATAATCGTTACAAAAATGTACCAATTAAGACCGAAAAGAATAAAAAAAATTGTTAAAAGAGGTAATAAATACAGTGAATAAATATTAAACTAAATGTATAAAAATTTATTATTTTTGAATGAAAATGATTTTTTAAGGGTCAACTATAATTTTCTTTCGAAAGTATAATACAATTTTAAAATTAATATATTTTTAAGGGTTATATATTTTTTAATTCGTTCTTATTTTAAAGTTTAATTATGTTTTGTCCTCATACTTAAAAAATACATAAATGATGTTCTTGTCACATATTGATGTTGAATTTTCTTTTCACATAATAAACAAACGATCTTCTCAAATGTATCCAAGTGTGTGATCATGAGCGCACTAAAAAAATAACACTGCAGAGTAATTCACACACCAATGTTATGGTGTGAAAATATGCTACCAAACTTATACTGAGACTATTTGTTTGTTGAAAAGGGATTCACAATCCTAGTCGGATTCACAATCCTAGTCAGAGGCACAAATGTTTCTCTGAGTCAAGTAGCTCTAATGGGGTCATTGATACATATTTCTATTGTGAACGATCAAATAATTCATGATTAGTGGCATCAATTTTTTGTGGAGCTAGAGTTAAAGAGGAGAAAAGATCAAGACCAGCTGATGCATTTTTAAATTAGGGAAATTGGAAAACCTAAATTGGTTGTGCTTGATGCTGGGGATAATGACATGATGGAGGTTAAGAATTAGAAGGAAGGTGTTGGGACTAGGAGGATGGGGGAGGGTGAGTAGGACACACAGGGTGAAAGCAACAAGTGCATTGATGTGCACTAATATCAATAAGTGTCGTATCCATAAGGATTTAGCAAGTATATTGATAGTTAGTTTTTGGGTTTTTTTGGTTTGTGATAAAGAGTGCATGTAAAAGAGTGGAGTAAGGGTTATGAATTGATTTCATCTCATCTTCTTCTGCACCATTACCATCTTATTTACTTAGCATGCAAACCATTCAATGTCTTGTGAATACTTTTTCTATGTAGATCTAGGTTCATCCTTGAATCACTAGAACCTAAAGACTTCAAACCCAATGTGATTCCTTAACTCCCGGTAGAATGAATCCTTGCTTTAATGTGCTAAACAAATTCTCTTGTGGCTCAGTCATGCACCGCCTTAAGTGCTAAACACATTCTCTTGAGGCTCAGTCATGCACCGCCTTAAGTGCTAAGCACATTCTTTTTTGGCTCGGCTATGCACCACCTTAAATGTTGAGCACATTCTCTCGTGGTTCAGTCATGTACCGCCTTAAGTGTTGAGCACCATTTTGTTGTGGCTCAGCTCCAAAAGTCATATTCTAGATCCTTCCTTGACCGCCTTATTGGAGCTCAGCCGTGAATTTTGGGGCTCACTTGCACCATTTGTAATTCTTTGAGAAATTGCTGCAAAATCATCAAAAAATCATCCATTTCTTATTTTTCTTCTTTTTAGTACCTCATTTTGTAATTGTAAGCTAAAATGGGTTGTTTACTTACAAAATATGATCAATTGAAGTACGATAAGTGTCAAGTTTATATGAAAATTTTACATATTCTAGACACTTATTAGTACACATGGACCTACACACAGGACAAACATGGCCATATCATTTGCCAAGTAGAAAAGAAAACATAACATTCTTAGGTGAGGAGAACAACGTTCATGCATTTCTTAAGTATGAAGACTAAATAAGATCAAACTTTTAAATATGAACGAATTCTAAAATTGTGTTATACTTTAGGGATAAAACAAAAATAGTTAACCCTTTTTTATTATTATAAAATTTCATAGATAACAAATTAGGGGTGATCATGGATTGAATTTTTAAAGATCCATCTAGATAAAGTTTATATCCAAATAATTGGATTAGATTTTGGATCTAAATCCATTTTTACTGCAGAACTGATTTAGATTTTTTTTTTCAATCTAGATCCAAATATTTGGATCACAATATAAATCCAGATCTAAATATTTGCATCGAGCTCAAAATCCAAAATTCGTTTTCTATAAAAGAAATTTAAATTGAATTTTCTAAAAGTTATATCATTGGGGCAAACTCGATCGAATTTGGCGAATTTTGGTTACGGGCTTACTCAGCCGAATATAGTCGAATTTTGACCAAGGCTAACTCGATCGAATTTTGTAGGGACCAACTTGCCCAATTTTAGTTGAGGGGACTTGACTGAATTTTGTCGAATTTTGGCGTGCAGCGACTCGACCAAATTCTGACAATTTTAGTCGGGGTAGATTTAGTCGAATACGATTGGATTTTGGTCGAGACTGACTTAGCCAAATTTTGGCAGGGACCAACTCAACTGAAATTAGCATAATTTTCGCAGGATCGACTCGACCGAATTTTGGGCAAGGTCGACTCGGACGAATTCAACAAAATTTTGACTATAGCAGACTTGACCGAATATGGTCATATTTCTGGCAAGGCTGACTCAGTCGAATACGATCGAATTTGAGTAGTGGCGACTTAGCCAAATTTGACCAAATTTCAGTTAGGGCCAACTAACTCGGTCGTATTTAGATCAGGGCCGACTTCTTTTCTAAAACCAAAAAACAAAAGAAAACATACAAAGTGAAAAATGACTAAAATATGTGAGAGATTTAAAAAATAATGAGAAAGAACATACAAAATATCTCAATAATTTTTTTTCTTCTTTATTATATTTAATTTTATGTTTATTATTTATTAATTTTCACATCAATATAATATATATTATATATATTTTTTAAAATTTTAAAATAATATAATTTTAAAAAATATAAAAAAATTTAGAATATACATTTTAAAAATTTTAAAATTTTTGGGGGCCATGGCCCCCTAAACACACACTAAAATTCGCCACTGTATAGAGTATTTTAGAGTTTTCTAAAAGTTTACAATTTTCTTTGTTTCCTAATCTTTTACTTAAGGTCTTTTAAAAACATCCTTATGCTTCTCGTTGTTCTTCATTGAAAATTGAAAATACATTATGAATTTAAGATCAAAATGTACTAGTGCACTTATCAAAACACACCAAACTTAAAATGTTGTTTGTCCTCAAACAAAAATAACAAACTCAAAATCTAATATAGAAAACTAGGTACCTTCTGAAAAGAATTTAATTCAAAAAATATTTTCTTAACATTGAGACAACTACATAATTCAGTGAAAAAAACATTAGGTCTACAATTAGATCGAAAGAAAAAGAACTACTCATTACAATTATAAGAGAATGAACTCTTGTATGCTCACTCTCTTCACCAATTGTATTTCCTCCATACTTTTTTTGGCTAGTGTTTTTCTCGATCCATGCCTTCACACATTCAATTTATTTTTCTTATTCATCTCAAACAATTAGATGATAACATATACATGTGATAATCTTAAGAACTTTCATGTGATGATCCAAAATGAAACATTTTTTTTCCATGGGAGTTTCTTTAACTTTTGAGTAACTGATATTTTCGAATCATTCTTCATTCTGACATTCATTTACTTAAACCAAAAACTTAAATTTTTTCCTTATATTTGTGAGTTCTCCACTTCACTCCAAACCTATACTTTTGATTATTCTCGAGTATTACTCTTTCTATATTTGTTAGAAGTGGCTTTAAGCCTAACTTCCAACACACTTCTTCACGTCTATATATATCGTGCATGAAACTAGAAATCAATGGGTGGTCCGTTAGTGGTCCGATAGCGGATGGAACAAAATGTCCAAAAAATCTCGCTAGGATAACTTTTTTTTTAAACAATAGCTCTAATACCATGTTCGAAGTGGGCTTTAAGCCTAACTCAACTCCACAAAACCGACTTGTAAGGTGAGGTTTGCATCACACTTATATATTATGAAATTACCTTATCTTGAGTCGAGGTGGGATTTCCAACAATATTCGATATTCAAGAATGTATCAAATGATTTTTAGTTCTAAACAAATAATTAAAAAAAAACAATTACATTGTTTGACTCAAGAATATTGAAAGCGTAAAGAAAATATAAAATTGTTTTTTACTCATGAAAATAACTTTAATCATATCTTAATACACATATATATGTATCAAGTTCACTTATATATTCACTCATATAAAGTTAATGTGATTATTTATTATTTCACTAAACATCAATAACATCATACGATTGTCAACAGAGGTTCGTCTAGAAATTATAACTCGTGGGGTTGCATATCTGCCCCTACGAAAAAGTTGGGAATTTGTAACAAATTTTTTAACTTATATTAATTTGTATATATTGACCCTGTTACTTACTTTTAAAATTATGTCATAAAAACAATAGTAGCACTATTTCCTTAGTAAGTATGTTAATAATATTTATTAAAAACTAAAAAAAATAATATAGCGTAACAAAGAAAGTATAATATAAAAAAACACTTTATTTCTTAAAAAATTAAGGATTAAGTATGTTTTTAGTTCATGAACTTTGATCCAAAATTGAAATTCTTCCCTATCTAAAACTTTGATACATTTTTGTCCCTAAACTTTAAAAATGACTGAATATAGTCCTTTTAACCCAATACGTTAATTTTTTTTTTTACGTGTTGAAAACATTTCATGTTAGTATTGGAATTGTTTACACTGTTTGACACATTCCTAATTCAATATCTGCTGAAAAATGAATTTGATACGTCAAGAAAAATTAATATAATTAAGTTAAAAAGACTATATTGATTTATTTTTAAAGTTTAAGAATCATAATGAATCAAAGTTTCCAAAGACAAATTTCACAGTTGGATTAAAATTGATGAACTAAAAATATACTTAACTCAACGATTAATAAGATGCTTAATAACAATCGTTGCTATTTGGTTGGTAGTAAAAAAACATTGATAAAAGTATTAAAGTGCATTGAAGTGGTGACGGTAGACTTTAATGATCATAGTGAAACTTTGCATGGTTGGTATAGTTGTGGCAAAATGGGACGTCTTTGCATAAAACTTTACATCGTCTAAAGAAAAAAAAAATGTCACTATTTTACACTTTCGCCTTGCATTCGATGCCTTATATGATAAGAAAGTGTTAAAATAATGGATGACACATAGGTTTAACGTGCCCATAACATTTTAAAAGTAGAATTAAACCTAATCAATTTTTGAAAACCAGAATTAAAGAAGATTATATTTTTAAAGCCAATTGTCACGTATAAGATTATCCACTTTGCCGTTAAATGGCTTTGTCATTAAAATTTCTCTTTTTGGATCAATGGATGAAGCTTCTAGTTTTAACCATTGCAACAAACTTTTTGGTATTTAAGGTTTTGAATTTTTTTTTTCTTCAAATAGTATTATTTTTGTGTGATAATATTGTTAAAGTCAATTATTATATCTTATGTATTATCTAGTTTGGAGTTGAACACTTTTTAAAAGACATTTCAGAAAATTAAAAGAAAAATATGTATTTAAATTATTTTATGTCTCTAAATAATGTAAGATTATTAAGTATCAAACTATATCAATATTGTAATATCAAGTATAGTAAAATATAATTATTAAGGTAAAACATTAAGTTTTTAGTCCATAAATTTGGAAGTGAAATTAAAATTTATTAATTTATCAAACTTTGACACATTTTAGTCTCTAAATTTTAAAAATAAATTAATATAATTTTTTTAACGCAATTGCATTACATTATTTATATTATTTGACGCGTTTTAGGTCAAATGTAAGTTTGGAATGTCTTTTAACAAGTCAAAAAATTAATTTCGTTGAATTAAAAATAATATATTCGTTTATTTTTAAAGTTTAGGAATCAAAATGTATCAAAATTTAAAAAAAAATACGAATTTTAATTTTGTATCCAAATTTATAGACTAAAAACATATTTAACCTTATAATAAATCATCATCTTCAACATATTATACCATCTAATTCATATAAATGTATTTGAATAGAATCATCATTACTTTTATCACTTTCACGACATGAACCAGAGAATACAAAAGAGTGATGAAAAAACAAACCATTTGGTTACGCATATAGCTTTTAAAAAGGAACACTTGAAGCAAGACTCTCCTCCCACTTTCATTCCCCACTTAGTTCGGTGCCATGCCAATTACATCGACACTTCATTGCCTTTTACAAAGTTTGAATGCCCAAGAAGTTAACGCTAAGGGAAAATGATACCATGTGATGAAAAAGTGGAGAAAATGAATTTAAAAAGATATTGTGAAAATATGTAAACAAAACTATGTTACTCAAATTAGCGTATTGGTAACTCCAAAATGAAATGGGATAGAAGAAAACGGTAATACCAAAAGAAAAATAGTTTTGTACCAATGTTTCTTGATGAATGAACCTTCTATTTTATTTTTATTTTTTTACGTGTGAAACATTCTAAATCTTTAACAACTGATTTCAACTAAAATAATGCTTTTTGTCTCTATACAAAGTGTGGAGTATGATGTCACTTGTGTGTGTTTATACTTTAAATACCACAATTGGATTGATTTGACCTATTTGACTTTTGCAACATAATAATTAATAATAAATAATAATTGATATTACTTATAACAATAAAATTTATATTAATTTCAAAAAAAAAAATTGTCTTCACAACTTTGCTGTAAATGGTAAGTTTGAGAGTAGTTAAGGGTGTATAAAAAGTTGTGGAAACAAGTGAGTTCATCTCAAATGGTTCCTTTTGAGTTGGTTGTGAGAAGAACCAAATGGGTTAGTAGTAGTTCTTTCACTTTTGACATAGCATAGCACATTTTCAACATTTGATCTATGTTAGTTGAAGAAACTGACATAATAAATCTTATTTATATGATATAGAAAATTTCATGGACTGTGATACAAGAGTTAAAAGACTAATTTTTTTTGAAATATTAAGATTTGTTTAAGAGAAAAAAAACTATGTTTATTTCAAGAATTTTACATTTAGTTTATGAATATTAATAATATTAGCGATAACAGAGTCACAACAACGTCTATATGTTTGCACTTTTATTTTTTATAAAAATTTGAGTTAAGATTAATAATAAAATAATGGTTAAAAATAATTTTTTTTAAAATAAAAATTAAAAGTAAATTATTTATAAATAATTAGTTTTAAAATAATAATTAAAAAAACTATAAAAAAAATCATCTTTATATATTATTATAAATATTCAATAAATAATTATTTATATGGTGTATAAGAAATGAACTTATTTTACTTTTAAGTACTTGAATATTATGGGTAGAAATAGATTGGTCGAATGACATTTTAGTACCGTACACAAGATTTTCTTTGTCAGTTTTACTGATTCTCATTCAAAAACCAACTTCTCCTACTCACTTTTGAACATATTTTGTTAGGGCAATTTTGGTACAGTGTAATGGTTTCTTATACAATTTTGTTTCTATTCTTTTTGAATTCAAAACCCATTTAATTACTGTTGGACTCAATTCTCATTTGGGCCCTTATTCAAATCTCTAAGTTGTAGCTTCTTTCTGCACCTCCATAAATCTCCCTGTTATATAAAAATAATTTTCTTTTTTTTTTCTTTTTTTTTGTATAGTTCAAAATTCAAAGTGATTTTCAAAATTTAAAGAAAATTTAATAAAAATAATATTTTTTGAATTTTACAATTATAAGTTATTTGGTGTTTAATTATACAATTCAAAAGTTATTTTTAAATTTCAGATTATAGAATCTAAACGTGTTTTTCTGTAAGGGCCAATTAATTCCACCCCTTTTTATTTTATAGACTGTCCAATCTTTGGGCCTAAGGGGAGCTGGTCCAATTCATTTTCTGACCTAAAGTGCCCAAACCCTAATTTGAGCTCATTTTCGTAAAAACAGATTTCCCTTCCTTTAGAGCTGCTGCCGCCTCTGCTAGGGTTCCAGAGCACACCTTCAGTTCACATTCCACTTGACTCCGTTCTTAACCCACGTAAGTGTTTCCAATCCATGCTTCTAAAATCTCTGGTCCTATTTTCTGTGTGTAGAGTTAGAGCTTCAATAGTAAACACCCCTGTTCATTTTTCCAGCTCTGCGATCTTCTCCTAGAGCTGTGGTACTCCGCTGTTCGGTGTCGAGGCACTTAAAACTAGCTCGTTCCAGGTAAGGGAAGCTAGAACCTCTTCATATGGTGTGATTTGGCTTGTATCGTTGTAGTTTGTTGATTCTTTGAGTTTGTGTACTGCTATGAGTGTCTGGACTGGCTGGAATATCTGTTGGGTGTGTGTGTATGCGTTGTGCAGGTGCGAACAGTGGCGGACACTGATAGTCTCGCCCAAGCGAGCTTGCCTCGCCTAGGCGAGATGTGCAGAGGCTCGCCCAGGGCTTTCTGCGCGAGGGGTCGCCCAGGCGACTATAACGTGTTTTGAGCGAGCAGATGTCTCGCTTAGGCGGAGGGGATCTCGCCTATGCGAGATTGCGCAGGGGCCACTGTACTCTTTGTCGAGCTCTCGCCTAGGTGGAGGAGAACTCGCCTGAGCGAGAGTCATTCTCGCTTGAGCGAGAACCTCCAGCCTGAGTGAGGAGCTGGGCGAGGATGCGTCCCGAGATGTTGTGTTCTCTGTGATTGGATGTTTAAATTGTGCTTATATGGGTTATTGTATGATGGCTTAATGGGAATGAGTATGCATGATTGGGAAGGGATTATATGTGGGTGATTGTGAGCTTGGCATGATTTCTATATGAGTTGTACATGAGAAGTTGGATACATATATATGTGCGTGTGGTCACAAATATGGCATGAGCGACAATGGATCTTGATGGTTGGTAAACCAGTGGCATGGTTTTGGTATGAGGAGAAACACTTTACTCATGGTTGGGAATAACGAGTTGGTATTGATTCGACATGTGAGAAATGAGGATTGGTTACAGATGTTGGATGAAATATCATGTGTAATGTATGTGAAAATTCTTGGCTGTTTATTATGTTGATCCATGTTAGTGCATAATTCCTTGGGGTCTCTAGATGAGACTTTCAGGGTCGTGCTTCAGTGGTCGAGACGTAATTCCATGACCCCTGTTAGTGGGTGTCCATGGTGGTGCCCTGTCAATATGGTTTGGTAAGGATTCAATGTAAGGTTGCATCCTGACACTCTAAGGGGTCAGTTAGTCTCACTTAGAGCGGATTGACTCCTGTGGTGAGAGTAGCAGGAGGCCTGAAATTCATTAAGGGCTAACCTTGTGTGTGAGGGAAATTGATTCATTATAACACTTGTAACACTTAGCTCGGGGGTGAGCATAGGTATCCACCACAAGTGCAAGCATCTGCTGAATCCGACCAGGCTATATGTATCTGGATGAGTCGAGTCTTATAGTGTATTGATTGAAGGGTCATAACATGCTTGGGTGATAGATGTATATTGTATGTGTGTATACTAAATTATGAAAGTACATTTGATTGCATGGTAAATGTGTTGGCTCTAGCTTACCCTTTTTTTTGGTTGCTTTGTATGTTGTTCTTCTATCTTTGCGATGATCATCAATTTTATTGAGAGGTAACCGTGGTCAACAGGGGAGAGAAGAATTCGCTGCTTAGCCTCATTAGGCTGGACTTTCTGTTCTTCTTGGGCTATCTTTGGGGCTACGGCCCATGTACTTGTCTGTCTTTATATTTTTCTAGGATCCCAGTAAACTGTTTAATATGTTTCCTCTATTTTTGGTGGCATCGAGGTATGCCTTGGTCTATATGGTGTTATATTTAAACTCTAAGACTGCATTGTTATATTATAATTGTGTGACGTTTCTTTAATTACGCATATTAATTAAATGGGACGTTACATTTTCTAAACAAGTATAACTTATAAAATTGGAAATCATTTTTACCTTTCATATTATGTATTTTTAACTTTTAAATTATACGATTAAAAAAAAAAGAGTAAAAATGAATTTTTTTAATGAGTGCAGGAGAAGTTAACCGAAGTGTATGTAGAAACTGTGATCTAAGCTTAACGAATATTTGTCCATCTTAGTTGGGTTTTCAGTTTTTATCCATTTTACTCAAAAACCATAAACACATACCTTTATGAAATATTTAATTTTTTACAAATAATAATTTACTGAAAATTTATATATGATATGATTCCATCTGATTTTAGATTTTCTTAATATTTTCAGTTTTAAAATTTTTACCTCTTCTAAGTGTATTTTAATAATTTTTGCAATTACCTTAAGTTAACACTAAAACGAAATAAATAATAATTAATATAATAAAGAATAATTTAAATTAAACAATGGACTATTTTTACATCCATAACTTAATAATTTAATTAAGTGATATTTTTTATAATATAAATAAAATAATTTTATGTATTATTATCTTTTTTAATCAATAAGTTAGTTTTATGCATTTCAAGTGTAACGTCCTATAATAAATAAGCTTAATTAAATGAAACATCACATAAAATATAATATATAGAATAATGATGAAAATAAATAAGATTAATATTTATTTTCAGAATATATAAATTAAAATATCAGTATTCACCACTGTTCCAACATACAGTCACCAGACATCAAATATCAAACAACCTTTTAAGGCTTTCGAGGCAAGCCCAACAACACACAAGTCATATGAACACAAAATAAAGCTGGAATAGGCAAAATATAGTAAAAGCATTATAGCTCTAGGAGCAGATTCGTAAGCTGGAAACACTGGCACAGATTGAATACGAGGTTACTAAGGTGAACCCTAATTGGAATCACGAAAACAAAGCTTAGAAAAGAGAAGGTATGGTTTGGGAACCAACTTACGTGAGATCAAATGGAGTTGAACTAGCTTGACAAGGAATGGAGCCAAACCCTAGCGCAGAGCTCGTTGCTGCTATTCTAAGAGGGAATAGGAACAACTTTTGAAAAGTGAGCAGAATGGGAGGGTTAGGGCTAGGGATGTCAACGGAGCGGGTAGAGTACGGGTAGTAGCTCCCTTGTACCTTACCCACTGGATAAATATCTGCCCCGTACCCATACCCATATCCGTCGGGTATCCGTTATGCGAATACCCATATATTTTTTTCATATCCGCAGGTATCCACGGGTACCCACGGATATTTACAAAATTATTTAAAAATAAATATTTAATCATAAATTCAAATAAAATAAAATAAAATGCATCATTGTCATAAATTTTAAATAAAGTTCAAACAAATTCAAGTCCATATAAGTTCAAATAATCATAAAAATAAATATAAAATGACATTCAACACAATTAAAATTCTTCGATCGATTCCTAAGAAAAAATTAGGACACAATGTATATATATATATATATATATATATATATATATATATATATATATATATATATAAAGTTTAACGGGTACGGGTATCCACGGGTACGAATACTATGATACCCGTACCCGCCCCGTTAACATGCGGGTATCAAAAGTATTCGTACCAGCGGGTCGCGGGTATCCACTTTTAATATTCATTTCCTACCCATTGCGGATTTTATCCGCGGATATCCGCGTGTACGAATATTTTTGACATCCCTAGTTAGGACTGGCTTAGGGATTTTGGATAATCTATGGACCAACCTTAAGCCCAACAGATTAGGGTAGACCCTTAAACATTGAGGCAAAAAATAAGTTGGCCTTACATCAAGCATTGTATTTTTATTAAAATTAATATAATTTACTTGGACATTTATACTTTATCTTTTATATATCAATTTTGATACTATAATTTTGAAATATTTTAAAATAATTTATTTTCTAATATATCATCATGAAAGTTTATCTATAGAGATAAAAACTATAAATATTTTATATTCTTATAAATATCAGTTATAATATAATATATTAAAATTGAACATAAGATAATTAATAATCATTAATTTCTTTTTGTAGTTACACAGTTTAAAAACAATATAAGTAAAATTATTTAAATAATTTTTATGTATAAAAAAATAATACTAACAAAGTATCAAAGATTTAGAAGTATAAAAACTACAGAAAAATATTACAATAATTACAAATATTTAAGTCTTATAACAATAACATTGATTAAATAATAAATTGTTATCCTTATTAATACCAGGAGAAACGCCTGTATTATGTCATTTTTTTAATATGTGATACTTCGTTACTTTTGTATTTCTTATAAGTATCTATAAGTTGAATAAAAGTAATTTAAAATAAATAAATTTGCATAATAAAAAATTCTAACTGTGTAGTAATTGAAGTCTGTAGAGTTAAATCGACTGATAAATTTGAAAATATAAGTAAGGATAAAGTAAAAATACGAAATGTATAATTTCTATTGTCTATATTAACTTTTTCAGGTAAGTATATTATTAATTTTAAACTACAACAAAGAATAAAATAATTTGTAAGACTAATATTGTTATGATATATTTGTTATAGATATAAATATATATATATAATTTATCATATTGGTTAAGTAAGCAATTAACAATTTTTATCTTTCGACTTAAAGTAATATAATCAAACATAAAATGTTTGGCTAGAAAATGTGAGAGGTTTAAAATTAATAAATATGAATTGTATGGTCCGTTAAAAATCATTTATCCTTTTTCTGCCCTAAAGTTAGTGGGCTGTCCTTATAAGTGAGCCTAAGGCTGGTCCAACAGACAAGGTCACTAGGCTTGCCCTAAACCTAACATTTCTCACCATTTTCAGAAACTGTTACTGATCCTAAGAGCCGCAGCCGCACTTCTGCTAGGGTTTTGTCTCCTCACCGTTCCAAGTTCGCTCAAGCCGTTCCTACTCCACGTAAGTGTTCTTTTCCAGATTTAATGGCTTCCATCGATCTCCCCCCGCTTTTTCCACAGTTAAAGTTTAGTAATAATGCGCCCTTGTTCCTTTACCTCCCGTTTTTCAGCTCGTTAGTTCACTCTTAAAGATGCAGTACTCGTTGTCGTGCCGTCAAGGCTTCGGTTAACCCTATTTCCAGGTAGGGAAGCTAAGACCTTACTCCTATGTTTCGTTTCCTTCGTTGTTTAACTGTTATTTCGAGTTTGTGTGGTTGGTGTGTTGCTATTTTGGTTCTGAACGCTTGAAACTGTTGTATGAGTATGTTGTTTGGACTGAAGTGTGGATCTGTTGCAGGAAATAGTGGCGAGACCTGTGAATCTCGCCCAAGCGGGTCAATCTCGCCTAGGCGAGATGAACAAGAACTCGCCCAAACCCTATTACGCGAGTCGTCGCCCAGGCGGCCCGCTCATGAATTTTGAGCGAGCGAGTATCTCGCCCAGGCGAGACGGGTCTCGCCTAAGCGAGATCCCGCGTGGTTTTCCTGATGCCTTTTCGAGCCCTCGCCTAGGCGAAGGGGACTCGCCTGAGCGAGATCCTTCAGCCTGAGCGAGGTGCTGGGTGAGGCAGGGCGCTGTGATTATTTTCTTGACTTGGTTGGTGAATGTATGGCTTGACTTTAAGTATTATGATGAGAGTATGAGATAAATGAGTATGCATGTGTGACGTAAATCATGATTTACGAGTAATGGGTTGGTACAATTTTAACATGAGAATTGAATGAGATGGTTCATGAAATTGAAATGATGGGTTGGTATGAATTCAACATGAGACATGAAAGGGTTATTATTAATGTGGCACGGTAATGATATGAGATGGAGTTCCATTTTCTGGATTCGAGAATAAAGATTGGTTTGGCTTGGTTGAGGATACGAAAGTGATGAATCATGAGAAAGTGTATGTATATAATTGTGTGTATGCATGATGAATCTGTTCGCTGATCTATGAATGTTGGTCTGTGTCAGCGTGTAATTCCTTGGGGCCTTTAGGTGAGACCTCCGGGGTTGCGCTTCAGTGGTCGGGATGTAATCCCATGGCCCTTGGTAGTGTGTGTCCATGGTGGTGCCCCATCTGTATGACTAGGTAAGGATTCAAGGTAAGGTCGCATCTTGACACTCTAAGGGGTCAGTTAGTCTCACTTAAAGCGGACTGACTCCTGTGGTGAGAGTAGCAGGAGGCCCAAAATTCAGTAAGGGCTAACCTTGTGGTGAGGGAATATTGATCCATTATAACACTTGTAACACATAGCTCGGGGGTGAGCAAAGGTATCCACCACAAGTGCAAGTGTCCGCTAAATCCGACCAAGTTATACGTATCCGGATGAGTCGAGTCGAGTCGTGGTGTATTGTTTAGAAAGTCGTAACATGCTGGTGTGATGTATGTATGATGGATTGTGATTATGTAACTGACTCCATTGATGTAATGATTTTGGGCTTTAGCTTACCCTACTTTCTTTGTTGTGTGATCTGTTGTGTGGTACTCTCTTTTGTAATGATCATCAACTTGTTGGTGTGAGCAGATGCGAGGAACACCCGTAGACAACAGGGGGTGGAGATTCCACTGCCTAGTCCGCGTGGACCAGTTTATATTTCTGTATGAGTTTATTTAGGGTTGCGACCCATGTATCTGTTCGTCCTTAGATTTATGTACTTTGGTAAACTTTTCCTCTAGTTTCTTTTGGGCATCGTGGTGTGCCATGGGATGTATGGAGTTGAGTTTAAAACTCCTAGACCGCGCTTTTATGTTATCTTTCCCGTAACATTCCTTTAATTTTCACGTGCTTAATTAAATGGGGTGTTACATTTATGGTATCAGAGCGGTCATTCCTTAGGTCTGTGGACTTGGTTGTCCGCTTAGCTTTCTCTGTGTGTCTCTGAGTGCTTAGTTAAAATTCTTGCCTTTGTCAAGCCTAACCAAGTGATTTTCTGTGTGCCAGTGAACTATGGCACCTCCTCGTAGGACTTCCCAATCATCCTAGGGGGACGCACCGGATATTGCCAGAGCGATAGAGATTATGGTAGCTGCTATGACGTAGCAGAGCACAGCCATGATGCAGTAGCACGAGGCATCTATGCAGCGACAAGCAGCGTGGCTCGAGTAGCAACAGTTGGTGATGCAAAAGATGAAGCTGCAAGGGTGGCTGTCGAGGATGCTCATCGGCAGCATATGGAGGCCCTCCGCCAGCTGGAGGAGAACAGGGCGGCTGCCCCTGTGTTTGGTTCTGAGCCACGACCACCAGTTAGGGAGTGGAGTCTGGAAGACTTTCTGAAACACCATCCCGTGAAGTTCAACGGGAAGACCAGTCCAGATGCAACCGATCAGTGGCTGAAGGATCTAGAGAGAATCTTCGATGCGAAGATGTGCCCAGCAAATAACAGGTTGGCCTTTGCCGTCTACATGCTGTCCGGGGAAGCTGAACACTAGTGGATGAGCATGAAGTCCATCATGGAGGAGCGAGGCGAACCAGTGACTTGGGAGACCTTCAGGGAGAGATTTCTCTCTGAGTACTTTCCAGATAGTGTCAGATATGCTAAGGAGGTGGAGTTCCTCCAACTCACTCAGGGGGGAAGTCTGTGACGGAATATGCTGAGAGGTTCAAACACCTCAGTCGCTTCTATACACTGCCGCTTGATGAGGAGTGGAGATGCCAGAAATTTGAGAACGACCTCAGGGGAGATATTCGCTTGATGGTGGCACCCTTGTCCATCAAGGATTTTGCTGCTCTGGTAGAAAAGGCCAGAGTAATGGAGAAGATGAAGAATGAGGTAGAGGGCCAGAGATCTCAGCAGCCTCAGAGGAGTGGTGGACCATCTGGGTCCAAGCCCAGACATGACGAGCGGAGGAGATCGTATGACAGACCTCCTCATCAGCCTCAGGGGTCTAGGGGTCTTCCTCCCCAGCAGGGTCGAGTGCAGTGCTACATATGTGGGGGCCCTCATCTGAGGAGTGTCTGCCCGCGTATGGAGGGTTATCGCCGGTGCAACAACTGTGGCAAGGAAGGTCACTTTGGGAAGGACTGTCCCAACCTTGCCAGGGCAGCAGCACGCCCTCCAGTTCAGACTCCCCATCAGCATCAGAGGAGGGACAGAGGCAACAGGCCTCAGGCGACAGGCAGGGTATATGCTATGACAGGAGCAGAGGCGACTGGTTCAGGTAACTTGGTTATGGGTTGCTGCTTGATAGCTGGTGTGTCTTTAGGGATGGCAACGGGGCGGTGCGGGGACGGGTTTCGCTATCCCATACCCATCCCCGCATAAAAAATTCATCCCCATACCCAAACCCAACGGGTATCAAACTTTTTTCCCATCCCCATCCCCACCGGGTAACGGGTATAATCTCGTACCCATACCCGTACCCGTGTTCTAACTACTTCAATATTAATTCTTATAAAAGAAAAAAAATTACGGTAAAGAAAACATAATATTATGAAATATTTAATATTAGGAGGATTTTCTTCGATGCCAAATATCTTAAAATAAATTATAATTGTTTACATTTTATATTAGAATACCAAATAAAATTTCATGTGAACCAAAACATTTATTAAATTTGCAAACTACAACATTGATGAACTTAGTTGATAAAATTAAAAAATATTTCAAAAAAAATATAAAAGGAAAACAAATATTCAAATTAAAATATATTTTAAATATTTGTTTACTTCAATTTTTTAAATTCTAATGAATCTCTTTTTTATACACTAATAAAAGTTATAATATATCACTTGATCAAAATGACACAAAAAACAAATAATAAAAGGAAAACAAATATTCAAATTAAAATATATTTTAAATGTTTGTTTACTTCAATTTTTTAAATTATAATGAATCTCTTTTTTATACACTAATAAAAGTTATAATACATCACTTGATCAAAATGACACAAAGAACAAATAATAAACATAATAATAAAATTTTGACATAGATTTTGTATCTTTTGAACTTCAATATATGTTGGATAGTGACAAAAAAATATTCATAGAAATTACATTAAATTTTTATATTGTAGTAAATAAAAGTTATTTATACAATTAAAGTGAAAAAAATTACAGTATGATTAATAGTGAGTTATAAAATAACAAATAATTATATAGAATATATCGAAATATTATTCTACATGATGAAAATAAACAATAAATAAAAATATTAAAAAACTAACAAATGTGTGTTTTAGAAATAATTTGAGAGACTATCGAAAGAAATTGCACAAAGGAAATCAAATGTATAATTAAGGTATGATAAAATGAAAAAAACCTTAGAGAACTAATTATTAAATTATGTTTGAAGTGGTTAAAAATAAATAGAAATATCATTAGTGACCAAAAAATTTGTCATTAAATTACAAATAAATTAGTAATTAAATTGGTCACTGAATCAAGTACCGATTCGATCATTGAATCAGTCACTAATTTAGTCATTGATTCAGACAATAAATAAACTATTACCACCAATGACGAAAAATAGTGAGTGATATGGGTTACTGACTAAATCAGTCACCATTTCATGTTTTTCTTGTAGTGAATTATCATATACTATTCCTAAATATCATTATATATATATATATATATATATATATATATATATATATATATATATAATTTTAACCACTTCAAACAGAATTTAAAGTGAAAAAATTACATTATGATTAATAATGAGTTATAAAATAAAAAATAATTAGATAGAATATATCGAAATATTATTCTACATGATGAAAATAAAAACAATAAATAAAAATATTAAAAAACTAACAAATGTGTGTTTTAGAAATAATTTGAGATACTATCAAAAAAAATCACACAAAGGAAATCAAATGTATAACTAAGGTATGATAAGACGAAAAATATCTTAGAGAACTAAGAAAACTTTTCAAATATCAACATATATACTTAATGGTTGAAAAATAACGAAAATTATTTTAATGAAACAAAAGAGTTCTTCAAATTAAACAAAAATTAATAATAATAATAATAACAATAAGTAAAGAATTTTTTTTATATTACCTTAAATTGAGAGTATAAACATTCTCATGTGAAAGGAAAATTTATAATAAATAAAAATATTAAAAAATAATATAAATATTCAAATGTGAGGCATAATTTTTTTTTTATTAACATACATCATTTTAACATAATTACATAAAGGTTATGATAAAATAAAAAATATATTGGAGATGAAAATGAGTTTCATGACAAATGAAATAATTAAAAAAAAAATAGAAAAAAAAATATATATATATAGGGGTTACTTGATTAATTATGAATATTTTAATAATTTAAACGAGAATGGAGATATGGCGGGGACATGTATTATGGCGGGTATATGTACACCCCCATACCCAACTGAAAAAGTCGGGGATTCCCCATACCCATACCCAGTCAATGCGGGGATTCCCCGTCAAAACGGGGACGGGTTCGGGCAATACCCACGGGGACGGGTTTATTTGCCATCTCTATGTGTCTTGCTGTGTATTGTATGATTCTGGAGCGACACATTCCTTTGTGTCAGATAGTTGTGTGAAACATCTGGGTTTGCCAGTATGCGAGCTACAATGCGAGCTTGCGGTGTCTACTCCGGCGTCGAGATTGGTCACGACGTCGTCTTTGTGTGCTAGGTATTCAGTGGAGGTAGAGGGACGCATGTACAAGGTAAATCTAATCTGCCTGCCTCTGCAAGACTTAGAAGTGATCTTAGGGATGGACTGGCTCTCTGCCAACCGCATCCTTATAGATTGCCGGGAGAAGAGGTTGTTGTTTCCCGATTCAGAGGAGCTCGAGTTGGTGTCCCCTCAGGGGTGGTGAGGAAGATTCAGAGCGGCGCGTAGTGCTTCATAATCTTTGCCCGTATGAAGGTGGGAGAGAGAGACCATCAGTCATACCTGTGGTACATGAGTTTGAAGACGTGTTCCCGAATGAGGTACCAGGGTTGCCTCCCAGTAGAGAGGTGGAGTTCTTTATCGATCTAGTCCCAGGAACGGGCCCGGTCTCGATGGCCCCGTATCGTATGGCTCTGACAGAGTTGGTAGAACTCAAGAAACAGATAGAAGAGCTGATGGAGAAACAGTTCATCCGACCCAGCACTTCGCCTTGGGGAGCACCAGTGTTATTGGTGAAGAAGAAGGATGGGAGTTCGCGCCTGTGTGTGGACTACAGGCAACTGAACAAGATGACGATAAAAAATAAGTATCCACTTCCGAGAATCGACGACTTGATGGATCAGTTGCATGGATCATCGGTTTTCTCGAAGATAGATCTACGGTCGGGATACCATCAGATTCTGGTAAAAGCGGATGATGTACAAAAGATGGCCTTCAGGTCCAGATACGACCATTACGAGTATGTAGTTATGCCTCTTGGTGTGACTAACGCTCCGACGGTGTTCATGGACTACATGAACAGGATCTTCTGGTCTTTCCTAGATAAGTTTGTCGTAGTCTTCATAGACGACATTCTTATCTATTCCCGAACTCAGAAGGAACATGCAGAACACTTGAGGTTGGTGCTTGGTGTTTTGAGAGAGAAGCAGTTGTATGCCAAGTTGTCTAAATGTGAGTTCTGGATGGATGAGGTTCAGTTTTTGGGGCATGTGATATCTGCCCAGGGGATTACTGTGGACCCAACAAAGGTTGATGCAGTGGTAAAGTGGGAAAGTCCTAAGTCGGCCACAGAGATCAGGAGCTTTGTGGGGTTAGTGGGCTACTATAGGAGGTTCATAGAGGGATTCTCCAAGATAGTGGCACCTCTGACTTTGCTTACCCGGAAGGACCAACCTTTCACTTGGACGGACAAGTGTGAGGAGAGCTTTCAAGAACTAAAGAGAAGGTTGACGAGTGCTCCTATATTGGTAATTCCAGACGTGGGGAAACTATTTGAAGTCTACTGCGACGCGTCTCATCTCGGGCTTGGTTGTGTTTTGATGCAAGAAAAGAAGGCGGTGGTGTATGCCTCGAGACAGCTTAAGGTGCATGAGCGTAACTATCCCACTCATGACCTGGAGTTAGCGGCTATAGTTTTTGCCTTGAAAATCTGGAGGCACTATCTTTATGGTGCTCAGTTTCGAGTGTTCAACGATCATAAGAGCCTCAGGTACTTGTTTGACCAGAAGGAGTTGAACATGAGGCAGAAGAGGTGGATGGAATTTCTGAAAGATTATGACTTCGAGCTCCTATATCACCCGGGAAAGGCAAATGTGGTGGCAGATTCTTTGAGTAGGAAGACGGTACATACGGCACACCTCATGATAAAAGAGGTAGAACTACTAGAGAAGTTCAGAGACATGAGGATACAGGTGGAGTTGGGGTCCGAGTCCATTAGGTGTAGTATCCTTACTATATCTAGTGACTTCTTGGACTCGATCAAAGAGAGGCAGCTGTTAGATGCGAGTCTGAACAGAGTCAGAGAACAGCTTGGATCAGAGGAAGCCAAAGAATTTACTTTGAGTGATGATGGCATACTGAGGTTTCAGGGCAGAGTATGTATACCCGATGATGCGGAGGTAAAACAGTTAATTCTTGAGGAAGGACATAAGAGTCGTCTTAGTCTGCACCCTGGCATGACTAAGATGTACCAGGATCTCAAGGAAAACTTCTGGTGGCAGGGAATGAAGAAGGATGTGGCACAATTTGTATTAGCCTGTCTAACTTGTCAGAAGGCGAAGGTGGAGCACCAGAGGCCCGGGGGAATTCTACAGCCTTTGGAGATACTAATGTGGAAATGGGACAACATCTCTATGGACTTTGTGACCCATCTGCCGCTGACTTTTAAAGGACATGACACCATCTGGGTGATAGTGGAACGGTTGACCAAGAGTGCCCACTTCTTGGCGATGAACTTGAGGATGTCCATGGTCAAGTTGTCCCAACTGTACGTTAAGGAGATCGTGAGATTACACGGGGTACCTTCAAGCATAGTTTCCGACAGAGACCCACGGTTTACATCCCGATTCTGGCAAACCTTGCAGGGGGCTTTGGGGACCAAGTTGACTATGAGCTCAGCTTATCACCCTCAGACCGATGGACAGTCTGAGAGAACGACTCAGTCATTAGAGGATTTGTTGAGGACTTGCATATTGGATCATCTGGGTGCTTGAGATGAGGTATTACCTTTGATAGAGTTCACTTACAACAACAGTTTTCATACGAGCATTGGCATGGCGCCATACGAGGCCCTTTATGGCAGGAGGTGTAGGACTCCTCTTTGCTAGTATCAGGATGGAGAAGTGGTGTTGGTTGGACCAGAATTGTTAGAGCAGACCACCGAGAAGGTGAGGATGGTAAGAGATAGGATGCAGGCTTCTCAGAGTAGGCAGAAGGCCTATACAGACCGTAGGAGGAGGCCCTTGGAGTTCGCAGCCGGCGATCATGTGTTCTTGAGGGTGACCCGAACCACTGGTGTGAGAAGGGCTCTCTCCTCAAAGAAACTTTCTCCTAAATTCCTTGGCCCATATCAGATCACGAGAAGGATTGGACCAATGACTTATGAGATAGCTTTACCACCGCAGTTGGCGAACCTCCATCCGGTGTTTCATGTGTCACAACTGAGGAAGTATGTATTCGATCCGGCCCACGTGTTGGAAGCTGAGGACATACAGATCAGAGAGGATCTCACAGTGGAAGTACCACCCATCGCTCTAGAGGAGAGCAAAGTTGAGGAGCGCCGAGGAAAAGCTGTCAGCCTTGTTAAAGTCATCTTGGATCGGAGGACGGGTGACTCGACTTGGGAGTTAGAGGAGGACATGAGAAAATCACATCCACATCTGTTTACCTGGTGAGTCTTTATTTTCGATGACGAAAATTTTTGTTGTTGGAGGGAATGTAAGGCCCATTAAAAATCTTTTACCCTTTTTCTGCCCTAAAGTTAGTGGGCTGCCCTTGTAAGTGGGCCTAAGGCCGGCCCAACAGACAAGGTCACTAGGTCTGCCCTAAACCTAACATTTCTCACTATTTTCAGAAACTGTTATTGATCCTAAGAGCCGTAGCCGCACCTCTACTAGGGTTTTGCCTCCTCACCGTTCCAAGTTCGCTCAAGCCGTTCCTACTCCACGTAAGTGTTCTTTTCCAGATTTAATGGCTTCCATCGATCTCCCTCCGCTTTTTCCACAGTTAAAGTTTAGTAATAATGCGCCCTTGTTCCTTTACCTCCTGTTTTTCAGCTCGTTAGTTCACTCTTAGAGCTGCAGTACTCGTTGTCGTGCCGTCAAGGCTTCGGTTAACCCTGTTTCCAAGTAGGGAAGCTAAGACCTTACTCCCATGTTCCGTTTCCTTTGTTGTTTAACTGTTATTTCGAGTTTGTGTGGTTGGTGTGTTGCTATTTTGGTTCTGAACGCTTGAAACTATTGTATGAGTATGTTGTTTGGACTGGAGTGTGGATCTGTTGCAGGAAACAGTGGCGAGACCTGTGAATCTCACCCAAGCGGGTCAATCTCGCCTAGGCGAGATGAACAGGGACTCGCCCAAACCCTATTACGCGAGTCGTCGCCCAGACGGCCCGCTCATGAATTTTGAGCGAGCGAGTATCTCGCCCAGGCGAGAGGGGTCTCGCCTAAGCGAGATCCCGCGTGGTTTTCCTGATTCCTTTTCAAGCCCTCGCCTAGGCGAAGGGGACTCGCCTGAGCGAGCATGTCTCGCTTAAGCGAGATCCTGCAGCCTGAGCGAGGTGCTGGGCGAGGCAGGGCGCTGTGTGATTATTTTCTTGACTTTGTTGGTGAATGTATGGCTTGACTTTAAGTATTATGATGAGAGTATGAGATAAATGAGTATGCATGTGTGAGGTAAATCATGATTTGCGAGTAATGGGTTGGTACAATTTTAACATGAGAATTGTATGAGATGGTTCATGAAATTAAAATGATGGGTTGGTATGAATTCAACATGAGACATGAAAGGGTTGTTATTAATGTGGCACAGTAATGATATGAGATGGAGTTCCATTTTCTGGATTCAAGAATAAAGAGTTGTATGGCTTGGTTGAGGATACGAAAGTGATGAATCATGAGAAAGTGTATGTATATAATTGTGTGTATGCATGATGAATCTGTTCGCTGATCTATGAATGTTGGTCTGTGTCAGCGTGTAATTCCTTGGGGCCTCTAGGTGAAACCTCCGGGGTTGCGCTTCAGTGGTCGGGACGTAATCCCATGGCCCCTGGTAGTGTGTGTCCATGGTGGTGCCCCATCTGTATGACTAGGTAAGGATTCAAGGTAAGGTCGCATCTTGACACTCTAAGGGGTCAGTTAGTCTCACTTAGAACGGACTGACTCCTGTGGTGAGAGTAGTAGGAGGCCCAAAATTCAGTAAGGGCTAACCTTGTGGTGAGGGAATATTGATCCATTATAACACTTGTAACACATAGCTCGGGGATGAGCAGAGGTATCCACCACAAGTGCAAGTGTCCGCTAAATCCGACCAAGTTATACCTATCCGAATGAGTCGAGTCGAGTCGTAGTGTATTGTTTGGAAGGTCGTAATATGCTGGTGTGATGTATGTATGATGGACTGTGATTATATAACTGACTCCATTGATGTAATGATTTTGGGCTCTAGCTTACCCTACTTTCTTTGTTGCGTGATCTTCTGTGTGGTACTCTCTTTTGCAATGATCATCAACTTGTTGGTGTGAGCAGATGCGAGGAACACCCGTAGATAAAGGGGGGTGGAGATTCCGCTGCCTAGACCACGTGGACCAGTTTATATTTCCATATGAGTTTATTTAGGGTTGCGACCCATGTATCTGTTCGTCCTTAGATTTATGTACTTTGGTAAACTTTTCCTCTAATTTCTTTTGGGCATCGTGGTGTGCCATGGGATGTATGGAGTTGAGTTTAAAACTCCCATATCCCGCTTTTATATTATCTTTCCCGTAACATTCCTTTAATTTTCACGTGCTTAATTAAATTGGGTGTTACATGATGGCCGTATAAAACATATAATTTATGTAAAAAAACTAATATCGGTGCTTTATATATCAAAAAAAATTTCAAAGAAGTATTCAGGAAGAACTAACGTAGTAATAATGAACATGACCTAACTCCGACAACGAAATTCAGCAATGATATATTTTTTTTAAATAGTTATTTTTTATAAAAAAAATCAAATTCCGTTAGATTTTTTCAAACAAAACTGAACCTATTTTTACTTATTTAATTTAAAAATATTTTATTTATAATCTTTGAAGTATATTTCATAACTATATGAATATAATGAAAAAGTTTTGACAATATATAAATTTTATGTTCGATCTTCAATACTGTCATTATAAAACCGAAGATTAAGATCACTTTAAAAACCAAAATTAAAATATTGGTTAAATTATTCATTTAGTTATTATATATATATATATATATATATATATGCTACATTTTTTAGTTGTTATGAGTTTAAGCTATAGAGAGTAAAAAAAAAAAATATAATAGATAAAGATTAAAAGATATAAATTAGAAAAAATAAATTAGTTTTAAAATAAAAATTAAATGAGGATGTAATTCTAAAATAATTTGAAAGGAGTAGGGAGAAAGAAAAAGATTTTAGAATTTTATAATTAAGGAAGAGAGAAAAAATGAATTATTGAGGAGATGGAAACAAAAGAATGACGTGGGGAGGAAGTAAGATATTGGTTACGTGACAACAGAAAGTTTGTTGTGGGGTCCCGCAAGCAGTGGGGGACGCGCTGGGGGAGCGCGTGGGGGAGGTTGACGTCAACGTGCTTTTGGGTTGCCCTAACGCAAGGGAGGGCATGACGGAAGAACTTGCTGTTTCTCTCTCTCTCTTGTTCTTATCCATCGCATTGAAAAGCAGCACCATCACCACACCACACCACACCTTGTTTTCATAAATATGGGACTCTCAGCCTCAGCCTCAGCCATGTCCACCTTCTTCCCTTCTTCTATCAGCTGACTCATCGACCTCTGTTCATTCGGTGCGTTCTTCTTTCTTCGCTTCTATTTTCTTCAGATCTGCTTTTTCTCTCTCTCTTTTTGTCCTTTTGTTCACTCGTTTTCGATCTCAGGATGGAGCCTATGGACATAGTTGGAAAAGCCAAGGAAGACGCTTCGCTTCCTAAAGGTATCTCGCTAGGTCTTTTTTTTTTCTTCTCAGATTTGTGATTTTGAATGCTTAATTGTAAAGGAATATTTTTTTTTCTTAATTTAGAGAAGTTTTTTTATATAGTGTTTGAAAGATCATCTTTCTCGCAGCAACAATGACGAAAATTATCAAGGAGATGTTGCCCCCGGACGTGCGTGTTGCCAGAGATGCACAGGATTTGTTGATCGAATGTTGTGTCGGTGAGGCTTGGAAAACGAAAACACTTTTCGAGTTTCGTTTAATTTGTTGTTGAGTGAAATTTTGATAGTTCCAGTGTTTGTTTTTGAACATTTTTTGTGTTTCGCCTTTTTTTTTAGGTTTAGTGGTCTCTTGTGTATTTTTATTTTCTGTGCTGAATGGTGTCTGTTTGGTACACTGTTATGTTGTTTTTGTCAACTTTGATTTATTTTTGGTAGATTAGGGTTAAATGGTGTCTTTTTTTAAAAAAAAAAACGATTTCTTAATGACACACTGGTCTTGGCTAAAAAGTGGCAAAAGGAGGGAAGACTTTACTCGACCGTGTTGTTTGCCATGTAAATAATGTGAAATGGAAAGATGGATTTTATGTTTGATGGTAAATGCATTTCTTAAGTTTTTTTGTTTTTATGTCTAGACTTGTGCTTTTTACGGTGTTTGCTTGTGTATCACTAGGGATATGTATGGGCAGCAATACGTGTTGTGTTGGATTTAATTCTGTTTGGGGTTTCTAATCTTTTGCCCAAATTTTGCTCCTTACTGAATGTGATTTTGTATGTTGATCTGTATCATTATAGAGTTTATAAACCTTGTCTCATCTGAGTCCAATGAAGTCTGTAACAAAGAGGAAAGAAGGACGATTGCACCGGAGCACGTGTTGAAGGCATTAGGGGTATTTTTCTACTGATTGAACTGTTGTCTTACTAAAGTTTTCATGCGAATGCTTTCCAATTTGTATTTGGTTGTGTATTTGATATCTTGTTGCTGTGCTGCATTCTGTATTTTATCATCGTTCATTTGTTTTTTCCATGAACAATTGAACATGTGCGTTTCTGTGTGGGATGTATTGTAGTTTGATATGATACTCAAATGTAGCAGGTAACATTAGTCTGATGAGTTGATTCCTTGGTCGTACTGTCTGACGATAATCAGAATATGGGCAGTATAATTGATTTTCATTGTATATGGAATTGTGGATAGTTATAGGCAGACAGGCCGAACAGGATTATGCAATTTCTTTTATTTGCTACGTAAGTTTACAATGTAGCACAACAAAAATTTTCTCTTGGGTGGTGATACGATTGGTTGGTAATGGCATTGGATAAATATTCTTGGTATTTTGGAATGTTTTTGATAAAAAAAGTTAGTAATAACAATGCCATCTTTTTTATTCTTGTATTTTTATATGATAGTTAAAATGAAACCCCTAGGAATTCACCTCCAATCCCATCCGCAGTGAGACTGGACAACTGCTTTTCAAATCACAGAATGAATATCTCCCAGTGCTTTCTCTTTAGCCTCTCTTTTGTTGCTTGTTATTTTTCTTGTCCATCCTAAATGTTGTCATGTGCTTCGTGCTTTCCAGATATTGAAATGTGTCAACTCATGGATACTCTTATTTAGTAGTAAAAATTGTTGATTGCATTGTTTTTATGTAAACATTGCTGATAATTGATTGGAACAATATGTATCGTTGTTATAAATATATATTTAGTCTTTTATCTTTGTCGTATAAGATTGCGTTTAGAATCTTGTAAATAAAATTTTTGTTTCGAATGATTTCTTTTCAATGGCCAAGTGTTCCAAACATAGTACGTATTATATCATTTCCACTGTCGTTACTACATTAAATATTCTTGAAAAAGATATTATCAATACAAGTAATTTGTACGCTTTTAAGTGACTGGGTTGGTTATTGATTTCCACATGTTTTTGACAGGTTCTTGGATTTGGTGACTACATCGAGGAAGTTTATGCAGCATATGAACAACACAAGCTGGAGACAATGGTGATTGTTTAATGTTTAATGGCTCATGTGCATGATATATTAGCATTTGACATTAGAATTGTTTGTCTTCTATCTTTCCACAATTGTTTATGGGTGAACAATATTATAAACCATTTCTTAGCTTTTATTTGATGATCCTCGTACAACACTAGTGGAGTTGCCAGTCTGTCTGAATGTCGTCTGTCATAGGGGAGAATCCGCAGGTCTCTGCTGGCCTCCCTTTTTGATCCTCTAAAGAAGACCTAGTTGATCATGGTTCTCTTGTTATCTCATGCTGATTGCCTGGTAGTGTGACCCATCTAAATGTTTGAGAGATCATAATGGGCCTGATACCTTGGGTTTACTCCCCTGCTCCTATATTCTCTTTATAGTGTGGTCTTCGGGAGCATCATCTGTTATGTGGTTTTGCCCTAATCTGGGCTCCTGTGCGACTTGTAGAGGAACCCACTAAACTTTTTTGGCTTGCGAAATTAAATTACCTATGATTTATGAATCTTGAATTATGTATATATATATGGTTCATTCAATGCTTGTGGGAAAGTATTCTGTTGTTGAGATTCATGATGCACGACTGATCCATGTTGGCTATTGAGTTGATGAATGGCCTGGAATTTTTTGTATCAAGCTCATAGTGGTCACTATTGATCAATTTGATTAGAAAAGTGGATTTTGCATCATGAAATAAACTATTGTTTATAGATTGGCTTGAGCAAAGAAGTATTTTCTGATTGATTTTTTAAACATTCCAGCAAGACTCTTTGAAAGGTGCCAAGTGGAGCAACAGGGCTGAGATGACAGAGGAAGAAGCATTGGCTGAGCAGCAAAGGATGTTTGCAGAGGCCCGTGCTAGAATGAATGGAGGAGCCATTACTCCCAAGCAGCCTGACGCTGACCAAAGTTTAGAGAGCTAACTTAGGACCTTTATTTTCTTAAAGCATAGGCAAGCATCTCCCGACTCTGTCCTATGCCTTGATTAGCTCGATTTTGCACAAATACCCATTCACTAGTTTGATGGCCTACGTGAATGTGCTCGACATTTGTGTTCTTTTTAGTAATATTTGTAAGTTAATGTAATTATTGGAGTTCGTCTAAACCTTCGTTTATTTAGAATTACATGTAAATTATTTCCATTTACCTGTTGTATCTCTTAAACTAGAAGCTCCTGGCTTAATTTTGACAATAGTAGCTATATTAGATTGTAACAATCTATTATAATCTGTTATAGTTAGTTAATATATGAAAGGCCATGAAAGTTTCCATAGAAATTAAGGTTCACTTAACTTTCATATGCCCATTTAATTCAAGTCTAATCTTAGATTCATTTAAACGAGTTTATGTATACACAAATAACACAAATAACTGAACGTCATGTATGTATTGACAAATATCTAAATGCTAAAACCAACTTCAGTACGGGAAGTCAGTAAAACAACTTCTGAAATATATTTCTTCTATGATTGGTTTTATTCGGTCAACTAAGCCAAAATACTGCGATTTCAGTTGGTGAATTAGTTTTCACACATGGTGGGATTGAGAATTGAAGACAGAATGTTCTCAATATGATGAATATTGAAATAATTATCGGAGGCATATCCTTGCCTAGCCCTGACATGAACTCTCACAGAAGATGGTATGCTGATACCGGTTTCAAATTTAAAGGCCGACTCGAATTCAACAATGTGAGTTGAAGGTTTATATCCTTTTTATTCATGATGCCTCTTTCTATAATAAGGAACTGGGATGATGATTTTGGGTGGAATTAGAAAGTTGTTTTGAACAAATTAGGAGTAATAAGATGGATGGACTAGGGAGGACTTTTTGTGGGGCCAAATGGGGAGGTGTCAGTTCGTAGGTAGGTGTAATGTAGTGTCGGGAGGCAACATGAAGCACGAGAATTCAGTAACTCTCAACTGATGAGTGATGATGTCAGCACCACCGTGAACCGTTGCACTAGAAGACATGGATTCAGAAGGGAGTGGCACGTTTAGATTCAACAGTGATAGCTTTGGGGTTTGTTTGTTTTGGCTTTATTTTTTATCCTTTTCTACCGTTTCGGGTCCTCAAGTCAAAAGAGTTAGTCAAGCACAATCCCCTCTCCCTGCCCTACAAGAAAGTGAAATTACGAACACTATGTCTCCTTAGATTCCTTTCTTTTTCCACTTGTAATGCACATTATCCCATCTCTGTTCGATTTCCTACATCAACTGGTGGGGACTGCCATGTTTCTTTTGTCAGGATTCTCTTGCACCACTATATACCAAAGGAGAGGCCTGGAATCACAAACAGCAATTAATTAAATTTAAAGCCTCACACTTCCATCGCCAGGAATAAAAAAGCAGCAGCTAGATTCTCTCTCTGTCTCTCTGTCTTTCCCATCTATTCTTTAAGCAGCAGCAGCCACTCCCTTTTGGTTTTTCTTTCTCAGATGAATACAGTCATGGCCAGAAGCTCTCAAGAAATGTCCTCCAAGAGGCACTTTCACTGGACAAACAAGGTAGGGACAGAAGATGGTGAAGCTCCCACTTCAGAATCATTCTCAACCCTAGTCCAGGAGGAGAAAAAAGAGGATGACAAGGTTTTTGTTGCTCCTGAGACTCAACCACCTGCAGCAGCCACAGCACATGTAACAAGGAAGAAGCTGCAGGCAGTGGCAGTCTCCAGGATTCGCTCTGTCCTCACTGTTTTCAACAAGAACCGTTTGAACTCATCCTTTGGCCTTGGTTCTCGCGTTGTAGGCACACTCTTTGGCTATAGACGTGGCCATGTACATTTTGCATTTCAGAAGGACCCCACTTCCCAGCCAGCCTTCCTCATCGAGCTTGCAACACCAATCAGCGGTTTAGTTCGTGAAATGGCATCTGGGTTGGTCAGAATTGCCCTGGAATGTGACAAGGAGAAAAGAGCAGAGAAGAAGTCCTTGAAGTTGCTGGAAGAGCCTGTGTGGAGAACTTACTGCAACGGCAAGAAGTGTGGTTTTGCTACCAGAAGAGAGTGTGGGCCAAAGGACTGGGACATCCTCAAAGCAGTGGAACCAATTTCAATGGGTGCAGGTGTTCTGCCAGGAAATAATAACAATGGAGCTGAAGCAGGGTCAGAGAGTGAAATCATGTACATGAGAGCCAAGTTTGAGAGAATTGTTGGGTCCAGAGACTCTGAAGCCTTCTACATGATGAATCCTGATAGCAATGGAGCTCCTGAGCTCAGTGTCTACTTGCTTAGAGTCTAGCAACCTTGCTAGATCTGTTTATTATACTTAGTTTTGGGTTATTGGTATACTACTTGCTTAGCTCTTCAATCATGAAAATGGTGATCTAGTCCTCTTCAGATTTTTCTCTTCTCTTCTGTTTTTTTTTTTTTTTTTTTCTGTGGTATAAGAAGTGGGTTTACCTTTTTTTAGAATAGGCGAGTAGGCTAAGTGAGGAAGGTGGGGAATAGTGGGTAACCAATACTTTACAGCATGGTGGTGTGGGGTGGGGGTCATGAAAGGTGTATATGTGTAATTTTTCCTTTCCAATCCTTTAATCAATGATGAGAGACGGAGGTTAATGCAAATCATCATTGTCTTGGCACTTTAAGTTGGTTGAATAGCTTTTGCTAAATTCATCATGCCATTTTCTTCAATTCCAAATGCTGAATTTCCTCTCCGCCGTTATGTCCTAATCGCTTCTCGATTCAATTAATTCCCTATAATTGAAGTGGATGCAGCACTCTTCCAATTTTTAATTTACACGCAAAAGAAGAAATAAACATTGTGTGTAGCCACATCTTATTTTTCTACTATTGGGTCTGTGAAATGATCCCAATAAATTTTATAGAACCCCAATCATCAAAGTCATAGAAAACTGTGTATATATGCTAAAGGAAATTTATATCCGATTACTGACACCAGACCCCATCTTTTCTCCTTTTTCCTTTATTTATACATTAGCCATTAACTTTACCTCTTGTTGACTGCTTTTCTTTACTTTGTCTAATTCAAATGTGTGCTACATTTTCATCAGTTTATGCCTAATTGTAGTTTGTGCAGCATGAGTTGAAACTTGTAGACTACCCCAGTTCCCACCACCGTTATTATGGAAGAAAATGGAGCTTTTGCATCATTTTTTTCGTAATTGCAAGCTAAAACAAATATTAAAAACTCTTCCAAAATTAAATTTCCGATGAAAAAATTGAAAAGAAAAGAGCGAAGATCTTTTATGTGGCTGGCTGGGTCTCAGCAGTGAAAGTGTGGAACTCTTTTCCTTGTTTTCTGGCTTTCAATTTTCTACTATTTTTCCTTGCAACTTGAGAAAACAGTGTGAAGAGAGGTCAAAACCAAACTCCTAAGATTTCTTTCACCAAAACCGAAGTTGTACATAATCTACTCATCATCTTCTAAATAAAAGCCAATTGCTGCTCATAAAGTCTACATAATGGCCCCAATTACTACGCTAAAATCCCCTTACCCACCAATGGGAGTTGTTGATGATCTGTTAAAAAATAATTTTAAGTCCGATTCAATTTCATACGTACGATATTTACATCCACTTATATATTATAAATTTTCACTTATATATTATAAATTGAATTTATCAGAAATTCACTTATATATTATAAATTTTTACTTATATATTATAAATTGACTTTATCAAAAATCGAAGTCGATACTTTCCACACACGCAATTACAAAAGTTCATTTTGTTTCCAATTTTGAATTTTTAAGTGTGGGGGTCTATTTAGTGTAGGTGTCTGCATCCTGCTACTAGTTTGGTGGATAACCAGTTGATTTGTTTAAGAAAGAAAAATAAAAGGAGAGAAGTAGTGAGGAGCCTGGTGGGGTAGATGTGATTATGAGTAATGTTATAATTGAAGAAGCACATCAGGTTGTTGTTTGATTAAGGACAGTTTTTGTGTATATTTTCATAAGACGGCTACCCCATATAAGGACTTCAAGGCACCACCACAACTTGTCCCTTCTCTGGGACATGTGCTGTCTTGGGTCCCACTTCAATCACCGGATCAGATAATTATTCATTTCATTAAAAGATTCCAATTTCAGAGATGGAATGCAATGCAGGGTCACAAAATTTCATGTAGGGCCTTCCAAAATATTTTGGTAGGTCCTCCAAACTAAGGAATATTAAAAATTGCTTGGATGAGTTTGTTATGTCTATAACATGAACATATGCTTGTCTCTAAATCCAAACGTAAATAGCACTACCAATAGTTCCATGGTTAATGCTGAGTATAGGAAATGTCTAATCATGTGGTAATGTATCATATTCATGGTTCAAAAGATGAGATAGCAACATCAATACAAAACATATGTCAATTCGTCAAAGTATGAAATTGATACCGTATTAAAAAATTCAAAAGTGAATTTAAAATTAATTCGTTCTCACAAAATCAGTTGATATCTACTTATATATTTTTGTCCCTTAATAAATTTTGAAATTAGTTAATTTCAAAATTTTGAACTAATTTAGTCATTCATTTGTCAAAATATGTGAATTTAGTATTTTTAATCAATTTTTTTTTGAGTTTATTTGATGTTTCGTACGCATTTCAGGATTGAATTTGAGCGGTTTATATTGTTTAACACATTTTTGCTTTACTGTTAAATCAAATACTATTATGAAACACGTTTGAAATATCAAATAAACTTAATAAAATTTGATTAAAAGGACTAAATTCACGTATTTCGAAAGATGAATAAATTGATTCAAAGTTTCAAAATTGACTAATTTCAAAATTCACTGAAAGTTAATGGACAAAAAACATATTTAACTCTATATTAAAAATTAATTTTATCTAATCTATATGAAATTTTCAAACATATCAAAATTGGAGCCATATCTGTGGCATTTATTTGCAGTGTCAAGTTTTTGAACACTTTGCTGCATCAATGATTGGTGGCCACAATTTGAAACTTTGGTTGTGGTTGGTTAATGCACGATCACTGTGTGATTGGTAGCTTTTGGAGTGCCATTCTTCAAATAATACAGCGATGGAATGAAAGAATGATGAGATCTTGGAAAGTTATTCTCAGAAAAACAATGAGCATTTGGGTATTTTGTTATTCTTCTGTTCAGTTCTACTGCAAAAGCAGGAGTGTAGAGATAAATGAAATTTCTGTAGTTATTTAGTTCATTCTATATATATAGTGTAATTCCATAAAAATCTTAGCCTAGCACAGCGACAAAAACCTAATGATAAAGATATACGATAAAAACGGAGATAACCCAAATATCGATATGCATGTGTCTCAAGAATAAAACATCACATTATTGGTGATCACTGACTCAGAAGAATAATGGTATTGTAAAAGTTTGAAGGGTGAAGATCGAGATAGTTTTTAGAGTATAGTGTATATTTTGAAGAAAAAAAAAACGTCAATGCTGATAACAAAATATTTAGGAGAAGTTTCTAAATGAAAAAAAAAAAGTCAAGATTGATGAAGTTCAACGAAATTGAAAGAGATTTAACAGCCACTAAGATCGAAAACTAAGTTGAAATATAAAATGCTCTATGAAACAATAACGAAGGTCCTATTCTTTATTTTCTGAGCGAAAGTTTGATTGGGGGAGAGAGGGGTGAGATTCTATATCCCTTAATGAGGTGATTTGAAGGAATGTATAATGCAATGACTCTTAGTTTTTCTAAAATTTACAACATTTTATCTAAGATTCATCTTATAGTACAATCTGCATCTAGTTATTGACCAACTAATTGAGTTTCATTAGACATACTATTACTGCAAAGTACACAACAAGTGTTCTTTTGAATCTTAGACACTTTTGACTTGTGTCGTATGAATATTATTTTAAATCGCAATCCTTCTGATCTGGTCTCACCAAGTATTGATTGAACAACAAGACATTTCTGACTTAACTTGAGTATTCTTTAAACAACAAGCCACTTTTGGATTAAGACATAACACATGTCTTTGTGATTAACAACTTACAAGTTTTGTTCACTATAGAGCAGTTGCATCTTTCGCGTGTACAAGACTAAATACTTTCTACTAGTTTGTTAAAATGAACACAAACATTTTTATTTGAAAAGCTTATTTTGGCCCCATAAATGTTCGCAACATTTCAACACTTTTTTTTTCAATTCTAGTTCTTCTTCTTGAAAGATGACTTCATATAGGCATAGAAGAAAAATAGTCATTGCAAATCTTCTAGCTATTGAGTCAACTTCAAACTCATTTGAGTGCTTTCTTTGTATTTGATGACCTTTGACGTAAAAGATACATTAAATGTGCCTCATACATGCATTAAATGCATTTTACTTCTAATAATTGGTTAGACTTATTATTCCTTAATCAATGAGTCTTGAATTTATGTAAAAAAATGCAAATCATACAGTTCTTCCTAGAGTTGACAAAAGAAATGACAGAGAATTGGTGAAGCAGGACAACTTTAGTACAAGTTCTAAAAAATTGTTGATGTGATAAAAACTTTAACTTTAACGTGAATCTTTTTAGTCGGACATAAGGAACAAACATTTCCTATAGAATAGAATAGACATATAGATATTCATGAAGTACGATGTTTACTTGAGAACTATGTGCATATTGTATGAGCATGTAAATGCTTATTAAATGGAGAAGCAAGAGTACACAACATTATATCATTTATTAGATGAAACACTTGTATCTTTCATTATCAGTGTTATTAATATCGGATAACGGAAAATACTAGCGATCTCAAAAACCTTTATAAAGTTATAACGGAAATCATAACAAGTTATGACAGAAATATTGCGGTAAAAAAATATAATACCACCACATATAATTTTAATGAAAGAGTAATGATATTATGTATAATTATAGTGAAATATTTTTTGCAAAATAATTATAGTGAAAGTAGAGGAGTAGAAAAAAAATTAAAAATAAAAATAGACTTAACGACGACTGATGGCGATGGCGACCAGAGGCGGTGGTGGCTGCTGGGTGTTGCTACAGTGATGCTGCAGCGGAAAATAATGTAGCGTGGAAAGAAAGAATTGACTAGATTGATTTTGAATAAAAGATTTAATGAAAATTGACTGTGGAGATTGCAGAGGATTTGCTGTTGGTGGTTGAAGGGCTGAAGGAAGTTAGGGTAAAAAAATAAGATTGAAGAAAAATGTAAGGTAGATTTGATTAAATAATATTTGAGTGGGTGTGGGTCAAGTCCAATTGTTTAAAATAGTCAAACTTTTTCCCCACTCACGCATTTAGGGTTTCCACATGTTTCTTTTCTTCCTCACAATCATATTGCCGCTACTGCAAGTCGTTTCTTCTCTTCGTTACTGCAAGTCGTTTCTTCTCTTCGTTACTGCAAGTCCTTTATTCTCTTCTCTTTCACTCATCCTTTTTTTTTTCAGTCCAATATTTTCGCCTCCACCGTTTTGCCATCGCAACCCGCCATGTACAAAGCGGTCACCATAAAAAATCTGATTTGTCTCTACCTTGTTGTGGCAGCAGGCTCAAAAACCGGTACCGATTTTCGCAATGACAGCGCCATGGCCAATATTCAATAACATTGTTCATTATCTGTTGCTTTAACAAAGCTTGCATCTTACAAGGAAATGACTCTTGTATTTCATAATTTGTTGTTTTTAGAACTTAATAAAAATCATAAGTTATAGAATTTTTCTCAATAGAATTGAATACATGTATTTCTCCACCAACACTTTATCTCTCCTTTACTCTAATTTAACATTTTTGTATCCTCTTTAACTAGTAACCCTTTTAGAAAAATCCTAAATTGAAAGAAGAAATTGCTAGCCACTTTTAAAGAATCCAAAGCAGTATATTTAAGAAAAAGTAATTTTATTGACGAAAGTATATAATATATATTATACTTTTCACTTAAAACAATTTGATAGTCCTAGCGGGACAAACATTTGCCACTTAAGATGCATTATGGATGTGATGGTTGTTAGTTTTATGATTTAGTCGTAGTTCATTTTATAAAAGTAAATTGGTTTGTAATTTTGTGTTTGTGCCGGGTATTTATTGTTGTATTTGTATTGGGTATTTGATGTTGTATAGAGTTGCGTAGTGATAAAAGATTAAATACGGTGAATAATTCAAATAAAATAGTAACAGTTGATAATAATAATAATAATAATAATAATAATAATAATAATATTAACAAATAAGTAATAACAAACAAGTCTTGAACTTTTTGTGCAATAAGCACCACAAAATCTTCATATTGTTTCTACAAATTGTTCCAAGTTGACTCCATTGAGATATATTCTACATTAATCAAAGAAGTTAATCTTCCTTGAGTAAGGTCCTAAATGTATTAGTCCCTTCATATTCAACTGTGAACTCATCTAATTACCTTTGAAGTTTGAAAAGTTTGACTTTGATATCTCCTCTTTTTGGCCTTATTCGTTGACTCAGATTAATCAAAATTTATCTTTTTCTACCAAATCTTATTCATCTAAAATTTATTATTGTTTAAGGCCTCTATTATGAGCAATTACGCCATATTCTTTTTAAGCCTTTTGAATACAGAGAGAAGAATGTTGTTTTTGTAAAGATCTAGCCACTGAACACAAAAAGTAAATTGTTCAACTTTGTCCTTGAATCCAATTGGTGAAGAGCTGATCTTGGTGGTTGACATAGCAGTACACCAACTCCCCTTAATTATTAATAAGAGGGTTGATGTAAGCGTTAAAAAAGATTATGACATACCGGTACATCCAAAGTATTTCGGGAAAGTAATATAATTTCCTCTGACTATGAACGCTAGGTCATTATTGTCACAAGTTAGTTAAGTTTTTTTAATCACTTAATTTTTCCTGGGTTTAATTACTTGATAACATTATGAACATCTTTGGTCTTTCAACAATCATGAACCTAATTTGAAAATTGGCGAGCTGAGGGGTTAATTTTCCAAAATCAAACTAGAAAACGAAAAATCAAATGTACAAATATAATAACGATTTTGGACTTTTCTTCAAAAGCTTCAATGAAGCATGTGATGTGAGCATGTAAAAAAACATCACCTTGGATATACTACTAGGCCTACATAAAGTATTATCCTAATTACTATGACTGAAATAGACGAGAAGAGATAAGATGGAAGGAGAAGGAGCACACCGACCTGCATTGATCTCTTTCATATTCCTTAAAGAATTTGAGGACGTATCAGGGTCTTCAAAAAAAATAGCAGACCTTCTGTACTTGAGATTCTGTCCTTAAACTTCCTCTTCTAACTCCTTACTAGAAGATTTAAATATCACCCTTTTTTCGAGCAAACCCGGGCTGAATAATGTGATCCACAATACACATCAGTAACACCGCAAAGGAAAAGAAAAGTTCCTTTAATTCAATTAAAAATTGGCATTTTACTTATTTTTTCCATAGTTAACTTCTTTTCTTTGAGATAAACACAAGAAAAAAAAAAAAAGTCACTTTAGGAGTATTGAGCACTAACTGTTAAAGAGTAGATATTATTGCAGACCTTAGATTATATAGATTTAATTTTGTTCTATGTTGATGTATATGGAGGTGAAGGTAAGGAAAGAAGAAACACACTAGACCTGAATAAGCTTAGATGGATGTGCAGTAAGCTCAGAAATGACATAACTTCTAGTTTTTCTCCCATTCAATGTGGTAACTGATGGGCTGTTCGCAGTGGTTATGTCCCAAAAGCTTCGTTTCTTTGCCGTTGGAACTGGGGACTGAAACCGATGGCTTGGACTCTTCATTTCTTGAGTGTTGGCCTCCTTTAACCGTAGAATAGCTCCTGCTGCTGCCACTTTTTTCCCACCCTTTTTCGAAAGCTCCCGAATGACATCATCTTTCTGCTTTAGCTGCAAGCTGTGATCCTTTTTCACTCTATCTAGATCTGCTTCCAAGGCCTTTACTCTTTGTTGAAGTGTTCTGATTCTGACAGCTACATCATCTCCCTTGTTCTTAGTCTCTGGAGTGAAATGAGTTGCAGATAAGAAAGAGGGTCTGCTCCTTCGTTTTTCATTTGGCCGGACAGAAGTTGGAGGAGTGGAAAGAAGTGATGTAGCTGAAGGTGGTGTTGGGGGAGCTAATGACTGTGCTTGGAGTGTCACAAGTTTCTGGTGCTGTTGCGCTAGCCGCATTCGCAATTCACGATTCTCCTTTTGCAGGTCATGTACTAGCTTGACCTGATCTGTTTCTGTCTGGGGCACTGGCAATGCATCCTCATTTGCATTATATCCCTGGAAAACACAAAAATCAGGCTAAAAAAGTTTAACACTGTACTTGTGGAAGTGATAAACTGAAAAAATAATGCCTGTTGTCCCTATAGATGATCCAAATATTAACGTGAATGCATATTGATTTATGGAAACATTTGGAAGGTACTAGTTTGTATATGAAAGCTCGAAATGGTAAAAGAGAATTTTACCTTTGTTCGAATCTCCTTGGCTCTGTCAGCCCAATGAAGAGTATTCTGGTTTTCTCCAAATGAGAGAATACTTGGGCTAATGTTTGCAATCATGACAGTGTTGCAAGATCCTCCTAATGAATCCTTAAGAAGTTGAGTGAGTTTTGAATTTCGGTATGGTATGTGTTTCTTGCCTTCAACGAGAGCATTAATGCAACTACTCAGTGCCAGAAGAGACCGGTTTATGTTGGCACCCTCAAGAGATCTAATTGATCTTTGATCTGTGGCAAGAGCTCTCTCTGACCCTGCAAGATCAATCAGTGAGAGCTTGCCCATTTTGTTAATAATATTCATTGCAGCATCTCTAACTCGGTACTCAACCAAAACCTAGATATAACAAATTAAGCACGTCACAATCACAACATTTAAGGGATTGCTCATTTTTCCTCAAAAACTTCCAAACTTTACCTGCAAAATAGCATGGGAGCGTGAAGATGTTTCATTTGCACGAGTTGGTTCGGTGGTTCTGTTCCGATTTCCTTGTTGAAGCAATGCCATGACCTGAAGCAATACAGAAAACAAAAAGGAATTTTATGGGAGTAAAACAGCTTTTTAAAATTCTAAATCTAACAAATCGGATCAGAATATTACTTCATCAGTGGAATAAGCTCGGTATTGTGTAAGACCTGCTGCGACAATTCCCTATAACATAATTAGACAATGTCAAGGATAAAATTGAAAAGTATGTTTATTGAGCAATTAACATATATTTGATGCCCTGCAAGAGAAAGCCCTTACTTACACCTAGTATAGATGGCCTTTATCAAAACTTTGGCTTATGTTTGCAAATAAGACTATGACCAAACACTGGCACCAAGCAATACCATAAATAAACCATTAAGATTTATCTCCATAACAGGCACTATCTACTCTAATCACATATACTATAATATGACTGTCGCTGAGCAGGTAATAAATAATGCCCTCTTGAATTTTTTCTGCAGATTTTACATTAATTAAAAGATAAGAAAATGAACCTGTTTATCTTCTCTTAGAACCAGATGTCTTCCAGGTGAAAGCAGATCCCTGACAGTTTCATTATAAACCTCTAGATAGGACAAATGAACCGCATGGTTTCCATCACAACTTCTAATTCTGATTTTACTAAACAGATCTTTAATTGCCAACACCATCACACCTGGGCTCTCCACTGTACCAAGCATTGTATAAGTCTTTCCGGCTCCGGTGGCACCATAACAGAAAACTGACCCATTCCTCCCTTGCAGAACTGCTTCCACAAGTTCTGAAGTTCTGAAAAGTAGTCAATGTACCTTTCCATGAAACATAAATGACTGCCAGAGCATAAAATTTTGAAAGCACGCTGAACATTATTAAGCACATAAAGATTCTATACTGTATGCTATCAAACCCATTTCTCTTGTTTTAATTTCCAAGTACAATATAAGAGTGGAATAACCCCTAAACTCCATTGAGCTTGAAGCTCAACTAGTAATAAGATTGACATAGCAAGTTCAATAATCATTCCACAAACCACTTATTTCCTGCGGCCGAACCACTATCAAGCAAAACAGACAAGCATGTAATAAAAGGCTCGAACAAAAAAAAAAAAACGAACCCAAATTACAAAAAGAGAAGAGATAAAAAGAAACACACCACTTGTATCAAAACAAGCAATATCGCAATTTAATATCACACATGTTTAACACTAGAAAATGATCAGCCTCATGAATAACACCCACACCAATAATGACATCAACATCAAAACAACATGATTCTTTTCAAAAGTATGAAGACAAATAGAGAAAATCAAAATTAGTCTTTAGAACACAACGCATTTATCATTAGTGCCTGTTTGTGTAATTTGTGAAACTTGTCGTAATCTCCTTATTATTAGTGTAACGCGTTTTAGACAAAATAAAGTGAAACCAAGTTTCTCTGTAAGTTCAAACTAGTTTAAACTAATAGGTGAGAACTTCTAAAATATGTTATAATACAAATTCATTTTAACCTGTCAAGATATTTATTTCATATTTCTTCCATGGTAAGTGTTTTCTGAGAAGTTAACTAAACTGAAAATATTTGGAGCATGCAATAACTTAAAGTACTTTTATTTAATCAAAATTATATTTCTACAAAAAGGAGAGAATTCAATTGACATAAACAACACCTAAATCACCTACATCATTGGATCTAGATGGCGTTCTTTCCCTAAAACACATACCTAAATTACAAGTACCAATTTATGAGATAAAAAGTTGAAAGCGAAACTCACGTGGCGGAATAAACTTCCTGCTGAGAGGCAGAATCCGGAAACGATGCGTCGAAGGTGAAGTGGCGACCCCTGAGCCTCTTCAACCTAAGGTAATCCTTTTCGGCCGCGAACTCCGTTAGGTAAACGTCACGGCGATCCACGATTCTGACGCAGCACCGTGCACCCGCTTCCGTTTCCTTTCTCGCCAACGGCCTCACCCTCACAAACACCAGAATGCGTCTCCCGTTTTTTTCTCTCGAGGACCCCAAAGAAGAGGTCTTGGGAACTGCAGCAACACTCTTCTTCTTGTGTTCCTCGTATAATGCCAGAAGCGCTTTCATCTTTCCCTTTAAGGCATCGTGTGGGTGATCCAAATTTAACCCATTCGGTGTCTGGGACCGAGTTGACACGGGCATTGTAAGATCGATTCGGGGGAGTTGTTAGAGTTTCAGACTAAATTTCGATTTCGAATGTGAGGGTTTGGCTTGGGGAAGAAACGATGGATCGGAGAAGATGAGCTTAACCAGAGGGAATCTGGTGTTGAAGCTCCATTTTTTGCTCATTATGCCACCTAATCTCAAAAGTCTTCTTCAACATTGATATTGAAATTAGTTCATTTTTTTTTTTAACTGAAAAGGTGAAAAAACAGATGGGTGTGTGTGGTAGTAGAGAGTAGAATAATGGAGAGTAGTAGATAGTTTTGAATTTTGCAGTATTAATTTTGAATTCATCTGTTTGAATGTAACGGTCAATGTAGCTCAAACGTAAATCCTTGGGCCCACTCACATTCTCTTTCTTTTTCGTATAATTTTATTAGGGTTCTTCTCTCACCTAACCCATGGAGTTTTTTTCAAGAATAAATAAATATATTTGGAGTCTTTAGATGTGAAATTAAAATTTTAATATATTTTCATAAGAACTTGTTTGTTTATGTGGTACTATTAACGTTTATATGCGAAGATATGCATGTATGTAACCCATTTGATTATAATGATTTATGGCGATCGAAAAGAGTGAATTTATTTAGGAATGAATTTATTTATATGTGCATTTTACAAGATATTTATGAGAATATATTGTATGTAGCGAAAAGATCAATATAACCTTATTTGAGTTGAATTTGAGAGGGTGGGTGAATAAATTTGAAAGGATGGAGAGAGAATTGTGATATTGTTTAAGTTAAGAGTAGAGGTGTCAATTTGGCTCAATCCATGAGGCTTGACCCTAGCCCATGTCGGCTAAGGTCAAAAAGTCTAACGGAAAAAAAAAAACCTTAATCCACAAGGTGAAAATTTTCACAAAAAATCTGTGAGTCAAGGTTAACACATGGGTTTTCTTCTTAAATATGAAAAATATAGGGTTAATTATGTTTCTCATCCCTCTGCTATTAACAATTTTTTTGGAAATGGTCCCTCCTGGAAACCTCAAACGATTTTGGTCTCCATGATTTTCAAAACTCATGGTTTCAGTCCCTATTTTGTGAACGACATTAACTCTGTGACTTCGTGGCAAACAACGTTCCACCTAGGCTTGTAATCAGGTGTCACGTGCACATTAGGATGTTGACACATGTAACATTAATTTATTTTATTCTTTATTTATTTAATTCATCTTTTTAATATATTTAATGTTACTTTTAACTTGTGTTTTTTAGTTATGAGGGTGGAGACAAAGGCTTACTTAATGCATCGAAGAGGAAGAGTTTGCAAGAGAGCTTCGTGTTCTAATTCAAGGGAATACAAATTGAAATCCATTACCACACAATCATACAAATTGATGTTAGATATTTGAAACAAAAAATATTATGAAATCGATGACTAGTATATTAAATGGCCAATAGAATGCCAATGAACTAAACCATCTACTATATCTACTACATATATATATATATATATATATATATATATATATATATATATATATATAAGAAAATGACCCATAAATTGATTGACAACATGAATGATTGATGGGCGCAAGTTACTTAAATTTCACGTTGCATCTTCCACTAAAATTTTTCATTTCTCTCTTCTTCTTCTTCTTCATTTTGCATTACTTTCTCAGCCCCTCATATTTTTATTCAGTCACCACGACTTTGAAGTTCGGGTGTTGTTGAATCTGCATTACTTGGCCCCAACTTCTTCTTTTTCTTCTTCAAAGTTTGTTCTTCTACTTTTTTTATTTTTGGTATCAATTTGAAGGTTAAGTCTTCTTCAACCAAAATTATTTTCGTCTCATGGTTCTTTAAGAAGTTGTTTTGGGTTGTTATTATGTTGTTCTTCTTAGCTTCATTTTAGTTTTCATAGTATGGGTTTTTAGTTTTCTAATACCTTTGTTTTTTGGTTGTTTTCTTTTAACGAAGGTTTTATTGCACAATACAGGTAAAAGTTTTTTCCTTTATTATTGTCTTATTCTTATTTTATGAAGTTTGTATACTTGCTCTCTGTTTTTTATTGATCTGGATCTTTTGGATACATATATTTGTCATAATAGTTGTATTTTTCATCATCCAAGTCATCAACAACTCCATTAGAACCTATTATGAAGCATATCTAAGACTAAATCAATTGTTTACGATTTAAAAAGTAGATGTTAGAACCTACTAATTTTATGAGTTTTAGCCGTGGGATTAAGTTTTAGTTTAATTAATATCCTGGTATTTTGGGGGTTTTGTTCAGGTTTGGAAAATAGAAGTTAAAGTCTATTGGACCACTTGGAGATTAAGAACTCAGATATCAAAGTAATATATTTCTATTTTACAAACGATTATTTGGGATTTTCAAATTCTCGATGGAGTAATTTATGTTGTACGATTTAGTTTGTTTTGTTATATAGTTTTCATTGTTTTGTGCTCTGAATATTGTATTTGTAGTTTTCGTGGTTTGTATTTTGGGTATTCTGTTAGTTCCTTAGATGCTTATGTACTTATTTTGTGGTTTACATTGTATACGTGTTGCTTATTATTTGTATTTATTTTGTAGCTTACTGGTATTATGCTTTACACAAAGATTCTATAGTGATCTACGGGAATATTGATGGCAAGAGAGGTAAAGGCAATCATATTGTTATGGACTGACTTAGCCCCAAATTACTTATATGCATTATTTGATCAATGTAAGTTAATATTTTTCCTGTATTAAAATAGAGTTATTGTGATTTTATTGACTATTAAGTTCAATGAATAAAGTTGTCTTTGTTCCTTGAAGTGATGCAAGACCATAAAATTGCTGCTTTTGACAAAGCTTTGAAGCATAACTACGGTAAGTCTCCTGGTATTGGGGATTTTTGTTTTGGTGCTTTTCATTGAAATTCTGGTGCAATGGTGACTGATTAAGGAGTTTGAAAATGCATCTATTTCTTTTGGCATGTGCCTTGATGCCTGCCTTTATATTTGGGTTATGTTAGATTGAAATGTTGTTGTAATGGTGAGGTATTTTGTTATCGATGAATGTTGGTTGATTATTAGAGACATTTAGTTTAGAATTGTTTCCTTCCACACCCATTAGTGTCCTTAATGAACTTATTTATTTCTTATCATTTGGCAGAACTATATATGAAACATGTTTGTAAGTTTTAAGCTAGCATATCTTTCTTTATGATGACGATTCCTAATTTATTTGGGCTTTATTGTTGGTAGTTCATCAATATTTACTACAATATGCCTCTTCATGTAGTTTTTGGTTATGAACCACATTCAATTTTGTTGATTGGAGTTGTTACATTAGCTGAAAACACATGTTTTACATTTTCATCCTTTTTTATAACTAAAAATGTTTATTCTTTTAGATATAATAGTATAGATGTTAAGTAGGCAAATTGTCAAATTATTCTCTGTGCTGCCTATCATCTTTCATCTCTTCTATTTGGCATCAACCAATAATTGGCTTCATTTGTTGATCTTATTTTTGTTGACACGGAGTTAGTATGAAAAGTTCAAAGTGAGGGTTAATGGATTGGTATCAATGTTTGCAATATATATATAGTAGATGCAGAACTTGATTACAACAATGTTAATGAACGACTTCTGTTTCAATCAAATTTCAACTCCATGACAGGTTTAAAATTTTTGTCTTAACATACATAAATATATGCATATTGTACTATAGTTCATTATATACTAATACAATGCATATATTATGAAAGAAGAATAAAGAGATATTTTCCAAAAGATAATATATGTCGTGAATCATGAACAAGGTGGAATGTTTTTTTTATATGGCTATGGAGAAATAGGAAAAACATTTATGTGGAAGACATTATGTTCTGCTTTACGATCAAAAGGTAAAATTGTACTTGCAGTTGCATCGAGTGGCATAGCTTCTCTATATAACCAGGAGGTAAAACAACAAATTCTAAATTCAAGATTTCAGTTCCCACACTAGAGCACTTTGTCTGCAATATTTCAAATAGAAGTGAACTTTCAGATTTGTTGAAGATGGTTAAACTAATTATTTGGGATGAAGCACCAATGGCCCACAAATATTGTTTTGAAGCATTGGATAGAACTTTGAAAGACATAATGAAATGTGATTTAGTGTTTGGAGGCAAAGTAATAGTATTTGGAGGAGATTTTAGACAAATTCTTCTCGTTGTTCCACAAGGTAGCATATCAGATATTGTTCATGCAACAATAAACTCATCATATCTATGGGATCATTGTCAGATTATGACTCTAACAAAAAACATGAGACTCTTCCAAGATGGATTACAAAGGTCTACTGCTGAAGAAATCGAACAATTCTCATCTTGGATAATTCAAATTGATGATGGTACACTAAGTGAACCAAATGATGGTTTAGTTGATATAGAAATTCCATCTGACCTATTAATTCTAAACTATATTGATCCTATTGAAGCCATAGTGTCTACCACATATCCAACCCTGATGCAAAAATACAAAGATGAAACCTTCCTCAAAACCAGAGCAATATTGGCAAGTAGAATTGAAACAGTTGATGAAATCAATGACTATGTCCTATAATCAATACCTGGTAACAACAAATGCATTTTTTTTTAGTTCTAACTTATTCATATTGAGTAATTGTTAAACTTTACTAATAACATCATCTGCATCATGGCAATCAGGTGAACAAAACAATATCTAAGCTCAGATTCTATTGACATATCAGACAACATGGAAGATGACCCATATGAAGGCATTACTCTAGAATTCCTAAATTCGTTAAAAACATCAGGTTTGCCAAACCACATTATTAACCTAAAGGTTGGGGCACCAATTATGCTTTTAAGAAATTTGGATCAAGCAGAATGTTTGTGTAATGGGAGCAGATTAATAGTAACAAAACTTGCAAAACATGTAATCGGTGCAAAGATTATTAATGCACGAACAACAGGAGTTGAGATTTACATTCCACGAATGTCCATGTCACCATCACATTCTCCATGGCCTTTTAAGCTCATCAGAAGACAATTCCCCATCATGTTATCTTATGCTACTATGACCATAAACAAATCTCAAGAACAATCTTTGGAAACAATTGGTATGTATTTGCCTACACCAGTATTTAGCCATGGTCAATTGTATGTTGCAGTTTCTAGGGTGTAAAGTCGGGCTGGATTAAAGATTTTAATCCATGACAGTGAAAAAATCCTTTGGAATCTACAACCAATGTCATTTTCAAAGAAGTTTTCCAGAATGTATAACCTGTAATGATTTACACTTCATTTGGATCTACGCATATCTTTCCTAATATTTAGTTAAGTATTCATCTATCCATTTGTTGCTCCACTTACAAACAATAACTAATAGAAGCTTATTATTACAACAATCACTAACAACAAAATACTTCTAAAGACATTTATTCAAGTTAATGCAACAATCACTACCATAATTAAAAATGACTATAGAAACAAAATTTAATTTTCTATTTACAAAAATAGAATCGTAAGTGAATCTGGAATAGAGACCGGAACCAACACCAATTAAAAGAAAAATAATATACAAACTTTGACAATAAGACAAATAAACACCCTTATCGTTTCTTTCTTCAATAGATCTAAAGATAAGACAACAAAAAAACATCCTTAACATTTCTTTCTTCAACCGATCTAAAGATACATGTTTGTATATTTTTCCCCTATTTATCAATCATTTGTGAAAATTCCATAAACAATTTCATTATATTTAAGGGAATAAAGAATTAAAGAAATTTGAAATATAAAATCAAACACCACCCCACGAAAATCATAAAAGAACTTGGTTACCTAGTGTCATGTTTGAAGTTGCTCGAACAAGTACATGAACTTTGTTCGTCGATCACATTTGTAAATGCTCCAACAAGCTCTCAACTACTTTGTCATGTCTTTCATCGTTGACATTAATTTGTCCCAACCAACCTTTATCTGACAAAATGCATTTAAATGAAAACCAACCAACAAGAAAAATTTTAACGCAATTAAATAATCAGCAAAGATGGCCCAACAAATATTTAGTTTTTAATTAAAGACACCACCATTATTGGTTTATGCACCTCCATCTTATATGATGATTACAATAGCTAATTGGTTATCAATAAATTTGATCAATTGATACATAGTTAGTTAATACCTTTAATTATAACGAAGATAATAACTATTACATGTAATAACTATTACATGTAAACATGTCCATAAATATATATAATATTATAACTTGATTTCAAAGACATTTATTAATTTATTCTTTCTATAATAAGCAATATTATCATGTTATTATATCTCAATATGATATTAACAGATTTTTTTTTTATAATACGATACTTTATGTAAGGCCCAGTTATTTCCCGTTTGGTTTTATTTTATGGATTTTCCAATTCTTGGGCCTAAGGGGAGCTGGCCCAATTCGTTTTCTGACCTAAAGCGCCCAAAACCCTAATTTGAGCTCACTTTCGTAAAAACAGATTTCCCCTCTCTTAGAGCTATTGCCGCCCCTGCTAGAGTTCCAGAGCGCACCTTCCGTTCACGTTCCGCTTGACTCCATTCTTGACCCACGTAAGTGTTTCCAATCCATGCTCCTAAAATCTCTGGTCCTATTTTTCTTTCGTGTGTAGTGTTAGAGCTTTAGTAGTAAACACTCCCGGTTCGTTTTTCCAGCTATGTGATCTCCTCCTAGAGCTGTGGTACTCCGCTGTTCGGTGTCGGGACACTTTAAACTAGCTCGTTCCAGGTAGGGAAGCTAGAACCCACTCGTGTATTTCATTTTTACTGCTGTTTCACTGTTGTACTGAGGGTCTTTGACTGATTTGAGGCTCTGTGTGTTTAAAATGCGTTTGGTATGTTGTTTTGGTTTGGTGAGTACGATTGTTGCAGGAGAACGGTGGCGAGGCCTGTTACTCTCGCCCAAGCGAGCCAGTTTCACCTAGGCGAGATGAACAAGGACTCGCCTGGAACCTTTTTGCGCGAAAGGTCACCCAGGCGACCAGCTCGACTTTTGAGCGAGCGAGTACCTCGCCCAGGCGAGAGGGGTCTCGCCTAAGCGAGATCCCACGTGTGCTCCTGCCCCTTTATTGAGCCCTCGCCTAGGCGAAGAGGGACTCACCTGAGCGAGCACGTCTCGCCTGAGCGAGGGGCTGGGCGAGATAGTGTGTTTGGATGCTCGTTTGTTCTTGGATGATTAGTATTGGTTTGGAAATGAATGGTACGATGAGAAATATGTATGTAATGGAATATTATGTATGCTTGGCATGATTCATGAATTGTATATGACGAGTTTGGTATGGACTTGACATGTGAAATAAATGAGGTGGTTATTATTAAAGAGGCATGATAATGAGATGAGTTGGATTCTATGTACATGGATGAATTATGATGAGTTGGAATGGGTTGGATCTGGAAATGTGAAAGGTAACGACTTTAAAGGTCGACATGATGAGGGTATCTTTGCATGGTGAATATTGTTTGCTTTTATGTTCGTATTTGGTCTGTGTTAGTGCATAAACCCTTAGGGTCTCTAGGTGAGACTTTCAGGGTCGTGCTTCAGTGGTCGGGACGTAATTCCATGGCCCATGTTAGTGGGTGTTCATGGTGGTGCCCCATCTGTATAGCTAGGTAAGGATTCAAGGTAAGTTTGCATCCTAACACTCTGAGGAGTCAGTTAGTCTCACCTAGAGCGGACTGACTCCTGTGGTGAGAGTAGCAGGAGGCCCGAAATTCATTAAGGGCTAACCTTGTGGTGAGGGAAATTTGATTCATTGTAACACTTGTAACACAGCTCGGGTGTGAGCAGCTCGGGGGTGAGCAGAGGTATCCACCACAAATGCAAGCATCCGCTGAATCCGACCAGGTTATACGTATCTGAATGAGTCAAGTCGAGTCGTAGTGTATTGAATGAAGAGTCATGACATGCTTGGTTGTTGTATGGATATGGGATGGTGAAAATATAATTGACTGTATGATGAATATGTTATTAGCTCTAGCTTACCCTTGTTGTTGTTTGTTGTATGTTCTGTGGTGTGGCGTTTTCTTTTGCGATGATCATCAATTTGATTGATGGGAGCAGATGGGCGAGGTTCTCGTGCCCAACAAGGGAATGGTGATTCCGCTACTTAGCAATCTGGGTTGGAGTTATTTTCTTCATGTTTTCTTTAGGGCTATGGCCCATGTATCGCTTTATGCATTTCTACTCTACACTCTTTGTTAGACTTGTATTCAGTTTTCCTTTGGTATCGTGGTTTGTTCGGTTTCGTAGGGATTGTGTTAAGAACCCTAGGACTACGCTACATTGTTATCTCGTTATCTCTGTGTGACGTTTCCTTTAATTTTACGCATTAAATTAAATGGGGAGTTACACTTTATCATACTACTATTATTATATTAATATATTGTCATATTAATTTAAAACTTAAATCTTAAACGTTAAATACGTTAAATAAATTTAAACATACTATTATTATTACATTAATTATAAATAAACGTTTAAACGAATTACATATTCTCATTAAACATTATTATATGTATTACTATTAAACTTAAAAGTTAAACGTTAAATAAATTTAAATATATTGTTATTATTATATTATTATACTAATATATTGCCACACATTTTGCAAATCTAAACTTCTTCAGTATGACAATTTTAATAATTTAATATCCGTTACTTTTTTAGTAACCTTAAAAATTAATATAACTAATTTATAACATATAATAAGAGTTACTATAATCAAATTTTTATTATTTATACTAATGATACTAGAATAAATATTGATAAACAATTATACGTAACATTTTTAATAATTTAATATCAATAACTTTCATACTAATAATATCGTACAAAATATTTTAAATATTTGCACATATTTAAATATTTAACGTAACAAGGTTATGAAACTAATATATAGCATATAATTAATATATATATATATATATATATATATATATATATATATATATATATTACACTTATTATCTATAACTTACTCTAATGTTTAATCATGATAATAGTATAATACAAAATCTTTACTATAATAATTTAATTATATTGAAGATCAAATATATCTTCAAATTCAACAATTTATTTTAAAATTTAAATTTAACATAAATTTAAATAAATGAGGTTTTCACTATTATTATGTAATTTATAACATAATTATTAATACAATAAAAATTACAAAGTTTTCCATACATACATATATATATATATATATATATATATATAATTAAAATAATATATACAAACTAATCAAATAAAATGTTACTTATCTTTCTCCTACATTTTAATATATAACACTGTAACACCCCATTTGATTTAATATACGAAATTAAAGGAAGCTTCACAATAAAGATAACAAAATAGTGCAGTCATGGAGTTTAAAACTCAACTCCTTACAACCCAAGACACACAACGATGCCACAGGAAAACCAGTTATAAAGTTAAAAGGAATATAAAGAGATCACAAGTCAAACGGATACATGGGCCGTAGCCCTAAGAAAAGCCCAACAAAAATAAAACATCAGATCCAGCCCATATGGATTATGCAGCGGAGTCACCGTTCCCTTGTTGACCGCGAGAACCTCTCGCTTCTGCTCACATTAATAAATTGATGATCATCGCAAAAGAGCAGTACCACACACAAGACAATCAAACAAACAAAGGGTAAGCTAGAGCCAAAACCATTTCATTAATAAAATCATATACATATTCACAATCCATTATACATACATCACGCAAGCATGTTACGACCTTCTAAACAATACACTAAGACTCGACTCGACTCATCCGGATACATATAACCTGGTCGGATTCAGCGAATGCTTGCACTTGTGGTGGATACCTCTGCTCACCCTCGAGCAGCTCACCTTCGAGCTATATGTTACAAGTGTTATAATGAATCAATTTTCCCTCACCACTCACCACAAGGTTAACCCTTAATGAATTTCAGGCCTCCTGCTACTCTCACCACAAGAGTCAATCCGCTCTAGGTGAGACTAACTGACTCCTTAGAGTGTCAGGATGCAACCTTACCTTGAATCTTTACCTAGTTATACAGATAGGGCACCACCATGGATACCCACTAACAGGGGCCATGAGATTACATCCCGACCACTGAAGCACGACCCTGAGAATCTCACCTAAAGATCCCAAGGAATTACGCACTGACACGGACCAACAATCTTAATCAATCAAACAGATTCAGCATGCATACACACAGATATAAACATATACATCACATATAGTTTCTCATAATTCACCTCCTTCGTATTCCCGGCCAAACCATACCAACTCATTATTCTCGAACCTTGGATACGGAACTCCATCTCATATTATGACCACGCCACATTGGTACCAACTCTTTCATGTCTCATGTCGAACTCATACCAAACTCATCATTTCAATTCCATGATTCATCTCATACAATTATCATACTCACATCATGATAAAACTCACCAATCACAACTCATACACCATCTCATTCATAAAGGTTATTCAGTTCATAATCTCAAAGGTAATACCCATTCAAACATATTATCAACATTTGAGATCAAGGAAAACACCAAGGCCAACCACCCTCTCATCCAGCTTCTCACTCAGACTGAAGGGTCTCGCCCAGGCGAGGAGGACCCTCGCTCGGGTGAACTCCCCTCGCCTAGGCGAGAGCTCGACTTCCAATATAGCGGGTCGCCTGGGCGACCATTCGTGAAAAATAACTTAGGCGAGCTTCTGTTAATCTCGCCTAGGCGAGACCAGCTCGCTTGGGCGAGTTTATCAGTGCTCGCCACTATTTTCACCTGCAGCAGACACATAGGCATACCGCAAACAACAATCCCACCATATCGCACATCCATACCAGCAGGCAAACTCAAACAATCACAAACAACATAGAATAACAGACTCGTACCAAACAAAAAGGAGGGTTCTAGCTTCCCTTACCTGGAAAACAAGCTAGCAGCTGGGTCCTTGGGTACCAACAACTCCTAAAGTGGATTAGCGAGGTGAAATGGAGGTCTGGTTGGAGTTCACTTGGAGGGGTTGACGGCTAACCCTAGCAGAGCTCTGAAATGGAAAGGGAGGCAGTGTTTAAATTCAAATTGCAAAGTGAGGCGGAAAGGAAAACTCTAACAACTTTAGGGCCTTTGCACCCTATGAGCCAACCTTTAGGCCCAACAGATTAAGGACAACCCTTAAACATTAGGACAGAAAATTAAAACTGGACCTTACAAACACAAAATAAACTAATTTAATAATAATTATTACGAAAACTAACACATGTTACATTCTAATAAGCTATTATATAATCAGTTCAAATAACTTAAAAAATAAAAAGATTTACTCGTGCGTATGCACAGATATAAATACTGGTTAGTCCATAAAATTTGATATTTTTTAAAATTTTACTTCTTTTAATACATATGTTATAAACCTATTTTATTATTAGATTACTATTATTTTAAAAACATATTTTAATTGATTAATTAATGTATATAACAAAATAAATTAAAAAAAGTTCCTGTTGATATGTTAAATTATTTAAACTATAAGTGTTTATATTTTAAAACTTTATTTTTCAAATAACATAATGTACATATTGTAATTATTTAAATTATAGGTTTTTATTTTAATATTTTAAGTCTAATCCCTCCCCTCCATCTTTATCTGATGGGCTGGCGGGCTTGGTTAACGGGCTCGCGACCTTCAAATTGTGGGACCCATTTTGCCAGCAAGGGTTCTCGTACAATTACTAGGGTTTAACGAATGCCTAATGTTTTTTTTTTCAAAGAGATAGAGAAAGTAGTTTTCTTCGTTCGGCTGTCGCAAAACACTTAAGGAGGAAAAACCGCAGAAGCAGCCATGGCTGAAGCAGAAGACTACGATACCAGCTCGCCCGAGCGCGAGAACCAAACCAAAGTTAACAAGAAGAAGCTTCGCAAGAGAAAAAGACCAAACAAAAGCGAGAATACACAAGAGGAGAAGAACGATGCGAAGATTGATAGCATGGTGTCACAAGGTGAAGATGCAGAAGAAGAAGAAAAAGAAGAGATAAAGGTGAACACTAACGATTCATTTGGAATCATGAGTTCCGAGTCTTTCTCCTCTCTTAGCTTGTCCGAAGCTACTTCCAAAGCCATTGGGGACATGGGCTTCGACTGTATGACTCAGGTAACGCTGTTACTGCAGTCCTTTTTTTTTAATTAATTGATAATAAAAATCATAATAATAAAATTGCATTGATCGAATTTAGATTCAAGCGCGGGCGATTCCGCCGTTGCTGATCGGAAAGGACGTGCTGGGTGCGGCGAGAACGGGTGCTGGGAAAACCCTAGCGTTTTTGGTTCCGGCGGTGGAGTTGCTGTACAACGCTCAGTTCACACCGCTCAAGGGAACGGGTGCTGTTGTGATATGCCCGACGAGGGAGCTCGCGATTCAGACGCACGCCGTGGCGAAGGAACTGCTGAAGTACCACTCACAAACGCTCGGGTTGGTGATTGGGGGTGCGGGGCGTAAGGGAGAGGCTGAGCGCATTGTGAAAGGGGTAAACCTCTTGGTGGCGACGCCGGGTAGGCTTCTCGATCATCTTCAAAACACGAAGGGGTTCGTATATAAAAACTTGAAGGTATTGAGTTGTTGATCTTTCATAGAATTCTTTCCCTATGTTGCTTCATTGTAATTGTAAATTGTAAATATGCATACATTTGGTAGACAAAACTTAGGCAAAAGCTCTGCCTACTGTAATAAATTTAAGTTAACTTGGTACAATGTGAGTTTTGTCTATGGTAACTATATTCTGATTGGAGAACTGCACTATTTACTTACTTACGCTGACAAGCAGTATTAGCATTTGTGTTTAGGTTTTAGTGATATAGGACTTGTTTGGGTAAATAATAAGAAGCGAAAGAAGTTTCTTCCTAAACTAAAAATAGCCTATGTATAAGTTAATAGTCTAAATTTGTAGGAGTTACTGTGGGAGAACTTTTGTAGATTAGCTTATGCATAATTTAATTTAAGCTATGGAGAAGTTTACTTAATTATTTCTCTTAGAAGTGCTTATGTCGAACTTCATTCAAATGGCTCATATATTATTAATATTAATTCCTAGTGTGTGCTCATGTTTGATTAGTGCAAATTTTTGTTCAGCTCATATAAATTTGTCTATTTGATGTATATTTGTGTGTGTGTGTAGACACACACACACACACACGTATAAGTTTAGAAGATAACTGAAGCTTTCCGAAGGTGATATGCTTATGTGAGAAAAGCAGATAAAATGGAAGTTCTCTGACTAAAAGTCATAGGTGAATGTTGTGAATTTTTTGTGAAAATAATACCATTTTAAATGATCTTGCATTGAATTGTTTGATTCAAAATTTGTGTAGTGAAATTGTTCTTAACTTTCTTTTGCTGACATCATTCAGATTTTCTTAATATAGCTTCTTAGTCTTGTTACCTTAAGAGACAGTATTTATTAGGGAGGGAAGCTGGTTGGTATGCAAAGACTGCTCGGCATTCAATGCTGAAATATTATACATTCCGTTATTATAGGTTTTTTTTCCCATTTGGGGGTTTGAGTGGTTTATCTTGATTTTATGCGCTGCTTAAATATCTCATTTTTCGAAAATAGTAGATGCATGCATATGTAAGTCTATATTGTTATCCTTCTCATTCTGAGGTCTGAACATTTGCTTGATTTGGCAGTGCCTCATGATTGACGAAGCTGACAGGATATTGGAAGCAAACTTTGAGGAGGAGATGAAGCAGATTATTAACATACTTCCAAAGGTATCAGAACTCTTGTCATGTGTTGCTGATTTCACTTTCCCTTCCCCCCATTTGGTCTTGCAAAAAGAATACAGAATTTTAGTGCTGCATGAAATTGCATCGTGTTTAAGTCTAAGCACTCCAACCACGTAATTGGAGAACTCAACCAAAAATTAATTAGCAATAAGTATTACAATATCATTTTAGAGAAAGCTAACTGAATGGACAAATAATTAACAGTAATTTGCTTTCTGAGTTAAGATGTCTTATGACTTTTGACCAATTAATGAAATGAATGTTTATTATGCAATCTAAAAAAAAGACGTTTTCAAAGGTCTAGAAGAAAAAAATGAAGACCGTAGGGGGTGCCTTGATTAGGAAGGAAGGTTAAAATTCCATTTTGTTATCTGGGACGACAATATGTAAAGTTGTTGAAGGTTTCCCCCTTTCATTTTCTGCAAAATCAGTCTATGTATGATGCTATGACTTTTTAGTTGTTTTCTGCTTTGCAACACTACCTGAGATTAGCTACTTCCATCTAGCCGTAATACTATCATAGTGAAAACACTGGTCGTTTTCTTTTCTGACTAGCATGTTTTAGGGTTGATGTCAATCTTTTTGAAGGCTGAGATGTGGCTGCTGTATCTCCTGTTTAATTTTCTCGTGAAGTTAATGTATCTTAATGTCCATGTCTAGTCTTTGTTTCTACCTAATACTTTTGAGTACGGCTAATTACTTTGCTTTTCATTTAACAGAAAAGGCAAACAGCTTTGTTTTCAGCCACACAGACAAAGAAGGTTTGTTCTTCATTTTCACTCTTCATCATGCTCCTTCTTCTAAAGCAAATCTTAATTCTAATTGTTTACTTAGTCATTTTTCCTCTTTGATACACTTGGACTGTATGCTTGATAATGCAAGCATACTTCTTACTTGTTGCCCATGCTTTTATGATTTAAGTTTATGTGTTAAATTGCAGGTTGCAGATCTTGCCCGCTTATCTTTTCAGACAACTCCTATCTTTATTGATGTAGATGATGGGAGAAAAAAGGTGATGCCTTTATCTTCATCATAAGCTTTGAAATTTAAGGTGATGCCTTTATCTTTATTGATGTTCTATCCTTACCAATGTAGGTCACAAATGAAGGATTGCAACAGGGTTATGTTGTTGTTCCCTGTGCTAAGCGTTTTGTTGTTCTCTACTCATTCTTGAGGAGATATCAATCAAAAAAAGTGATGGTTTTTTTCTCTTCATGCAATTCTGTCAAATTCCATGCGGATCTTCTCAAGTGCGCTGGGGTGGACTGCTTAAATATTCATGGAAAACAAAAACAACATGCCCGTACTTCTACGTTCTTCAACTTCTGCAAAGCTGAAAAGGGGATCTTGCTCTGTACTGATGTTGCTGCTCGTGGACTTGACATACCTGATGTGGTATGCTATTTTTTCTTATTAGGTTACATGAATATTTCTGGCTTGTGAATGTGATTAGGCTGTATTATACTGTTAAGGGTTTCACCTTACTCTTCAGTTGTAATTCGCAACCAGTTGCTCAACTGCCTGTACATAAATGTTAGAAGAGAACAATGCCATCTTTGATTAGAAGAATTTACATAAAGAAGAGAAATAAAGAAGGGAAATTCTGTAGTACTCTAGAATCCAGGTAGCCCTGCCTGACTGGTAGTGTTCTTTGTTGTTTGGTGACCGGATGGATTTGGATATAGAATTTAATGGTGGGTGCAGAGACGCCAGATTATTTGGGTACCTAAGAAACCTCCAACTTATGAGAGACCACTTGGTACAAAATTATAGACTTGCTTAATGACAACCTCTTAAAAAGGCATTAACTGTGCAATAAATAATCTAAGAAAAGCACATTATTTAATGACATGGACAATAGCGAAGCCCCTAGTATAAACAAAATAAACTTCACTGATGAGTATTGAATCTTGCCTTTACTCCTCTCAATCTGAATTGATGTTTGTGAAAACTCCAGCCATATCCAACTCCCAACTTTCTCAAAAGCACTAGAGAAGCTAGCAACAGCTTGATTAGTCTTAAGAAACATTAGGAAGTAAACTTTTTGTGAGTTCGAAATCAATGAAGAGCAAGTAAACATTTAATCATGTATGTTCCTTTTCTTTGCAGGACTGGATTGTGCAGTATGATCCACCTGATGAACCAAAGGTGCTTCCTGTTCTTTATTGATGTTTACTATTTATTCCACTTGTATCTTTGTAGTCTTATGCATCAATACATAGTATAACGTCATTGTTTTTGTTTCTAGGAATATATCCATAGGGTTGGTAGAACAGCTCGTGGGGAAGGTGCAAAGGGAAATGCTTTACTTTTTCTGATTCCTGAAGAATTGAAATTTCTTCACTATTTGAAGGTCAGTCTCTCTCTCTCTCTCTCTTGGTCTACAGCCCATAATAATCTTTAAACCATAGAGGCTTCAGAAATACACATTTGGGCCTGGGGTGGTTTTTAGTTTACGGCCCAACAATATGTAATAATAATAATAATAAAACTGAGGCTTCTAGTGTATACCCTTTCTTTATCTTAGAAAGTCCAATATAGATCAGTTGAGGAAACCTTGGGTTTGCCATGGTTTATGCCTATTTAAGATAAGGGGAGGGGAGTTTGTCCCATGGGAAATTACCAAGGCAATGAAATGAAAGTATAATATATAATATAGGTTTGAAATTTCTTGGAGTATTATACTGAAGCATTTTATTTTAATTCTTATGCTTGATTTCAGGCAGCGAAGGTTCCTGTGAAAGAGTATGAATTTGATCATAAGAAGCTGGCAAATGTACAATCTCATCTGGTATATTCCTGCTTTCTGACTTACCAATTAAAATTTGATTTAATATGGTAACCAGCTGCTGTTCATGTTATGCTGAGCCATATGTGGATTGTGCAGGAGAAGTTGGTAGCTGGCATTTATCATTTGAACAATATGGCTAAAGACGCATATCGATCATATATATTAGCGTATAATGCACATTCTATGAAAGATATATTCAATGTTCACCACTTAGATTTACTGGTAAGGCTTTCTCATGACTTCATTCCTGATCTGAAACATAGCATGTATGAACTGATATAGGTCTTTAAGTTGTATGTGTGTATGCATAAACATCTACATATGTTACCTGACATTATTTCAATTGCCTCTGGTAGTTCAGCTATTTTCTTTTCATTTTAACCTCCAACCTCAGAATAGGGTTTATAGTAATGGTTGAATTAAAAAGAATCTCGACATAGGCAACAGAAGAAAAAATGAGATTTGGTGGGGTTTGTTATTTTTTAGAATTTGGCAGATGACCTCCATCAAAGTGTAGATTCTAGGATATAGAAATGAAGATCGGCATAGGGTGTTTACAAGCTGTTACTTATTCCTTCTTTGCTACCTACCCAGTCATTCATCCCCTCATTACCTAATAACATCTTGTGTTAATGGAAATTTTTAACCTCACGTTCTTTTCTTGACTAACTTATTTCTCTCATTTTATATCCTTGTTTGGTTCTAAATACTAAGCTTCTCTCTACTCTCTGTTTGACGTTGTGTTAACTGCAAGAGGAATAAAGCTCTGCTCAATGGCATTGCAGAAATTGTTCATATAATTTTAGTAGTAGACGGTATCGACTTTCTTAGTTTAGTTGGAGCAATTGCTAAATTCTTCCTATTCGGGGATTTTATGAAAAAGTTATTGTGCACTCAGTGGCAGTCTGATTTTTATGTAATAATTGTCCATGTTAACCATGTTACACCGTGCGGCGATTGAGGAATCGCTGGTAAACTTAGTTGCCAAATTTTTGGACATTATATATCATGTATAGTTACGACTTTATGTTTGTAATTCTTACGTATTTCGCAGGCTGTTGCTACTTCGTTTTGTTTTTCCAACCCACCGAAGGTGAATCTCGACATAGATAGCAGTGCTTCAAAGCATAGGAAGAAAGTACGCAAAGTGGAAGGAAAGAGATGATGTAAGGTTATTTGTGAAGCATTTGCAGCAGACATGTCTCGGCTGTGCAGTTTTTGATCCTCACATCCTCCCTCCCACACCATCCTATTAAATTTTGTTAGGAACCCCAATTTTATTTGAAGAGATGGATTTTGTAACTTCATCGAACGATGTTTAATTATTAGAGGCATCACAATATTTAAAGTAAAATGAATGTTATATATTCGCATTTTTGAGCTGTAATATTCTGCATGATTTCCAGTGCCCCAACCTATGTTCCAATTTGCAAGCTTATTGAAAATTATATAATCAATCTTCAAAAGCAATTGTAGAACTGAACTGAGCTATCCAATTCTTTCCTGTTATATGAAATTAAGTATATTAGAACGTAGTTTAAGAAAAGTTTTATTTGTGGTTGAATTCTAGCAAGCTTTCCCTTATAATGGTGCTGTAAATGCCTGAACAACGAAACTTTTTCTTTCTCCTAACAGTTATTATATGTGAAAATAATAATCTCATCAACCAAATTATACGTTAACAGAGTTCCTTGGAGATGGTTAGTGCCAATAACAGTAAGTGCAGAGTCTTTTGCTTCTGCAAACGATAGACAAACTATTCCCTCCTGTGGTGTGATGAGCAATTGCCGGTTGTTCAACTTGAATGACACGATATTTTCACCCGCAATGTTACCGTTTTCAAAGTAAAACTCAACTGTTGGATACACATTAGTAGGACTTTCTACGTAACAAAACTCTAACTCCCCATATCCTTTCTTCTCTGTAAAGTTACCATCTGTTCTAAGCATCTCCGACCTGAATGCACTATAAGCTTCACTAGGCAAATAGGTTAGCACTTTTCCGGTGTCTATAACAACCCCACCATCGTAGTTCAAGCCATAACCCCAAACCCTAGATGGAATATCCAACATGAACCCGTTAATGCCTATTCCCACAAGCTGCACAAAGTAATCGAAAGGGTATCTACTGTTCTCTCTTAAGGGTACCATAATGGATTTGTTAGTGTTACCATGTTGTTTGGGCAGTGTCTCATAAAACTCCAGAGACGAAGGTTTCTCCGATCCAACACTCACCACGCAGAAGGAAAAGGCCTTGGCATGAAGTTGACTTTGCATTGAAAGTGGACCTCGTCCGAGACCTAAAACTCCCGAAAACTGCGTCCTAAAGGGCCCCTCATAAGAATTCCCACACCCCATTACGAAGTCCTTGACTTCAACATTGGAGTGCTCAAAGTTAAGGGTGTCAGTAACCATGACACCGAAGGAACGAGACTGAGATTTCATGTCATATTCTACACTGTATCTACAACTCCTTCCAGTGCAGTTTCCGAAAATACCCCTCATCATTGGAATGAGACACGTGTCGGAGTAGCAGCCAAGTTGTCGGAAAGAGGTTGATGCACGTGAGTTGAAGAGAGGACGGTGCATGGGGTAGCAGTGGGTGCAGGGGCCACACTGGAACCACGTGATGGGGCTCCCAGTGTGAATGAGAAGGAACAGAATTTGCACTGGTGTTCCCACCCACAAGAACATGGCATACGCATCATCTGCAGGGAATATATCTGCTGTGGCTTCTGCATTAGCCTCCTCATGCTCCATCACTGTCTCATGTTTCACCATTGATCTTTGGTAAAGTGGGATACTCAGTATCGATGAAGAGTGAGATACACCAATAATTGTTAATAATGCAAACCAAAGTCTGAATATATTATCCATTTTTGGCTTTTTACTAAATGCAAACTATCTTATAGAATCTATGTATAATATAATGTTGGGGAATTCATTCAGTTGGTGACTCATTTCATTTGCCTGGTTAACATGCAACGTTGAAATGACTCTTATTGAACATTTGGACATCGTGGTACAGTGTCACTTCTTTCCCATTACAAACCTAACAACAAGTAGAAAATCTCCAGTAACTTTTTTGCATTGAGTATAAAATTTTGGAAATAACTTTTTAACAATTTTGGAAAATGTTATTTAGTAATGCAGAAAGATGCAGGTTCGCATTCACGAATCTACTGTGTTTTGCACATAAACTGAAAACACCAATCCTGTAGATTCCGCTTTAAAATGATTATTTTCTACAATTGACCTTCTGTTTCCGTTCTTGAACTGAACAATACTATTACAAAAAAAATCCACACTTTATCAAATATTCTTCAAAAAGGAAAACAAAAATGTCTCTTTTCCACAAACCTAAACCCTAAACCATTACGGATTTGTTGAAGTGGGTAAACCCAATACCTTTTTTGCTCAACCAATGGGGAAATGACGAATCTCGTCAGAAAATAATAATGAAAACGGAGGAACAACAAACTTGGGGAATGGAGGAAGAAGAAACTTAGGGGATGAATGAAGAAGACACTTCGGAGATAGAAGAAGAAAAAACTTAGGGGAAGAAGGAAGAACAAACATGGGAATGGAGAAAGAACAAACTCCTCTCCACTTCTCTCACGACTTCCACTTCTCTCTCCTTGTCCTTCACCCACTCCTGTCACGAACCAACCTCACTCCTGTCACTAGTCAACCTCCACAAAAAAAAATTAAAATTCAAAAACAATGTCATGTCAAGTAGTGTAGTGAGAAAAAGTTGTCAAATAACTGTTGTCAATATATCATTTTTCCTTTCGAAAACTATCTTTTAATAACTAAATTTTGACAACTTTCTTTTACAACTTGAACTGAAATTTTCTGAGTAATTTTCTATTTTTTTTTCATTTTTTAAAATTACTTAAAAGATATTACATGAAGGGGTAAGAAAAAATTATTGTTAAAGTTTAGTCGTTAAAATATTATTGTATACTTGCAATGCAATTTCAAATTACTAATGTGCTTAAGTTTTTTTTTTCTTTTTGAATATAATAACAGGGTTCAAATCTAAAACCTCATTAACTATTCTAACCCCACTACTCGTGTAATTTTCTTATTTTTCTTCATTGGAAGAATAAGTGGACTTAGGTGGGGAAAAACAATATTCTGATAATACATAGATTGGGATTTGTCGTACTCTACAATAGAGTGAAATAATAAACTACCTTATCTTTTCTTATCAACATACGACAAAGATTAATTAGGCTATTATACATAACTATGCACTTAACACTTTTGCAAATTTGTATGGAGAACGAAAACTAGATTCCAAAATAACATATTAAAAGAATAACGAAATCCATGATGTCAAACAATTAAAATAATGTAAAATAGTTCATAATGAATACGAGGATCACTAGTGTAATTTGTGATTGATTTTAACCATAAATTAAAACTTTTATATCAATGCAATTTGACAAATTAGATGCATTTTTATATACTAAGTGTTACTCAACACTTTTTTTTAAACGAGTGAAATGTTTCTAACCATAAATTACTTTTAGTAAAACAAATTTTAACAAAAAAGAAAGAAAGATTGCTTTATATAAAATTTAATGGGGTTAAATATCTTATTACTTTCAAAAGAATATATAAAAAATGGTAAATTTATAATGAATATAAAGAAAGAAAAAACCAAAAGGTATTTATAAAAACAAAACCTAAAGTATAAAGAAATATTTTTGGAAGAAGGTTAAAGAAAATGACAAATGACAGCTAACCGTAAAACGAATGCATCCAACATTATCAGAATTTTTTGCATTCACTAACAGACAATGTTAAAGTTTGCTAACTCCAACAAGCTTCTGATTGTAAATGGTTAATTAATTTTGTTTCTTTTTCCTTTTAAATAATTATCAGAAACATTATCATTGTTGTCATTTGTGATGTTTGATTCCTAGTTCCCATAATAATCACACAGTGGAGATGTTGTCTATAACATGTTACCGAAGATGTCAAGTTGAATTGTCAAACAAATTAGGGTTTAATAACGTTGAAATTTTTTAATGGGATAAACGGATGAGATCGAGCATCTTTGATATATGATATACTTATATAAAAAATTTGATACTACTAATATAAAACTAGATGGGACATCTTATAGATATGAGATAATTATATAAAAGTATGGAAAATATGAAATTTTCAAATTTAATGGTTATAAGTTTTATTTTTTTTATATACTTAACTTTTTTTTTTATTTCTTGTTAATGTGAATTTGTAACTTATGTTTAAATTTTTTTAATTGATTATTCACAAATTATTAAAAAATTTATACAAATTTAATAATTAGAGATAAATTTAATGAACTAACATATTTAGTTAATACAATATATAATACAGATATAACATTCAGTAAAAGTTGTTAGTCCAATTAACTATTTAATAATGTTTTACAAGAAACAAATGTAATCAATTAAATAATTGAATTTTATCTTGTTATTTAACACTATTACAATAAGGGTCTTTAACATTCTCTTCCACCTCGAATTGTTGAAAATTCAATTTAAGTTTAATTTTCACATTAAGTAAAAATAGAAGTTGAACACCATATAGGAAAAAGAACTCTTAACCCAAAATTTTAAGGTAATGAGTTGATGGATCTTCATTCTTATATGATATTCAACTTTTTCATTGTTATTCAATATAAAACTTAGACTCTCACTTAAACTCTAAATCCTAAATAAAATAATTACATTATAATAAGATGTAAGTGTTAATTTTATAATCTTCTGAATGATATATAAATTTGATGATGATAAACAAAATAATTTTGATTGGTTTAATATTAGTTATATGAAGAACCAAAACTTTTGGAATTCCATCATCTTGTACATTGTACTAGAGGAGTGATTTTGCGTATTATTAAAAAAAAGAAGTGTACTTTTTGTTTGTTATAAGGTTACTTTAACCTTTGAGCAACCTTTATTTTATAGCATTTTGCATTGTGGATGTTTATATATCCATATCAAACTTCAAACTTTTCTTATAACTGTGGGTTTCCTTTTCCACATCAAACTTAAACTTTTGTCGTAATTCATTTTTTATTAACTATTTTTCAATCTTATATAAAAATCACTTGTTTGATACATTCGATAATTTTATATCATTTAGAAGTTGACACTAAACATAATTTAAATACACTTATTTTTAACATCTTTTGATCACATTTTAGAAACAAAATCTCGACGAGTTTTAAGTTTTAAAATATACAATACTTTAAATGTAATGATTGATTATAATAATGTTATCTTAACATATTTAAACTTTGAAATATTTTGAAAGCTCTCTTAGTCACCCACTAATAACTTATTTCGACACATTATCGTTTAGAAATAAAAAATAATATCAATTTAAATATACATTTTTTATTAGGTTCCAAAGCACTCCAGAGAGGAGAGAAAAACTTCTTTAATATTTAACCCGAACACTTAATTTAGTCCACTTAATTATACTACTTTTTTTCTTTTAAATTCAAACGAGATTATAAAGATTTATTTTCACTATTTGACACAAAGGTAACGAGTGTTAAAATTATTTTAAGACAATTTTGATTAGGATTTCATGAGAAATGAACAAAATGTTGATCATATTCTAGAAATACATATGAAATAATCAAATAAGATCAATATTGTTTGCACAAAAAACCGTGAACACTTAACAAATTTAAACATATTACTCAACTCATAATGTAAATTTAATTAGAATTCAACTCTTTAAACCATAAATCTCAATACTAAAACAAAATTAACAATAAAAAAGTTTCAACCAAATTCAACTTTACCCTAAAAAGATAAACTTCTCATTAAGAAATGAACAAGTTTTATATACATCACCAATTTCAGAAAATAACAACATAAAAAGAAACTAACAAGAATACAACAAAAATATGATAAAGAAAAAATAGAAGAAAAAAAAGAATAAGATAAAAGATTAAAAAAGAAAGATGACTCAATGAATTTTATTCCCATGCGTAGATCAATATTAATTTTTATTTGTGATCCCTTGATAAAAAAATAATAATATATAACTTGCACTCTTCTGAACAAAGTCAAACTCACAAACTCATATTCTCACGTCTTGCAGGCATTTCTAGATGACCGAAACTTAAACATTTTAAAATTATAAAGACGAAAACTATTTGTTTAGAAAATAAAAATAAAAAATAACAGTACACGAAGAAAAACATACTCAACAATTTATTTATATGCAATGTGATATCATGAAAATAAGTGAAATTATTTTAATATAAAATAAGATATCTAATCTTATTAGTTTTTAATATATGAGGAAGAAGTGGAACCACGACGAGGCCATTTTGAATGACATGTGCGAAACAACCATATGTCACATTCATAATCCTTAACTTCTTATTATTGAATGCGTACGTGATCCCAAACACTGTTTTTAAGATTATTTTTAGAACACAACAAAACCCACACCTACTTTTTGTCCCATTCTGGTTAAATTTATGTAACAAAAGTTATGCAATACTAATTAAGTGATAACCATCTACTTCAAAGCTTTTTTCCTTTGATACAAGTCTACTTCAAATGTTAAAATCAAGTTAGAAACGTGAATTTAAATTTTGTTAGTTGAAACTTAAGTATTTTTACAATTGTTTATCATATTTTATTATAGTTTGGCTTCATATGATGGTCGTAAAAATAAGTATAAATTATATATGAAAATTTGTAGTATTCTTACCTATGTAAATTTGTCATTAGATTAACAGTTTTATTTTTGTTTTCATCTAACTTGTTGGAATTTTTAAGACATTTGAAGATATGAAAAATATAAAATATATGAGAGATATATGTGATATGTTATACGAAAGAATGTTTTTGTATTTTATTAACATTTCTTATATAAAAAGTAAAATGTAATAGAATATCAAATATAAAATATTTACAATATTTTACTCTTAATATAAAATAATAACTAATTTATAAAACTGAAATATATATTTAAAATAAAAATATTTTCTGGAAACTAAATTAAATAAAAAATATTAAATAATATTCTCAATACAACTTATATATACTCTATTTTTATTTTGAGTTTCATTTCAAGTTAATTTGCTTCGATTGTAAGGTAAGTAGAAGAGTCCAATTAATTATGTTAATGATGAAACTCGGATATAATAATTTATCTTTTTTCTTTTAATTTAATGTCTAATGTCATAAATTATGAGCACGTTTGAATAAAACTTTTCATAAACATCTTTAATGTAGAGAATAGAAACACTAATTATAAATATATTATTATTATATATTAAAAGTCATTCTTGTGCACATATTTTTAAAACGTAAATTGTAATAGTGTATTTTGAAATTACAAGTAATTTGTTATATGTTCCAAATTTTAGTCTCAAAATACCATTCATGTGTAAAATAAGAAAAATGTTAAAATATGTCATAATTATGCTTTTGGATGTCAAGGTGCAACTTTAGTAAGACTTTGTTGATAAAAAAAATGGATTGACGCTATTGTTTGTTTTAATTGTTACGTATAAAAGGTAAACTCAAATTTGATAATCTACATACTACATACGTACATAAGGATCAAAATTTTTCCTCTATACATTTTTAAACATTTGATGATATTAAGTATAAAATTTGTATAGCTTTATTAATTTTACCTTCCATGTAAGTGGATTAATTTTTTCATAATAAAAGTCCCATGTTTTTAATTTTATCATTTGCTTTAAAATTACACTAAATACAAACATAAAAATGTATTCTGTAAGGCCCATTTAAAATCTGTTAATTTTTCTGCCCTAAAGTTAGTGGGCCTAAGGCCAGCCCAACGTATAAGTCCCTAAGTCTGCCCTAATTCCACACTCACTCTCACTATTGCAGAAACTCCACAGCCGTCACCTTCTCCTTCCGCTCTAGAGCTCTGCTAGGGTTCCTCCCTAAGTCTCTCGAGCTAGCCCCGAATCAGCTTCTACTCCACGTAAATAACCCCTCTAGACCATCAGAGTCCTATTTTACTTTCTCCCTTGTATTTTCCGCAGTTAGGGTTGGGTACTAATCTGCCTTGGTTTCGTGTACCTTCTATTTTCAGCTCCTGTGCGTTCTAGAGCTGCTGTGCTCCTTGGTCCCGCGTTGAACGCCCTGTACGAACCCATTTTCCAGGTACGGGAAGTTAGGGTTTCAGTCTTTTAGGTGTTGTCTTGGCTGTTCTTGAGTGAGTACTGATTTCATGGATGAATCCTTCGTGTTGGTGTGATTAAATGCTTGTTATGCTTGGTTGATTTGATATTCATGGCTGTTACAGTGAAGAACAGTGGCGAGACCTGTAAATCTCGCCCAAGCGAGTCAATCTCGCCTAGGCGAGATGAAACAGGGAGCTCGCCCAGGGCTATTGCACGAAAGGTCGCCTAGGCGACCTGCTTGAACTCTTGAGCGAGGGAACACCTCGCCCAGGCGAGAGGGATCTCGCTTAAGCGAGATCCCGTGATGTTTCCTGAGTGCTCCATCGAACCCTCGCCCAGGCGAAGGGGGGGCTCGCCTGAGCGAGCACGTCTCGCCTGAGCGAGACCCCTCAACCTGAGCGAGGGATTGAGCGAGGCAGTGCGTTGTTTGGGGTGTTTGTTTATTCTTGGATGATTGATATTGGGTTGGGTGTGAATTGTATGATGAGAAACATGCATATAATGGAGTATTATGCGTGCTTGGCATGAATCGCGAATTGTGTATGTCGGGTTGGGTATGTTATTGGCATGTGAAATGTGTGAGAGGTTTGGAACTAAAGGAACACGTTAATGATACGAGATGAGGCCCTAGATTCATGGGGTGGTGATGATCAGATGCATAGATCCAAAATGCGAGGTGTATGAGGAACAAATCCCAGGGAAGGGTATGAAATTGTAAACATGATATTTGATGTTCTCCTACTGTTATTTATAAGTGTTGGTCCGTGTCAGCGTGTAATTCCTTGGGGTCTCTAGGTGAGACCTTCGGGGCTACGCTTCAGTGGTCGGGACGTAATCCCATGGCCCCTGTTAGTGGGTGTCCATAGTGGTGCCCCATCTGTATAACTAAGTAAGGATTCAAGGTAAGGACTGTATCCTGACACTCTAAGGGGCCAGTTAGTCTCACTTAGAGCGGACTGACTCCTGTGGTGAGAGTAGCAGGAGGCCTGAAATTCATTAAGGGCTAACCTTGTGGTGGGAGAGATTTTGATTCATCGTAACACTTGTATTACATAGCTCAGGGATCGAGCAGCTCAGGGTCGAGCAGAGGTATCCACCACAAGTGCAAGCATCCGCTGAATCCGACTAGGTTATACGTATCCGGATGAGTCGAGTCGAGTCGTAGTGTATTGAATGAAGAGTCATAATATGTTTGGTTGCTGTGAGGATGAGATGATGAAAATATATTTGATTGCATGATGTATATGTTGTTGGCTCTAGCTTACCCGTTTTGTTGCATGGTTGTGATGTATGTGGCTGTTCTTTCTTGTGATGATCATCAACTTGGTTGATGGGAGCAGATGGGCGAGGTTCTCGTGGTCAACAAGGGAATGGTGACTCCGCTACTTAGCCATCTGGGCTGGATCTCACGCTTCTTTCTTTATGTTTTCTTTAGGGCTATGGCCCATGTATTCGTGGTGGTTGGATTGTAAACTTTTAGTTAAACAACTATCCTACCTTTATCGGCCTCGTGGTGTGCCTAGTTTTATAGGGGTGATGTTAAGAACCCCAAGACTGCGTTATTATGCTATCTTATGTGTGGCGTTTCCTTTAATTGCGTTTATAAATTAAATGGGACGTTACATATTCATCTCATTTTCTTTTTCTCAAATTTGACTATCGTCAATTTAATCATATATCCCCAATTAGTTTATCCTTATATTTTACATTGTCTGTTAACAAACATTGAAGTTTTCAAACTTGTAAGAAATACAAGTTGAAGTAAAATAACTTGTGATAGAAATCAAAGTAATGATATCATGATAGGATAACAATAACCTACAAATTTTTTTGGCAAAGTCCTATATGTCCTCCTAGAAAATTTTTCATATGATGCAAAAATTTCCAAAAAAACATGTTGATATTTAAGAACACTTTTAAATATATAGTGAGTTGAGTTTTATATTGTAGGGACATAAGTACACAATCCATTTTATTCATCAATGTCTCCATTATGCTATCTAAACCTCTCACATATTTAATGTTATTTCTAATTTGATCCAAAGCATCATTAATCATCTTTAATTCTTTTTGAACAATTAAATCTAGATGTCCTTTGGCAAGAATCAATATGAAAGAATTTTCCATTGTATGCCAAACCATTTTGTAAGAGAAGTTGGTTTCTTAGACATAGTCCATAAAACCCATGAAAGAAGTTGAAAAACATAGTCCGTAAAACCCATGAAAGTCCTGTCCAAAGTGATAGAAAAACTTTTTTCTAATATCTTGTAAAAGATTGATAATTTTCTTAGACAACTCAAAACTTGTATGACATGGAGATGTATGACAAAAGTCGAAAAGCTTGCCATTTAACTTTTTAATAAAATTAGTTGTACTTATCAGTTATAACTTTTGGTCAAATGATAGACATTTAATTTAATGATTTGTATCAAATTAAATATTATGAGTTTAATTCCAAATAAGACAATAATTGAGGAAAATATTATTATAGGTTATATTAATATCATGTGTTAATTGAGCCAATTCACCAAGGTTTTAATCCAACACTTACTTTTTTTATCAAGAATATTTCACTCAAAATGCTTTTGAAATATTATGCTACCACGGATATAAGAACAAGTAGGTTATACTTCCTAGTAAACACTCCATCAACACCATTACATCTTAATTAGATGCAAATGTTAAAAAAGCTCGTGTTAAGCAAGAAATACTTGCTTGTTAGAAGGTCGATAATATTATAATTTTCTTGAAATATTTTTTAGCCTCATCTAATGAATAAATCCTTTTGACAACAAAATATATATTTCTAACCCAAATATACCAAAATCTTAAATCAAGAAAAAAAAAACATAAGAAGCAAACATGAAAACTAAACCCAAATATTAGAAATACGTTAGTTTTCTGTTCTAATACCATGTGTGAATGATAAAAAAGACAAGGTAAATAGAATATTAAATTATACTTGTGAACGGGTGATAGGGTGATTTTATCCATTGACATATACCAACAATTATACTTGTCTAATTGTCTTCTAAAAACAATTGGTGTAATAGACTTGATTCACCTTATGAGTAGAACACGTAATTTTTTTGAAATTAATTATCTCATATAATTAATTGAGTAGATTTCGTGATGTTCCGTTGATTTAAAAAGAAATTATGGAATTGTTGTTGTTAGGGTATACATCCTGATTTTTTTATCCCAATAGCATGATTTTGATTTTTAATTTATCAAGCAGCACACTGTTCCCATTATTTACCTCAATAACATGGTTTTGTTGATAGGTGAGAATTCAGTCCCCTAGAACACGAATTCTACCTTACAAAATGTATTTTTTTTTAATCCCAGTCAAAATTCGGGTCCCGTCTGATATGGTTTTTTTTTTTTAAATGAATAAGAATTAAGATTTTTTATTTTTTTAATAAAATATTTTTAAGAGTTAATTTTTCTTTTGTGAAAAATGTTATTAAAATTATTTTTAAAAAAATAGATTTAATAGTGTGTTTTTAGTTATTTTAGGTATTATTTGAAACAATGAAAAAATTAAAAAAAAAAATTGTCTTTTTGAATTTGTTGATTTTAAAATACATTTTGTATTGTGTAGTAAGTTATTTTATGTGAATTTAAAAATATAAAAGTCAATTTAATTTAATTTTTTTTACTTTGTTGATTAATTTTCTTTTTATAATAGTGATTTTGGAAAAAAAATTAATTAATATAATTAATATATAATGTTTAATAGAGGTAACTAAAGTAAAAATAATTAATATATAATGTTTAATGTGGTGTTGTATTATTTATTTTTTAATGTTTATTAAATATTTTAAATTAAAAAATTTGTTTGAAGTACGAATTATTTTTTATTTATATATTTATATTTTGATTTGTTTATAAGAATTTTATTGATAAAATATTTATTTTTACACAAAAATAAATAATATAAAATTTATTGGTAGAATTTATAGTAGGTATTAAGTTTAAGAAAAATTATATATTAACATATATTGATTGAGAACTTCATTCACAACTTGACGTGACATTGTCACTTTCTATTTTTTTTAATTTTTTTCAATTTTCATGTTGATTTTCTTTGGAAGGACGCGAAAAGAGAAAAAACAAAAGGTGCAAATGCAATTTGGAAGAGAAAAAGCAGAAAGTATGAAAGGATGTGTGAAACCATTGTGCAGTATTTTTGCTTACCCATGGCTACATAAGTGCTAACTTATGATATACATTTTGAACATGTGTGAAAGGATGTACAAAACTTATTTTAATTTTCACTCTCTTCATTACCAGTAGGGAGTATATGTTGGTGAGTCAAGAAATAAAATTTTTGTAATTTAATTAACAACATATGAATTCATTCCCTATGTGCCAACCCGTGACTTAATAAATGCTAACCCAGGTGCAATGTTTTGCACATGAATTTTTTCTTTCTTCAATAACTTCAATAGTGGCACTTTCATGCCTTGAGTTCATATGAGAAAGTTAAATCTTCATACTCATACTCCTTCAAGTGAGTTTAGTTTGCCCTTATTTGTTGTTTGGAAAAGGAAAATAAAGGTGTATATATTTCTTCTTCACTACTAGTGTGCAGTATTTTTGGTTACCCATGGCTACATAAGTGTTAACCCGTGGTTCCCCATTGCATTTGCTATAATAGAGGGTGAAACCGCCGAAGCTTGGTTTTTTTTCCTTAAAAACCTAAGGACACACGTTACGCCTCAACAAAATTTATTATCTTTTCTTATTATCTTTTAATATTTTCAAATTACACATAAAATAACTTACAACACAATACAAAATCTATTTTAAAATCAACAAATTTCAAAAAGACAAAAAATAAATTATTTATTTTTCATTTTTTCAAATAATACCTAAAATAACTAAAAACACACTATTAAGTATATATATTTTTTAAATAATTTTAACCTCTAATTCAACATTTTTCACAAAATAAATAAATTAACTCTTAAATATATTTTATTAAAAAAATAAAAAATCTTAATTTTATTTCTTTTAAAAAAACAAAAAAAAAATAAAAAACCCAGTTCAGAATTCGGGTTCCTGGAGACCAAATTCTGATTGGGATTCAAAAAAAAAAATACATTTTGTAGGATAGAATTCGTGTCCTAGGAGACCGAATTCTCACCTACCAACAAAACCATGCTATTGGAATAAATAATGGGAACAATATGCTGTTTGGTAGATTAATAAACAAAACCGTGCTATTGGGATAAAAAATAAATCTGTACATCCTCAAGTTTCAATCTATTAGGTTAGGTTTAGTTAGAGACTTATATCCATATTTAAAATACTTTCAATAGAAGATACATTTTAATATATTTCAATGTTCCAACCATATTTTAGGATTTTACTTTAATAAAAATATTTTAAAATTAATAATTGGTTTAGTTCTTGTAATTAAAAAAAATTATATTTTAGTCCCTATATTTAAAAGCTTCATAGTTTAGTTCATATACATAATCCATAATATATATATATATATATATATATATATATATATATATATATAATATAATATATAAAGAATTTAAAATAAATATGACGAATTATTAACAGGCAGATTTAGCACATGTACAATTAATGATATTTAATTCCACTAAATGTTGAAATTTAGAATAATTAATTTCATTAACTAAAATAATAATTATATAATAGATTTTTTAAAAATAAAAATACATTTCTTGTCTTCTTTAATTGTTTTTCTTTTAAAAAAAATTTATAGATGTTTAAACTTAATTACTTAATTAATAGTTCCAGTAAGGAACCATGTTTAAAGTATTAACGATCCTTAATTTTACTGTATTTGTGTTAAAATTTGGAATAATTAACTCTGGTAATTAAAATAATGAAAATTCATATAACAAATTTTTTAGGGACAAAAATATCTTTTTGTCTTCTTTAATTGTCTTTTTTACATGTTTAACAATTGATTACTTAATAATTGATATAATTGTTGTTTACTTTTATTAATTTTCCTTTGTTGTTTTCTCTATTAATTTAATTTTTTTTATATTTAATTATAGTTTATTTTTTAGCAACAATAAAATGAAAGACAAAAAATTAAAAAAAAAGAAAAATAGTACAATAACGTCAAACAAATTATCAATTATAGTTATATAATATTTATGAACATTTTTTATTTTCTAAATAAAATAAAACAATAACATTAATAATGATCTAGGTCAAAATTTATTTACTATCATAATTAATTATAATATTTTATAAAATTTAATGTTTATTAATTATTTTTAAAAGGAGAACCCTATACATAGAATAAATAAAATAAACGATGAAGTTTTTGAAATTATATGTATCAATATAAAATAAACGGTAAAGTCATACTAATAAATACATAATTTTAAATGTAATAATTTATTACATAAATAAATATAAATTATAATTAATATATATATATATATATATTTGAAAATAAAAAAATTATTCTTATTTATAACTATTAAAAGAAAATATTATTTTCTATTATCATTCTGTAACGGTCATTTTTAGTATATATAAATTCTTCTCATCGACTTTAATTTTATTCATATATCACCATTTTACTTATATTTTTACTTTTAAATCTCCTAATTGTTTTCCTTTAATGTAATTAACTACTTATAATAAAAAAAGATTACAATAAAATTATAAAAAAAAATTATTTTCTCATTTTTTTTATAAATATAATTTTTTAATTTAATAATTGTGATAGAAATTCATCTTTAATTTTTTTATTATCATAAAAAATAGATATCCATAAACACGTGTATGTACTTGTTATGTTATAAAATGGGTTTATCTATAAATTTACAATAACACCAAAATATAATTATTTTACCTAATCTGTCTCTTTCAGTGGAAATTTCAGAGTGATTATTGAACCAAACCCATCTTAATAATCTTTTTATTTATATTTTGTTAATAACTGCGGACAGACATACAGCGCAGAAGCAGAGCAGGGAAGAGTTTCCATTCATATTTGCTTCTTTACTATTAAATTCAAGGTCAATCAAAATTGAAAAACTTTGAGAGAGAGAGAGAAACAAGACAACCTTAGCTGAGTTTGAGATTATTTATATAAACAAATTAACATGTTTGAGAGAGAGCATTAGGGTGCTTGCTGGAGATGGATGTGAAGAAAATTGTGGTTGTTGTAGAAGACGTGGATGCAGCAAGAACTGCTCTGCAATGGGCTCTCACAAACATAATTCGCTATGGTGACACAATCACTCTTCTCCATGTCTACCACTCCACAAGATCAAGAAGCAGAACCAAAGCTCGTGTTCTTCGCCTCAATGGCTTCAAATTGGCACTTTCCTTTCAAGACATGTGCAACAACTACCCCAATGTAAGGACCTGTTTTTCTTTTGTTCTGTTCTCTTTCGGTTTGTGATTTAATTTCATCTGTTCAAATTAACGGATATGTGTCATAATAATAGGATTGTGTTACAGACAAAGGTTGAAATTATTGTCACGGAAGGGGACCTGGAAGGAACCAAGATCGCTTCCACCGTGAGAGAGATTGGAGCTTCCATGCTCGTGGTTGGACTCCATGATTGTAGTTTTCTATACAAGTAAGTCCAAAAATTTTACGACATTCCCAAGTTTCTGAGTTCAATTTCATCTGTTAAATTCATATGGAAATTATCAATGTAGCTCAAAGCTGGATTTTTTAGTTCAATTTCATTAGTTAAATGCATATTGGAATCATCAATTTAGCTTAAAGATGGATGCTGATGATGAGTCTCCTAGTCTCCTATATGGGTCCTCCCTGTCCCTAAAACTTATGGCTATTTTTTATCAATGAAAATCTGAAATTTAAGGCTCTTTGGGAAATGCATTTGGTGAAACAGCAAATTTAGGTTGTGAATAGGGGTCAACTTCAACTAGATAGGTTCTGGGGTTTAACATTAACTATCCTTTTTCTGCATCCTTTTTCTGCAAGATCTTGGCCTTCATATGACACCATCAACATGGATTGGTGGGACCTGGTTTATTAATTCTCCAATTTGTGTTGTGTGTTGCTTCTTTCTGGTGCCTGAGAAAATTTATGGTGGTGAGCTTAAAAAATGGGTCACCAGAACTTCTTGGCAAATGCACCAACACCTAATCAGATATTCATTATATTCTCCTAAGCACATACCAGATGCACTCTTTCTGTTTGTTTGTTTGCTTCTTTAATCTGTTTGGTTTCTTTCTCCTTGTGAAACACTGTGTCTTATCAGATGAGGAGCACTGAAAACAGTGTTTTTATTCATTTGTATCAGATTGACAATGGCCCATTCCCACAATAGCATAGCCACCATTTTCAACTGCAGAGTACTTGCCATCAAGCAGCCTTGTGTGTCACCACTGAGGCCCATGATTTCTGCAGTATCAGTGCTTGACAGTTCAACCAACTTGGATGTTTCACTAATTCATCTTTCTAGATTACAGTAAGTTTTTGTGACAGAACATAGTACCATCAATAATTTCACAACATACTAAATTAATTTTTCATGGATGTAAAGTGAGACATTAATTAAGGTTGTTTAAGAAGCTTTTAGTGACATGGTTTGAGAATGGCATTGCAGAGTCCATGGTACCCCTCCACCAAAAATTCCATACAGAATCTGTCCTAACCCATCAGCAATTATTTGGAGATCAAGAAAGTCTAGAAGATGGTGAAGGAAGGACACAATTTCGTACACATAATCTATTCTTAAAGTAGTTCCCAAAAGCAATTTGGGTTTCTTTTTTCTTCTACTTTCTGATTTCCCATAACTTATGTTCACCTGCTACACATATACACACAAAATGCTGCAATTGACACAGTATAGTTTGGTTGTTTATGCCTATAATTTTATGACTGTATAAAAGAACTTTTTTTTTTCTTTTTTATATAAACATTACCTTTCTACAGATTCCAGAGTGGATTAGAGTTTTACGTATATGTTTATATTTGGAATCTTTGCACCTGCTATAGACTGTGCCTCACTCACAGTTTAGTTTTTATCACTTGTTCATGCTGCAACAAATTCAAATGTCCATATTCATTTCCTTGAAATATATATCTCTTTTCAATTTATTAAGTTTAGGAATGTATTACTAACACAAATTTTTCCTTTTTAATCTAAGTTTTTTGGGGTATATTAGATTAAAATTTTAAAAGACTATGTTAGCTTAAAAACATGTCTTTTTTAAATTTTAGAGAATTATGAATGCAATAACTTGTACAACTTTTCTTTAAAATAGATTATAAATTGTAAGTTTAAACTTACTGAATTTATAAAGAGAATTTTTAAGATTTGATTTGAAAGAACTTTATACTTAAAAGGATTCCATCAACTTTTAGCAAGTATTTAAAATTAGAATATTTAATTAATGAAGAAATGACAAAATATAATAAGATTTGTTTAAAGAAATTTGTTTTCCAAATTTTAATACCAAATTCTACTTCTCTTTTTTTCTTGCTATTTCCGTGAAACCCCGTTTGAATTACCGATCAAGCTATTTTACAATAATAGTTATCATAATGATCAAGAAAATAACATTATTCAAAATATTTATCGTACTAATTAAATAATACGTTTGTAAATGCTATTCTCTTAATATAGATTTGTTTTATTCCTTTAATTTCTTCTTAACAAGGAATTATAAAGACATGAAAAGTAGTGATATATATACCAATGCTTTTCGTTAAAAACAAAATACAATAATGCAATTATTTCTATAATTTGATCCATTCAAAATTCCCTCCTTTAAATAATAAGATATTAATATGTGTTTTTGATCAAACATAGAAAAAAAAAATCAAAAGTCTTTACACCTTTTTTGACAATTTTTTTATGTACAAAATATATCCACCTAAACAATTTCATTAAAGGTTCGAAAAAAGAAGGCACAAATGTCTTCTAGCTATTGTAAAAATGTACATAAGAATTGAAGAAAAATTGATCAAATATTATAATGATATTGAAATAACATGTAAACTCATTAAATAAAACTTTTAAAACTATTTTTGTAAACTGTTCAAAAACATTTTTAGACAAGAAGTAATAAAAACATACTTTCTTATTAATTCATTTAATTTGAGCTCTACTTAGTTGTTATTTAAGAAAAATCTTAAAAGTTGAAATATCTCTTTATTAATTCTAAAGAAGTAATATTAATTATTAAACTATTATGTTTGACTTCTTTATAACTTTAAAATTTGTGTTATTTCCTTAAGTGTGCAATTTACCACTTTATGGAAATTTGAATTTTATTTATATAAACATACTATTTTAAATATGAAAAGTTTACCAAACACTGAATGAAATATAATTATATCTAATAGTAAAAAACATAAAATTTCACTTCACAAAAGTAATTATTAATTAATATTAATATTAATATGTAAATGAAATAATTTGCAGAAATTTTATGAATAGCTAATTTAGAGGTTTTGGATCAATATTAATATGATGTGACAATTAAAAAATTGACATCACATTGGGCCAAGCCCAATGACCAAATTTATGCCAGCAACATCATATGCAAAAAACAAATTTGTTTTCCTTTGATTAGTATTCATTGATTAGATTATTTTAATGTATGGATAAACATTGATTCTTTATTTGTTAACCTCTTTTCTCTCTTGTTTACTACACTGCAAGGGAAATTAAGGGATTTTTTTTTTCATTTTTGTAAAATTCTTTGTCCTTTAGTGACTTTTTTTTTCCCACATATCTCATGTCTGAAAGAAGAATAAGGAATAAATTCTCTTGTTCCACTTTTTTTCTTTTTTCTTAGAAATTTGTTGTTTCCCAAATTAGTTTGCTTTGATTCCTCTGTCCAAATTAGGTGTTCTATGATTTTTCTTCTTACACTCTCTTCGATTATTAATATGTTACATTCCTACTATCTAATTTATATTGTAATAACACAATGACTTGAGTCTTTCTTTTCTATAGTGCTAATTTTTTCATAGAGGTAAGAGAAATCAATCTCAATTTCTATACCTTTTTTCTTTCCTTCACACAAACTTCTATGTTTTTCCTTATTATATATGCATATGTGAATAATACACAAATTTTAGATCCAAAAGTGAATTCCTTGATTATAAAAACCTTAGGTTAGGTATAAAAATCACATCATTTAAAGTTTTGTAGAAAAAATTATAAACAAAAACAAATTTATTGTTTAAGTTGTAAAATGCATATTCAACTTATTTTTCCTAGTTGTTATTATGTTTAAAATTTTATGTATTTTATTATTTTTGGACAATAACTATAACTTCTATTTCAAAGAAGACAAGACAATTCATGAAGAATATAAATACGTATATGTAAGTGCAAAACTTTATAATAAATGATTTGGATTTTAATATTATAGTACAATGTTGATAAAATCTTATTATGAGTTGAATTAAATCTATAAATGTATGATCTCCGACACATTGTTAAAATAAAATTGTATGAATGATGTGGTGCGGCGAACGGAGAAGAAAGCAAATATGCGTGAGACACGATGATACACAATGAAGAAAAATGGAGAAGATGAATAGTGGAAGTGGATGCACAGTAAGGCGCGAGAAAAAAGAAAGGGTTTTACGAGTTTGTGCAGAAAATATTACATCGGTTATAATGCTAACCGATCTAATATTTAAAAGCGTCAATTTTTTTAATTTAGAAAAAGAACGTTAGATCGGTTCCTTGTTAAACCGATCTAATGTATACATGTTAGATCGGTTCCCACACAACCGATCTAATGTAAGTAAAGTTATTTTCAAAATTGTCACCGCGTGAATCGTTAGATCGGTTCCTGCACAATCAATCTAATATGTTTGATCTAATATTTCATTTTTGCACTAGTGACACTATGTTTTGGGTTGTTTTTAGTTTTTAAATTTATGGAAAGTCTGAAATACATTTGTTATGTTGCAAAATTTTTATTAGGAGCATTTTGAACTTATATGGATGAATTAAAGTTAAAAAAATTGTATGGTAAATGAATATGAGAGGTTGATTGTGAGATGATATATGATAGTGAAATTTAAATTAAATCACAGTGAAGATAATTAGTGTACAAAACTGAGAAAGTGGTATTATATGAATTTTGTAGTATGTATATATAACATATAGATAGTTACGTAAACCTAAAATAATAAATGACAGTGACATTGTTATTCTAGATCTAAGTATACATTTAGCTAGCTGTAAGGGTGTAAGGGTTGAACGTTTATTCCAACAATTTCTAAATCCTTAAAGTCTATTGTCCTATTGTTTGTTTGGAGTGTTTGATCCTCAATTGATCGGTGTGTGTACATGTTAAAGATGATTTAATGTTAAAGTGAGCACATGATCAATTGTTTAAAGCAATAAATGTTGTAATTAATACGAGACAAAGTTTTAACAAAGATACTCTAATTAGTGACCTATTTATTTTAATTAAGTCACTAACTAACTCTCAACTGTGTTGCTTAGTTGATTGTCCGACATGACACATAACTTCTATAAAGGAACAAAAACGAATCCTGTGAACAATCTAACTAACGACAACTGGGAGGGGTTCACATGACGCGCGATTCATCACTTAACCTGACATGTCACCTAATTTGTATAAAAATCAAGGTGGAATCCTACAGACAATCCAACTGACAACAATTAAGATGGAATACACTACACACAAATAGACACACTTATTTTAGAAAATGGTATAAAGAAGATTAACACTTAAATTAGTAGTATTACACAACTCTCATTTGATCGTCGACCTGTATGACCAACCAACCATAGAGTACACTAGATCAAATTAATTACATACTCCACACTTTATTCTCAAATTAATTACACTTTTTAGTAAAGGGGTTAAATTCTAAGACATTTTTACTTTTTCAATAGTCAAACCGACAATATTATATATATATATATATATATATATATATATATATATATATATATATATATATATATATATAACTCTGACTAATGAGATATAACAAATGAGGAATGTGAGTTCAAGAACGAAAAATATGAGAGTTAAAAGTTTGATATCGATAAATATTATAGATATTTCATCTCGATGGTGATGGTAAGTTTATGATGAAATTATATGTTCAATTAAATTAAATGATTTGATGATAAAGGCGAAATAATATCATTTATTACATAATTAATTTTATTCTTTTAGCATATATTAGTTTTTATTTCATAATTATTTTTTATTCTTTTAGAATATCAACTGATCTCATCTTTGAGTTCATTTTTACTTCATTTTCTTACTGTGTATCATAATGACTACCTTTCCTTTTGACTTTATTAAGACTTAACTTTGTCTTGAATATTTTTTAAACTTTACTTTTACTATTTTTAGTATTTCTGATTTTAAGTATAAGGTTTTACTATTTATACACATATCGAATAAAAAAACAATAAATATAGCAATAACTAGAGATTAAAACTATTTTTTTTAAAACAAGAACAAAATATATATTTCATCATCGTTAAAAATAATTTAAGAAAGTACCAATTTAAGATAAATTTGACGTGGTATATAATTTTAAAAAAATTGTACGTAAACTAATTTTAATTTTTTTTTTATCTTATTTTGCATTCGTACATGTCTATAGAAATTTATCCAAACCATTGGCGTTGCTAGAACCTGTTTATCCATTCAATCTATGGATAATACACATCGTCGGTTTCCTTTTTTGCACCCCACAATTTTTAACTGCATCTCCATAATTTCCAAAATGATAATTTTTTTTTTAAATTAACTTTCAGATTACCTATTTTATAAATATTTCAAAGCAAGTTTTCTTGAATTTTCAGAGTATAATTTTTAAAAAAGAATTTTCAGAAAAAAAATTCAAAATAAATTTTGAACAAACTTTACAAAGCACATTAAATACGTTTTAAAAACAGGTTTTCTAGAACATAATTTTTATAAAAATATTTAAAATATATATATATATATATATATATATATATATATATATATATATATATATATATATATATATATATATATATATATATATATATATATATATATATATATATAGAATACATTTTAAAACGAGTATTGAAAAACTAGTTTCTAAAACAGAAGATAGTTTGTCTCTTTCTAATAATACGGGGGTGCACTTAGTAATAATAGGTACCGAGAAAAATCCTATCTTGTTATCAAAGAGATATTTTTAAACAAAAAATCAAGGTCTCGGCACTTTTTCCCAACACACGTGGCACCAAATCATGCAAAGGAATACACTGATAACTATGAATCACCTTCACTCTCTCACTGAGTGGCATAAAGTTTGTGCATTGTGCTTTGATGCACGTGCGTGCTCCAAAAATGTGTGTACAATAAATACAAAACTTAGTTTCATTTTCTTCCAATTGCATTCAATTCCATTGTGTTGAGGAAAGCCAGCCACTGCTTAGTGATGAGCTTCACTGATATAGATATTTTAACTTGGATTTGTTCAATGAAGTTGATAAGAATGTTCTGATTTTTAAAGGATTTCACTGGGTTCACTTCAGTGGCATGCACCAAAGGCCAAATTGTTCTTACTTTTTGTGGATAACCACATGATTATCAGAGTGAGCTTCATGATCGTAGCTTCAGTTGCTGCAATGACGATTTCGCGCTCAAAAACCAGTTTTTCTACAAGGAAAAAGGGTACGTTAAAATGTTCAGGTGCCAACATCTTTAATCCATTAATAAAAAGGCCATTTTTTTTTTCTTTTGAAAAACAAGTTTGGTAATTTATGGAAGTGGTGTTAGTTCATTTATTTCTGTGTCTTCGTTATGTTGATTTGTTCTACTCTTTTGCATGATGCTTAGAGCAAGAGTTTGAAGAGTGGGAAAATAGCACTGTTAAGGTTAATAATAAAGTGATACAGGTAGTGAAGTACCCTCCATGTGTTTGCTCAAAAAAATCATTAGGAATGTTGAAAGAAACTCACTATAGAGTTTGCTTTTTCTGCAGAATGAAGAGAAGGAGATTAACTTTGAAATGCAAAAAAATCTGCTAACAGGAGAATTTAAGGACTTGGAGCTGCTAATAGGTGGTGAGAAAATGCACAATCTTACAGTGAAGGAGATAGTGCAGAATTTGGTACCAAATTACAAGCGGAGAGAAGCAAAGCTTGAAAGGAAGCTTCTTGAACTGAATGGTCTAAGGGAAGAGCAATCTGCCATTGCTCAAATGCAAAAACAGTTAGAGGAAAAGACAGAAAAAGTGTACTTTCTAGAAAAAACCATTGCTTCCTTTCAGTTAGATACTGAAATTATGCGAGAAAAAATAAGAGATGATCGAATGTCAAAAAAGCAGCTAGTTATTGCAAAGAAAATGATAAATGAGATGCAAAGGAAAAAGGGTGATGCAGGTCCTGTGAAGGAACAGATATTGGTGCTCCAACAGCAAGTGACAGAACTTCAGAAGTTTCAAAGTTCAGGGGGGAATTCTTCAACAAAGAAGAAACTCAAAGATGTTCAAGACATTGAGGTGGAAGTTTTGGAACTTAAGAGGAGAAACAAAGAGCTTGAATTGGAAAAAAGGGAGTCAAAAGTTAAGTTGGTTACTGCGCAAGCAAGAATCAGAACAGAGGTGAGAGTAACACTCAACCATAGAAAACCAAAACCTTTTGAAACCTTTCTCACATTCTCTACCTAGAAATATATTTTTTCCCCTTTTTCACTGGCTTTAAGCATTACGAATTTAGCACTGTGTTATTACATGTGCAGGAGGAAACAAGGTCAAGAATAGAAGAGGAAATTGCTGGTTTACAAGATGTGCATGAAGAACTTTCAGAGCTTGTTGAAACATTGCAGAGAAACAGATTTGACATGGTCGAGGAAGTTGTGTACCAAAGGTGGCTTAACACATTGTTGAGGTATGAAATTCAGGATAATCAAAGAAAAAGTAGAAAGGCCTCGAGAAGAGATTGCAGCAAGAATTCAAGCAAAGAACTGTGTGAGAAAAAGCATTCATCAACATCTGATATAAGCGACCTTGAGCTTGAAAGCGTCTCCTCCAATGCCACATTAGATGAGAGTGATGAAATTGAAACTACCACCTTTGCAAGCTCTTCTAGCAGCAGCCAAAGTAGTAACAGTAGCATGAAGATGAAGGGATGGAGAAAAACCATACTGCATTCTAATACTGCATCCAAATTATTGGAGAACCCAATACAAGCAAAGAAGAAAAGAGTCTCTTTCAGTGATTCAGTTAAACTATGTACTCATTCAGACATTGCAGAGGTTGTTGAGAGTGCAGAAGATGAGAAAGAAAAGATCGTGGAGCTCGCTTCTAATGTGGTGAACTCCACCAACATTGATTCCATTGAAGAGAATGAAGGTGCCAGGAATATAGTTGTTCATTCTGATGAACTGTATTCAAGAAATGAACCCATTTCTAGCATTGATTTCAGGGGCAAAATCATAGTGGTGTATCTGGTGACATTTTTATTCTTTACTCTGATTTTGCTAGCGTGTGTCTGGATCAGATAATGGTATCCTTAATTGTATGAAACAGAATTGAATTTGTGGATGGAACCCCATGGTAAAACGTATTTTCTCAGTATTGTTACTCATAATTTGGAAGTTTTTTCATCATATTAGTGTAATTTTTTCGCAACATTTTACTGAAATATATAAATTTTACAAATTTTATGTATATTGACCGGTCGTGTTAGTATCATACTCTTTCATTGTAAAGAAATAATTGTGTATGCATGAGACGATTTTAAAGGGAAGTCGTATTGATCTTATACAATTATTGTGTGAGAAATATCATATAGTTCAAACTATACTTTGGTTACACTTAATCTAGTTCTATTGTTTCTTCTTTAATTTGAATTGAAGTTATGCAGACACAATTTAAGGATAATGTGATTTGAACTAAAGTTATGCAAAGATGACACAATTTTAACATGTGGGTTGAAGTGTTATCATTTCTACCACTTTAATAACAATTAAGAAAACAATAACATAACAAGTTTAAGTGTAATTAAAGTCCGGTTTAACTCATTTGACTTCTTCTCTTACAAAAAAAAGTTTTATAGGATCAACACCACTTTATTTTGACAAGTTTGAAGTCATGCGTATTTAATATAACTTTTTCACAGTAAAGTTGCATCATGCAATCTACTTATATATTTAAAATTTTTAAAACTTATTTTGATAATTTTATGAAAAAATGACACCAGTGAAAAAATATAATATGGAAACTTAATACAATTTTTGGATTGATGGTCTATGATACTCCGACACGCCTCATAAATAGCGTGTACCGTATTTGATATGTATCGAATACCGACACTTATACGATACTTGTAAAACACACTATATCTAATTTGAAATATATTTTTTTATCTTTGACATGATTTTGACAATTAAAATAAGGAACAAATCTTATATTATTACTACTTTTTCGCATATTAGATATTAGATAGATAAATTAGATTCATTTTTGTGTTAGTTGACAATTTCAAATTTAACATGTATATACACATGTCTCGTGTCCTATATTTTTTTTAATTTAACCATATTTTCATGTCCGTGTTCGTGTCATATCCATACCCGTTTTCGTATCTGGGTAACATAGTTGATGGTAGATAAAATAGTAAAGGCTATATTTCATTATTTCTTCCTCCTTAGCTTCGTCATAACAAAATATAAAATTTGAAAGATTCTCCAAAATACTAAACCCGGATTTTGAAAATTAAATTAGCAAAAATATATAGTAGTAAAAGTTTATCTTGAAATTTGTGGGTTTAAAAAAAAATCTGGAAATTTATGAGTTGATGGTTGAAATCTTTGCAATGGTTTTAAATTGTAATTAAGTTAGGATCACTATGATGTTTAGAAAATATGATATAAATACAATTTATGTGACTGCAATTATGATGATGCTTACTGTGACCGACCTTGAATGGCACTAGGGTAGTTTTTTCTAATTTAGCATGTCACCAACTATTATATAGGAACACAATTTTCGTTTTACTTCCTAACTCTCCATATTAGTGGACAACATTGATGATGGTGGAATTCTTAATATTCCCACATGAAATTGGAATCAACGTAATTTCTCACTTCAAATTTGTCACAAATTTAGAGACCTAAAAACCAACTTTTGCTGAATAAAAAAAAAATAATTTGTCAAATCAATACCAAAACTAAAAGAATAACAAATCATGAAATCTTCAACCAAATTTTATGCGTGTTTTGATTAGTCTTTCGAAACACTTCTAAAAAAATTATAATTTTAAGTTATATAAAATTTAAGTTTTTTAAACTTACGTAAGATATTTTAAAAGATTTTCTCTAATTATAATCCGTATTATTTAGTTAGGCTAATTTGTTTACCTAATCCTTTATATAGAATTTCTTTTAAAGCTACGTTTGGTTACAATCGCCCTAACGGAGAAGCTGGGTCTGTGACGAACAATGCCCCGCAAAATCTTCTACTCGAAAAGAAAAAGAAAATAAACGTTTAAATGGATAAAAATGTAATATAATAAATAAATAATTATCAAAATTGTATGAAAAAAAATATGTATAAACTAAGGAAGTTGGTGAGCAACACGGTTACACTCTTTTTTATTACTTATTTTTGTTTTTGCGTAATGAAAATATCAATTACTTCGTCATTCGTCACGATATTCAACTCATAATGAAATTATGCATTTCTAATTAATTATAATTCATTTTTGACATTTATTTCCTAAAACTTTACCTATATAACCTATATTTCGTGCTTATTGTCCACTTGTTACTTCTTTGAAAAGACATATTTTTCAAAAGAGTTCATCTTCTCACCTTTGTCATCATTAGCTTCAATTCTGCAACTCCCCCTTTCAATTTTCCAAACTTCAGTCCCACTTTTTTTTTTTTTTTTTATCTTAATCATCGCATATTTTTAGGTTTAAATGATTGGAATAACTTCCATTAATTGAGTTTGTATGCATTATATTATCACATAGACGCCTAGACGAAAGTCTACATAATTTTCAACAAATTATTCTAAGTTTTTTATGATAATAAATAATACTAAATTTATACCAAGTTTTGTTCAATGTGAATTCATTTAAATTATTTTAAAGCTAAATAAACATAATTTGTTGTTCTTTGACATCTGGTAAAGAATAATAAAATGATTAGAAGACAATATGATATATACAAGAAACATAAGAAATCTCGTGAAATATTATTAAATGATCGAAATTTGGACATGCTACAAAGAAGTATAAGATGACTTATTTAGAAGAAACATAAACATGAGATATTCAATGATTAAGATCTCAACTTACCACTACAATTATACATTTGATGCTCAAGAATATCATTAAAAAGTTTGAAATAACGCATTCACAAACTTCAAACAAAATCCTAATACACAAACCTAATATTTAAATAATTTATACTTATTTTAGTGCAATTATAGTTGCTCAATATAGGTGTTCAAAATAATGCATATTCTTTACTCAATCAAAAAAGTGCTTTATAATGTAGTGTCGGCCAAAAGTAAAAAAAAAATTAAATATATATTTAATCTTTAGATGTGAAATTAAAATTTGTCAATATTTTAAATTTTAATATATTTTAGTTTCCGAACTTTAAAATGAATAGATAGGGTTTTTTTGTTAAATGACATTAACTTTTTTTAAGCAATATTATTAGTTAACATTTGAGTTGTTTATATCACTTGACACGTTTTAGTTCAAATATTAACCTGAAAAATCATTTAACAAGTAAAATAGAAGTTAGTGGCATCAGGTTAAGAAAAAACTACATCCATTTATTTAGGACATGAACGAATTTCAATTTTTATGAGTGTCTCACTATAAAATTAAAATGAAATGAGAGAGGATGCGGGCTGACACATGATGTCCCTATTTTCTTTAACCAAACAGATTGCAGGCTGACCTGACGTTGACCTACGAGGTAGCTCGACGAGTTAACAAGTTCAGCAAGCTGGGATGAATTGGGTTCACAGGTTGAAATCTCTAACCTGACTCGACTTTTTTGGGCAGGTTGGTGGGTTGGCCTGTTGGGTCCAACCTATTTTGCCATCCATATCATTTTTAAGTCCAAATTTAGGAATTAAAAACATATTTAATCAAAAAATAAAAGTTAAAATGTTCAAAAATGAAGAAAAATACACAGATATTGAGAATGGTGGATATTAGCCCCAACAATGTTTAATACACAAATATTTTCTAGAAAAATGTCACGTGACAATTATATTGTGCATTGAAACTATGACTAAGGATTTTAAAATCTCATTGGCTTCGGTGAGTGCCAATAAGAAATGAGAAACGAAAGTTGATTTGCGAGAGGATATGAGATTAGTCTCTCACTGAGAAATAAAAATGAATTTAGAGAGGTTGCAAGCTGACACATGATATTCCTATTCTTTATTTTATCCAAACAGGTTGCAGGCTAACTCGGCTTGACCTATAAACTGGCCTGACGGGTTAATGGTTCAGCAGGCCGGGATGAATTGGGTTCAGAGATTGAAATCTCTATCCTAATTCGACTTTTTTTGGGTTGACTGGTGGGTTAGTCTGTCGAACCTAACCCATTTTTCTATCTATATTAATTTTGAGTCTAAATTTAGAGATTAAAAATATATTTAACTAAAAAAATTAAAATTAAAATTAAAATAATAAAAAAAATACACAAACATTAAAAATAGTTGATATTAGCATCCAAAAGACATGTTTAATACAAAAGTATCTTGTAAAAAAGTGTCATGACAATTATATTGTGCATCGAAAATCTAACTAAAGATTTTAAAATATTGTTAACAATATTATCTGTATGTTATTATATATATATATATATATATATATATATATATATATGTTAATACATATATTCTTTACAAAAATAATGTATTTACAAATTATTTAAATAATGTACATTATAACATCTCATTTTTCATATATATATATATATGAAAAATATATAATCAAATATTTTGAATACTTACACAATTTAAAAATAATTGTAAATTTATATGATTATTTCTTTTAATTATTTGTTAATTCTTATATTATTAAAAATAAAATAGAAAAACAACTTATATATACTAAATAAAAATTCATATATATTGTTATACATTCTTATTTAATTTGATATAAAATTTGTGACAAAAGTTGTTTTACTCTTTGTTCTTATTAATCACCTTTTTATTTTAACGTATATTTTTGGTTATAAAACAAATATTGAATCTTTATACTGTGAAGAGAAGAGTGTCATTTGATATCTTATTCTACAAAATAATACAAATATTTGTATGTCATTTCCAAGGAGGTTTTAATTTGCGGTGCCTTATTTTACATTGTTTGTATACAATTCACTCATTTTTAGGTTTTCTAACGTAAGCACTTCAATAAAAATTCTCTTTCCAATGCACTACTATATTTTGGATTTTTAAATAGATCCCAAAAAAACAATCACAATTGACGTTTTTAATTAATATTTTATTTATTAAATTATAGTTATTTTACTTACAACACAAATAAAATTTAAAATTTAAAAAGTTTAAAAATTGTATTTATGCTATTATTTTGCGGAATAATTTTTAAATATACCTACATTTTTTTAACTGAAATAAAATTTATTTAAAATGATAAAAACAACTAAATTACGTAATTACAATAACAATTAAAATTATATAAATCAATATAAAATACATATTTAAAATAAAGATTAAAATTGGTTGATTTTATTTTATTGAATCAACACAAATCAAACAAATAATTTAGAATAAATATAAAATTGGTTTAAATTGGGATTTTTTGTGATTATGGATTAATACGGGTTGATAATTATCAGAACTAATAACCAAAGGAACCTTGAAGTAAACGGAATGAAAAAAAATAATTAGAAAAATTATGTGGATAAAGTTTGAAATAGATCGTATTTATATAAATATTGGCACAGAAAAGGATGTTAAAAAAATAGAATTTAATTATCTGTATAGCATTAAATTTTTATACATAACATTTATAAATTTTATTATATACTATTTTTCCTTTATAATTTTTATATATAACATTTATAATTTTTATACAACATTTATAAAATACTCAATCAATTGAATGAAAATCGAAAATAGCATTAGTATAACTCAATCAATTCAATGAAAATTGAATATAGTCTATATTGTCAAATAGTAATTTTTCCTTCTTTTTATCCTTGTTGATTGCATATTAGTGTATTGTATTTAAAAAAAAAGAAAATATTTATAAATTAATCTTTAAAAAAATTAATAGATCGTTCGGTAACCTAAAACCATTGTTTTATTGTTTGATATCAAACAATACATTTCAAAATAATAATAATAATAATAATAAAACGCAATTTAACCCTCCTTACCTGTATTTTTTTACTTGTATTTTGATTTATTTTTCACATAAAACACCAATTTTTAGTCAAGCAAATAACTATTCTTAAGTGCTTATAATAGATAATTAAGGAAAGTGTAATTGGTAGTAACTTGCATTTGTTAAATATCGGAAATGAGGTTAATTAAGATTATAGATTAAAAATGATTAAATAAGCTGTTAAAAGTAATCTTGCCTGATATTTCATATACTTTTATGTTTCTCCCAAAATTCAATATTTTTAATTAATTTTTATTAAATTTTCGTAATATACTAAATATGAAAAATCTTTATAATTTTTTTAATTGTCATTTTGTTTTGTTTCAGTCGGAGCGATATGTCTTTTTTTTTCATTTTAAAATTTGATTTAAAAAATAATTACAATAAAGAAAACAATAAAACATAAAGTCTTAAACTTTAATTATTTTTATAAAATAATGCTATTGTGTTTTTAATAAAACGTTAATACAAAAATCAAATTAATCATGTGGAAATAAACACATGTAATCGTGATGTAAACTAATCCATAGAAGGGTCTTTCTGACAAAATCAAAAGTTGAGAGTTTAATTACAAAATATAAAAGTTGTTAAAACTAACTAATGAAACAATGTTTTTTAAACAGGACTCAATTAAAACTATTTAAGTTTGCAATTAATTAAAACTTAATTAAACTTTTAATTTAATAGTTGACTAGAAGTGAGGATATGATATTATAATAAAAAAGGAGAGAGAAAAAAACGAGGTACACTGAAAGCGCGTTGAGTGGACGCAAAAGCATTAAGATTAGCACAACTACAATGAATTCAAAGTCGACTTCCAGTGGACACCACACACACCATGCATCACAAATTCACCCACCAATTCATACTTTCTGCAAATGCTATTTCAACCATAACCATTCCTTTTCCTTTCACATTATTATATTACATGTCATTCAATATAATACATTAATTAAACTTAAAATACTTACAAAAATAACATTAAATTTAATAAATAATAATTAATTTTTATTCAAACACTTCAAGCGTAATTAACATTTATCCTTTTTAACTATTACCATACTTTGCCAAAAGAGATAAACAAAAAGTATGTAATCTTACACATTTAAGTCAACTACAAAGAGAAAAACTAAAAAAAAAAAAACCTCAAACTTTTTCAATCTTTCCAAAATAATAATAATTTTTTTATAAATTAAAAATCTAAATTTTTATATCAAAAAAGATTAAACAAGCAACACTGCAACTAGTTGATGGACTTGTTTTGTTTCCTCAACCAAGTAATACTTTAGAAATGAGATAACTTTAAAGGGAAAATATTTTCGGCATTCAAAATACTTATTAATGATATTAATTATTTTTTTTCATAATAAACAGTTGATATTAATTATTTTCATAAGAAGTAACAAAGACTAACCAAGATCATTATCATTAATAACAAAGAAAAGAGTTGTGAAAATTTCATTCACCCACCTTTTTCATGGCAAAGAGAAGAAACTTAAATCTAAAACATAGTTTAAAAGAGACTAGATTATTTATCTAAACAATAAACATCCAAATCTCTAACTTTCAGATGTTCTATACAATTTTTCGATCCCACATCAAAAAGCAAACGGCGGCGACCGAACATGCACACGGCGGCGGAGAGAGAGTTCAGGGGTGGTGGTCGCGGTGTTCCCGGTGGCGGATGAAGTAATACCCGGGCACGGGACTTGAGCGTGGCGACCTTAAAGGCATCTCGTTCACCTGTTTCCCGTTACTATCGTAATAGATTACGCCCGAGAAATCCAACGGCTCGCACTTGTCCCCCATCAGAATCGTCTTCTGCCACACCCCGCCGTTCCCCCAATCCTTCTCGCCGCGCTTCTTCTTGCTCTTCTTCGGCAGAAACGGCAGCGTTTTGCCGCCTATGTTGCTCAGAAGCTTCTTCGGTGATCGCAGTTCGATCCTCCACTCATCCTTCGGCGGCGCCGCCGCCTTCAGCTTCCGCGGCAGCCGGCTTGCTCGCTTCGCGAGCACCGCCAGCACCGCCGTCACCGTCACCAGAAACTTCTGCGCTTGTTGCTTCGTCGAGTCCATTGCCGAAAAGGAAGAGAATAACAAGAGTTTCAGTTTCGTGGAGAAATGTGAAAATGTTTTGGGGTATTTATAAGCTCCCGGAGTCTCCGCTTCCTTTGAATATAAATAAAGCCGGTCAAATATTTAATCTTATATGATAAAGTTTTTTAATTTAACAGTTTTTTTTATCATAATAATAATAATTGTTTATTTTAGTCTACAGATTATTTTTTTAAGCTATATAATTGTCTTTAAATTAAATTCAGATTAAATATGGGTTTAGTTCTGAAATTAATCTTCAAATGATTGTCTTGTTGGTCAAATATTTTTCTGAGACTTGTAATGTAGTTAAATTTTACTAAAACAATCACACATTATATTTATTATTTACTAAATAATTTTTATAACTAATCAATCTGCATAAGATCATAAAATTTAAATCTTATAATGTTTAGAAAAATTACGGTGAGTACACGTGGGTGTGTGATATCTTTGCATCTATTAATTACGTATTTGATAAGGTTAAAATTTGTCTTATGGAGATGCATTACCAGGTTAAGTAGGATACTGAAATTTAATGACTGGTATCATTTATAAAAAAATTATGAAGGTTATGTTTTCCAATGGAATTTTTAGGAAAGTTGTCTGAAAAATGTTTATCATTTGTGGAGAAGGATAATTGCACACGTTTAATTTCTTCCTCTGTGCCTCTTTGATTGTATATCATAAACTTTGTACTACTTTAAGATAGTTAAATAACAAGATTTTTGTTGTTATTTATTTGATTTTGATTTGCTTTATTTTCATTATCATTAATTTTATCTAATTAAGTTGTCGGATTTCATTCTTTGTATGAAATGCTTAGACGTGAAAAAGGGGAAATAATATCAACTAAATAATTATTTATCCACATTAAGGAAAAGTAGTTATAACATTTTTCAGAATTTGTTTTACATATTAAGGAGTTATTAGATTATTATTTTGTTTTAGTTTCCTTTGACTTTAGCTTTTTTCCTTTAATTTTAACTTTAATTCTTGTTTTTTTTTTTCTTTTTGTATTCATGTTTCCAACTTTTTTTTATTAAATATTTAGTTTTGTTTTTTTAAATTTTCTTTTTATGTCTTAATTTTTAATTAGTTATATTTACAAATTATTTATCGTATTATATAAAAGTTTATAAAAAAAGGTGCAATGTATTGTATAGAAGTCTCTATATTCAAATAGCATACATATAGAAAATTTACATTCACTCATGATAAGTTGAAATTTTTGTGAAGTATCATACCATCTAAAATTTTATATAATCTTGAAAATTAACCTGCTCAATCAGAAGAAACAATTTAAGAATGGAATTATGAAATTGTAGTATATGTTCAGAGTTATTAGGGCAATAACTTAATCTAGAATTCTTTTACAAGACTATTTAGTATTACTTTTAAGATAACGAATTTCTCATGTATTATTTTGTGAATTTAATTAATGCTATTTTTACTAAAAGAAAATAAATTATTAAATTTGGTGGGGCTGGAATCATGATAATTTAGATAAATGAATGTTTGAACAAATATCATGAAATATGCTTAGCAATATGTACCTACTATATTTTTGTCTCTATTATATGTAAGTATTTGGATAATATTTAATTATTTTGTTTACTATACATAAAGCTTTTAAATTATAGACATTAAATGTAGTAGAGATAATATATTTCACATAGATGACAAAACGGATTAGCTTTCACGAACCAATTTGTTAGTTTATGTTAAAAGAAATGGGTTGGAATATAGACTTCAACCCGTAAATTTGTTCTTATTTGAACTATTCAATCCGATAATTTGACGAACTAAAATACGATCAGTTCGTTTCGGTCAGTCAACCCATATTTTTTTAAATTAAAAATAGAAATAAAAAATAATTTTTTTATATTGTATTTTTTAAAATTGTGTAAATATATAATAGTATTATAGTTTAAATCATTAGCACTTATAAATTAAGTTCCAATTATTAGTTATAATAGGATAATATATCATGTAAATAATCATTATTTTAATTTATCTAATTAAAAACATTACTAATCAATTAAAATTTTAAATTTTTTTATATGATTAAATATGCTTTTAATATTAATTTACATGTATATATAAACAAATTTAAAAAAATATATAAAGTTTGAAAACAAATTAAAAAAAATGATGGCCCAGTCCGGTCTGGGGCCTGTTAGCCTATCTTGTCCAGGACGAATTATTATTATTGATCCGTTTTTGTTTGATGAGTCAACCCGACCCAACACATTTTTGACGGGTTAAGGACAAATCAGACCAAAATGGGTCGGACTACCCTGTTTTACCATCCCTAATTATGTAGTGAAAATTAATGTTTTATATATATATATATATATATATATATATATATATATATAATATAATATAAATGTACTTCATTATATAAAATAAACACAACTTGTATTTAGAAACACCACAGAAATGTTATGTTTTCACCTCGAATTAATAATATTTCAAATCGATTCTAATATATACATTTTCATCTCTCAATAAAAATTTTCTACCAATAACAATATTACAACAACTATCATTGAAAACGATTTCAAAAATTGTATAATGATAAGATCCTTTACAACTTTAGTTGAGCTGATATTTTTTTAAAAGAAAACATTTTGATAACCTAAGAACCTATTCAATAAATATTTGATTAAAAATACACTTAATCGTATATGAATAAGACGATAAACGTATTATACAGAGATTAAGAAAGATCTATTTTGATTATACTTCAAATGGATGCGTATTTGTGAAATATTGGAATTTGGAAATTGAGTTTTAAACTGCATTGAGGTGTACAATTGAAAATTTAAAGGGAATAATTTAAAATTTAAAATTAGGTCACCAAAGTTATGTTTAGGAGTGGGGAAGAACATAAATTCTTCCTAAAAAAAACTGGAATGTGGTGATGATTAAGAAAAAAAAATATATAATGTGATCAAGAACGTGTCGAATTTGGTCACCAAAGTAAAAGATCGTATCATTATGTTTTACACGTGTCGTGATCCCAACCACTGCAAGTGTAATGGGAAAACAAGTGGTTGAGTCAACGTTGGTGGTGTCTGTGTCTAGCCGCATTGCGCTCCATGTTGGATATTTAACTTATATTTAGAGAAATTACAATGAGTTATAGTTTTAATTAAAAACCCATTTTTTAAACCCTACTTATCTTTTTATATTTTAATAAAGTGATGTTTTTCTATTTAAAAAATTATTAATGATATTTTATATAAAAAGTATGAAGAAGAATTTATTTTCAAAGAACAACTTTTATATCTTAAAACTTCATTTTGTAATTTTCACTATTTTCAATGAGTTTTAATTGATAAATTATTGTTAAAATAAAGTATAGAGACAAGTGTTACTCTATTAAAAAGTTAAGAAAAGGAACGTCATTTTATTACAAATATAATAAAAATAAATGTTTTTTAAAAATTAGAAAAGTTGTATTGTCGTTTTATCAAGATCTTCATAAGAGAAATGAGTGTACATTTTAAAATTAAAGAAGATGTGAAATTATTGTAAAATCGTGAAGAAAATTGTATATTTATTCTAGTTTCATTATTATATTTACTGCTAATAATGTTAACTATTTATTCTAGAATAAATTATAATTATTAATGATAGTGTAAAAACTTAATTCATATTATAATTTTGTAATGGGAATTGGGCACTTGGGGGTGAAGTGGGTGATTCTGATGCATAGCATTGAAGGCAGAATCAAGTTGTACAATGTTTGTGCGTTTCTCATTTGGAGTGGCCCCACTAACTCGTGTGACACATTTACAACCATCAACATCCCACCTTATAATTTAGTCTTTAAGTTCTAAATGGCGTGGAACCATGCATGGTGATGTTTTCAATGAGGCCACTTCGGAGTGGCTTTTGATGGAAATGTTTATTCATCTAAATGATTAAAGTTATAATTATATATTTAGGATTTAATTATTCATTTTCTCTTTATTTTGGTTGAAAATTTCTAATTAGGTTTTTATTTTTTTTCAATAAAGTATTATTTTTTTAAATAATTGACTCAACTAGGTATTCTCTATTAATATCTTACAAACGGGTTAAAAATATATTATGTGGCAATTCTTAGTTTTTTAGTTTTTTTTTTCAAAGTTTTTTGTTATTCACGTGTCAAATCTTGTGATGTGGTATGTGACACTGTCAAATCTACATAGAAGAGTAGTGTCATGTGCCATTGTTAAACAGAATAATGTCACATATCATATTGTATTCAATTTAGTCTATACATATGTGTCTCTTTGATTCAATTCAATTCCAATTTTTTTTAAATGTAACAACTATCTAAATTAAAACCAAATTCATTAGATTGTAGAAATTTTCTTCATCTTCTTCTCCTCTTTTTATTCTTCTGCTTCAATGGAATTGAGAATTGGAAAGGAAAAAAAGGGGAAAGAAAGTGTGTTTGTTTGTGTGAGTGATGAAGAAATGCAAGGAGGATCCTCCAGGGGTGAAGTGTATGGTGAATGGAGATGACAATCAATTACGAATTTAAGACCCTAAGTCAGTGGATCAATATGCTAAGAGAGGACAAATATATAAGATTAAGGGGGTAAAATAAATTTTATTCATATACTTACTAATAATTTTAACAAAATCAGGGGTTGTGCTTGCTCACTCTCGTGTACACGTAGGTTCACCACTGATGGCAGATGTGAGGTTTTGGAGATGGAGATGGGGGTTTTATGAAGATGTTGAGGGTGGGGAAGTATTGTGCGAGTGATGTGTAGGTGGAAAAGATGAAGGTGATAATGGGGTTAAGTGTGGCGTGGTGATGATGAAGCTAATGGAAATGGTAGCCATGGGTGTGGAGATTGGAGAGGATGAGGAAGATGATGGAGGTTCGTGTGGTTAGAGAGATAGAGGAGTGAGTGTGTGCCCCTGAGTTAAAAATCATGGTGCGGAGCAAAAGTGTAATATGGGAAGTGAAAATTTGGAAGAAGATGGAAATGTGGATTTTTTTTGAGAGGATGAAGAAGAATGAAGATGGTGAGTATGGGTTTGAGTAGCGTGGGTTCTTGTATATGTTGGGGTTTGAAGAATTTGTTAGGAAAGAGAGAAGAGGTGAAACAAGTGACAACGTGAGGGTGGAGAAGATTTTAAGTGGTATAGACAAATGTGTGAATAAAAATATAGGGGTGTGAATGTAAAAAACTGGATTTTGGACTAGCAACCCATTAAATAGGGAGTTTGAACAAAGAACAAGGTATGCAATGAGTGATTTGGTCTTGGGTTAATGGCTCATGTAATGGGTGTGTGAGGAGTGAACTTTGGAATGCAAAGAGTGAATTGGTTTTGGATTGATGACCCACTATGATGCACGAATACGATACATTTATCGTATACGACACGTATCCGATACGTCAATACGTTTATTTTGAAAATAATAGGATATGATATGAGATATATGAATATTGAAAAATGGGTACAATAATTCTTAAAAACATAATAAATATATTATTGTTATTGTGTTAATCCAAATTAAAATTATATGTACTAAAGTTATCAACATAAAAAATATAAATTATTGCCATCATAAAAGTACCATTGTAGAAAAACTCTTAAATAATGACCAATTTTAGTAACCAAAAATATGTTAGAGACCAATTTATAGACTAATTATTTTGGTAGTCAAAACCTTGGTAGCTAATGTTAGTGACCAATTTAGAAATCAATTATTTTGGTAGTCAAAATCTTGGTAACTAATGTTAAGGACCAATTTAGAAATCAATTCATAATAAAAATGATTTTAATTATCAATTTAGAGACTAATTATAATTTTTTGGAATTATTTTAGTTGCCAATAATTTTTAGTTTTTAAATTGATACTTAAATTAATCACTATATAGTGACTAATTATTTTTGTTACTAAAATTAATCATTATTCAAAGATTTTCTTGTATTGTACTACGACTTTGTAAATTAGATACTTCACTCATAAGTATCGATAAAGTATCCTAAAGTATCGGATACAAATACGTGTCAGATACGGATACGTGATCCAAGTTGAAGTATCGGTGCATCATAGATGACCCATATTGAGGGGCTTGCGAGGTAGTAATAAGGGAGGTTGGGTCAAACTCAATCTGATAGTGACAGGGGGTGCAAACAAAAAATTGGGAGGTGCTAAGAGTAATGTTTAATTTTTAATAATTTTTAGTTTTTAAGTTATTTATTTTTCATTTTCTTTTTAAATTTTGGTTTTCTCAAATAAATTAAAAACCTTTTTTTATTAATAAATCTTATTTACTTGAACGAAATTGGATGTTGATAGAGACCACCAAAATTTATATCTTGGTTGAAATCTTATCTAACCACATTTCATTTTGTCATAGAAGGATATTATACTCTTGTCTCTTCTTCATCTTTATTATCTTAAACTTATAAAAAACCAAAGAGGGAAATAAAATATTTAACTAAGTAGGGTTGAATTTTAAAAACGATGTCTATTGTCTTAGAATGTTCTTCCTTGAAAACCAACCTTGGTATAGAAAATGAAAGTTGAACACTAAGTTTAATAGCTTAAAAGATAAATGTAAAACTAGAATTTAAAGTTGATCCACGTGGAAAATGAAAAAAGAAGAAGAGAGAGAATAGTTTAAAACTCATTGGGTGACTTCACATAATGAATAATACAAATACTTTAGCTCTTTCCACAAAAACTTATAACATTGACCATGTTGTGTGGTTCCACTTTTATTCTTGTGTTAGACACTTAGGTTCAATTGTGTTGAAATCAATATTGATAAAGATCACACAATGTATTTACAAACAATAAGATAAATGTGTAAAGACTAAGAAGGAAGAAGAAAGATTATAGGAGAATTTAATATCGATTTAGAGCAAACTGATCCTACATATAGTATTAGTTGTTCAACCTTTTGAATAACCAATTTTCAATATCTTTACAAGTTGTTACAAGCACGCTCACATGTGAATCAAATACAAGATAGGAAGATAACAAATCAACTCTTGAATACAATCAATAGAATATAGTTTAACCCTTTGATCACACAAAGAGGATGTAACACATATCTCTTGAAACCACGTCAAGAGAATCAATTTATCCCTTGAAAACTAAGAGAAAACAAAATGGGATTAACCCACAAATTCAAAAAGAAAAAGAATGAAAAGATATTACCCGAGTTTTATAGTAGAAGCATTCTCTAGTGTTTTCACAACTTTAACACATAACCCTTTTTAAATCTTTGAAAAAAAATAATAGCGGTGAATGAATTCTTAACGCACTCTTGAAACAAGTTCAAAATTGCTTAGATGAATAAATAACTCAAATTTTGTATTTAAAACTTGTTCAAAAGTTTTTAGCATGTTAGTGAGAGGTTGAATTTATAGATTTTTCAAAACTTGGTTTAAAGCTAATTATGTTACAAATAATCAATTATGATAAGTTGGTAGTAAATTATTTGAAGAGAAAAAAAGTTTTAGTGAAAAATCACTACAATTTTAATTTGTTATGATACAAGTTAATTGGTTAAATTGATCTTCTTCTTTTTTGAAAAACTTTTAAGAACGTCTTAGTTGTCTATTGTCCAGAAAAAACACATATTTAATTGTGTAGCATTTGAAAAAATAGTCGAGCTAAAACACATTCTTGATGAAATAAAATGTTAATATTAAAAAGGAGAGATTTGAATATAGCTAAAACATTGCACTAAAGATTTTTTCAGATTGTACTATTAAAGTCTTGAAGGGTCATTTAAAGTTTTCATGAAAAACATTCACAATTGTTTTATAAAATATTTTTACAATTGATTAAGAGAAGCACTATATGAGTAATACAAAGAGACAATGAACACTTTGAATTTTATACTTGTTGATCCCTAACCTGTGTTACATCCAGTTTTGTAATCCAAATTGCAAAGGGTTCCACTAAATAGTCAAATGTTTACAAATATTTTTCATTACCACTTTTGACTCAGATGTGTACACAAAGTCTTTCAGGTTATTAATCGAACTTCCTCTAAGTTAACAAGTACATAATGTCTAACCAATTTATACAACAATAAAGTTGTTTTTATAAGACTTCACACTCAATCAAATAGATATGAAATATAATAACTGTTTGTTTATAATATAACTTCATACAAACATGAAGGATATACAATGAAAGTGTTTTTCAATGTTGTATTCGAAATCAAACAAACTAAGTTTCTTTAAATTTTACAATATAGAGCATAACTTAGGTCTATTCTCAGATGACACGTATCAATTACTTTCAATTTTCAGTATTCTTTTTGTACAAATTAAATTGGGGATTTAAGAATTGAAATTATGAAACACAAATTACAAAAAAAATAAAAATAAAATAAAAGAAGAATAAATGAAAAGAAAATCAATAGATTCAATATCCAAAGAATCCTCTTACACATTGTTCCAAATATTTAGATCCAAGTTTGAACAATTAATCGATTCAATTAATAAACTAAACTAATTATACAAATTGGATCAAAGTATCATTTAGTCCAATTCATATTTAGTCATTAAATTAAGATAATTTATTCCAAATTTGAATTCTAAAATTGGAAATGTAATTTGATATCACAAATAGAAAAATCAAAATTTCAGAAGAAAAGAATAAACCCGAAGTGAAGAAGGATTTGTGCAAAATTAAATTTGACTTGTTTAATCTTAATTATACGAGTTGACCCTTAAAGATTTAGTTCTTCGTTGTTGAAGAAAATAAAAGCAAAACAAAGGACGAGTGGAAAAGATAAACAAAAATGAAAGAAAAGGAGAAAAACTAAAACTCTGAAATTTAGTAAATTATATTTATCTTTTTGTTTAAAGCACATTTTGACGATATCTAAGCTTTGGAAATTGAAGTAAATGTGGGCTTTAAGTATGTCCATAATCCCAATTACAAAAGTTTAAGCTAATACATGAAAAGTCTATTGTGCATGAGTGCCTTTACAAAATTTTAGCAAATCTTTTAAAATTCTAAAAATTGTAAGAAATAAAAGATAACTCCAAATCCAACAAAACATATGTTCATGTTGAAACCTTAGAAATTTATGATCCAATGTAACAAAAACAAGTCAAAAATAATTTTTATATAGAATATTATGACAAAAACAATGAACAATATTGAGATAAGATGAAAATAAAAAATTAAGCAAATGTGTACAATGAATCCAATTTATTACCATTGAAAAAAAAATGATGTAAAAAATGAAAATAAATCATATGAAAAGTGCAAGTAGAGAATTTTTTTTTCCTAGTATAACAAATGATATTTCTAATTCACTAAAAGTTAGGGATGTCAAAACAGGTCAATTTGGCCCATTTAAGCTTGACCTGTTTCTGAGTCGTCAAAATTGGGTCGGCTTGAGCCAAACCGTCAATGGATGAGTTGGTTGGTTGGTCGACCTCTTCCTTTTTATTTTTAGTTTTATTTTACACATGCATTTTGTGAACTTGCAAGAAGGATATGCTACAAAAACATAATCAATGAAATCATTCATTAGAGATGAGATAGGTTGCAACCAAAAATCAAAAACCCAATTTGCAATCATCCCTAATGAATTAGAAACCCCAATTCTCAAAAAATCAATAACCTCAATTCACAAAAATTATTTGCAAAATCAGAAAACCCAATTCGCAGAATCACAAACCTCAATTCGCAATTCGCATAATCATGTGCAAAATAAAAAACCCCAATTCACAATTTGCAAAACCAAAAACCCCAACTCTCTCCCAACATTCCAACAACCATCACCCATTATTGTCTTCTCCTTCATCTCAAACACCCACAACCAGAAAAAAACCCATTTAAAGTGGGGAAGGAAGATTGAACAATAATGGAGAAGGATTGGTGGCAACACTGGTGAAGCTCCTGGCCAACAATGCGCCTTGGAAAAGTTGAGTAACACTGGCGATCATATTCGACTCTAACATTAACAACGAGGTGAAGATGGTACAACCGTTGGTGAAGGTGGTGTTGTTGGGGCGTCACGCATAGAAGAAGATGGAGATGGGTGCGGTAGTTTTCGTTCTCTTTGTGTCACATGTGGTTGTTTATGTTGTGGCTGAACTACGAACGAATGAGGAAAGGTGAATTATGAGAGTTGAAACAGGTTGCTGGTTTTTGTGGGTTGGTCTGTCTTGTGGCCCGCAGGCTAGCAGGTCGGGCTTCTTTAGGCTAGCGAGTCCAAACACGTAATCCAACCCATGTTTTTTTTGGACAGGCTAGCAAGCGGGCTTGTCAAGCCTGACCCATTTTGACACCCCTACTAGAAGCTTTAAAGAGTGAAAGAATAAGAGCTTATGCATATAAATGGTTTTTTGGTGAATGTTTCTTTATGTGCATGGAGAGCTTATATTTATAGGTGTAAAAAAAATCATTTCGACCTTGTGAGTTATCTTTGGTGTTACCTTTTTAAAATATATGTTTGACTTTGGCTGACACTTCATTATTATACTCGTTTTATTGAATACAAGGACACATTTTATCTAACTAATGTTGACCATTTTGACTGCATTGAAATGAATACACATCACTCAGGGAGTAGGTTGTGCATGTGTTAGGATCTTCTTTGATGTTTGTGAGTTTAGTCCTATAACTTACAGACCATCCTCGTGAGCATATATTGTGATATTGGAGTCATCTACTTAGATCTTGATCGTCTAGTGCTTCAATTGTTTAGCCATGAGTCTTGTAATGATACCTCATGAGACTTATTGTGCCTTTATTTACTTGTCGTTAAATCTTTGGACGTCTATTAGTTTTTCATAAGACATTTAACGAAAGACACACCATGTCTGTTTGAATTAGAAGTAATATTAGGTTGACTGTGTAAGACCCGAGAAAATTAAATAATTATTTAATAAATGTGGGTAAGAGGAGTCTTTAAGACATTTAATGCGGAGTACTATGACATGGAATAGTACTAGCTTAAATGGTTAAGAGAACTTAATTCTGTGAAAGGACTTGGGTTCGAGTCCTATGTGTGCCAATTGTATGTTATTTAACTGTGCATTATTTTATTGATATATTTCAATGTGAGTCATGATAATGTCATCCTAAAATTACAAGAATTATCACGAAACATGATTGGTTGAATTGGTTGAGCACTTGCTTTGTGATTGATGGATTGTGGGTTTAAACCTTGCTAAGAAAAAAACTAAACTTTGTTTTTGCCTACTTTTATTTTTGGCATGGAATTGAAGAGACAAAATAACCCTAGCTGTCAAGGGATGATACAAAGTAATGGTTAATGAATAACCATTAAGCCACATTTTTAAGTAAAATTCGTTCTAGTAAATTAAATGGGTAATTAAGAGAGCATTAAGATTGAGAGAGGGAGAAATTGGAGAGAGTGAGGTCTGGAACTGCGTGTGAACCATTGGGCAGAGGAGTTCTAGTGAATTGGTACGGGTTGCAAAGAGGATTGGAAGTGAAGCCATTGTTGGAGGAGAAACAAAGCTAGGGAGAGTCATTGGGTTAGATACACACCTCAATCTCGAATTTGAAGCAAGGAATCTAGGTAAGGGGAGTTGTTTATTTATGTTTTAAATTCGCTCAGTTTGTATTGGACCTTGCTTGAGATAATTGCATGAAATTCCTGTGTATTCACGCTGTTTTTTGAGGTTTCTGCCCAGAAACCGCCCGACGGTAAGGCCCGAGCCGCCAGGCAGCATAACAGATTTTGACTGTGTTCTTGGTTTTGGCATGAACCGCCTGGCGGCAATGAATATCTACCAGGCGGCGCAACACTGTTCGCGTTTTCTTGTTTGTTTTGGGATTTCTCGTGCGGGAGTCAGTGTGACTTCTGGAATTGTGTTGCGTGCATTGTTTGGGTGAATTACTACTATGTACTTTGTGATAATTATGTATGTGGTGATACATAGTCAATAATCTTGTATGATAAATCCTTATTATAGGTTTGGGTTCTTGGAAGGGAAGGAGTGATACATTGATGTTAATTATTCTAATAATTATA